>NC_088354.1:29795000-30150000 GCF_036884655.1 Musa acuminata AAA Group
ATTTTCTCCTTCTCCTCATCACTTGACGGACTCTGTTCTGAGCACAACTTGAAGTGACCTGCAAGAGGAGAACCAACTGGTTTTGCATTGCTCATACTGAATCTTTCCAATACTTTCTCGATGTATTTATCCTATAACAACCAAATCTTCTTATTTTTCCTATCACGAAAAATCTACATACATAGTATTTGCTTTGCTGGCCTCATGTCCTTCATTGCAAAAGACTCACTCAGCTCTTTCTTCAATCTATCAATTTTAGACATATCTTTCCTAAGAATAAGCATGTCATCAACATAAAGTAAGAGAATAATAAAATCCTCATCAAACTATTTGATATACACACAATGATCTGAAGCCCTTCTTTTGTATCCATTTTCTGTCATAAATGAATCAAACTTTCTATACCACTGTCTTAGAGCTTGCTTTAGCCCATACAAGCTCTTCTTCAATTTGCAGACAAAGTTCTCTTTACCTTTGACTTTGAAACCTTCTGGTTGCTCCATATAAATTTCCTCCTCCAAATCCCCATGAAGGAAAGTTGTCTTCACATCTAACTGCTTAACCTCCAAGTCCTGACTAGCAGCAATACCAAGAGCAATACGAATAGAAGACATTTTAACAACAGGAGAAAAAATCTCTTCAAAGTCAATACCTTTCTTTTGACCAAAGCCTTTCACAACCAATCTAGCTTTGTACTTTGGTTGAGAACAATATTCTTGAGTCTTCAACCTGAAAACCCACTTGTTCTTCAAGGCCTTTATTCCATTTGGTAGTAGCACTAAATCATAAGTGTGGTTCTTCTGAAGAGCATCCACCTTTTCCTGCATAGCAACTAATCACTTCTCTTTTTGCTCACTTTCAACTGCTTCCTGGTAACTCTCTGGTTCACCTGCATCAGTAAACATCACATACTCATCTGTAGAGTACCTTCTGGAAGGTTGACGTTGTCTAGAAGATCTTCTCAACTAAGGTTCTGTGGGAAGTTGCTCTCCAACTTCTTCTTGCTCAACATGTCCTGCAAGTAGATCAACATCAGGCTCTACACTATCTTCCTGCACATCTCCCCCATCACCTTGATATACTGGAGGAGTAATTGGGTCACAATATGCTAATCCTTCTACAGAAGTATTGGCTGGTGCCTTCTTCTTCAAATATTCAAAAGTTTGATCCTCAAAGAAGACTACGTCTCTGCTTCTAAACACCTTCTGCTTTTCTGAATCCCAAAGCCTGTAACCAAAATAATCATGTGAGTAGCCAAGAAAAATACATTCTTTAGACTTACCATCTAGCTTGGACCTCTCATTGTATGGAATATGTGCAAATGCATGACAACCAAACACTCTCAAATGCCTATAGGAAATATCTTTCCCTGACCATACATGCTCTGCAACATCACCATCTAGGGCTATACATGGTGATAAGTTGATCAAATCAACTGCAGTCCTCAAAGCATCATCCCAAAACCTTTTAGGTTCATCCTTTCTGTAATTGCATTATGCTGAGGTGTACCAGGAACTGTTATCTCATGTTAGATTCCATGTGACCTGCAATAATTATTAAATAATCATGTATACTCACCACCATTATCTGATCTTATGCATTTCAATTGCCTTTCTGTTTCCCTTTCAACCCTGGCATGAGACTCTTTGAAGACTTTAATAACCTGATCTTTGGTCTTTAAAGCATATACCCAAACTTTTCTGGAAAAATCATCTATAAAAGTGACAAAATAAAGTGCATCACTTATACCAAAAACATCAACAGATCCACCAGGAGTTTTTTGTCCTCAAAGGACCATATACATCTGTATAAACACGACCTAAGGCATGCATTTTTCTAGACAAAGCAGGACTAGCAAATGAAACTCTATGTTGTTTACCTGCCAAACAATCAATACAAGGGTTCAGATGTATACTTCTGAGGTCTGATAATACATCTCTCTTGGAAAGAGCTTGTAGCCCCTTCTCGCTCATGTGTCCCAGTCGTCTATGCCACAACTCCATGCTGAAGTCTTTTTCTGTAGCATTTAACTGCTCACCATAAGCTTTAGCCTACAACCTGTACAAAGTATGACATTTCTTTCCATTAGCTATCACAAGAGAATCCTTACTGAGCTTCCATTGCCCTCTGTGAAATATGCTATCATAGTCTTCATCATCTAGCCTTCCAACTGAAATTAAATTCAGCCTCAAGTTAACCACATGCCTCACATCCTTAAGCACCAACTTGCAGCCAAGGTTGGTCTTTAAATGGATATCACCCATGCCTATGATGTCTGCTGTGTCATAGTTGCCCATCTTGATAACACCAAAATTTTCAGACTTGTATGTAGCAAAAAACTCCCTCCGTGGTGTAGCATGATAAGAAGCATCTGTGTTAATCACCCACTCAAGATCCTGACACACACAAGAAAAAATATCATCAAAATGAGACAAAATCAAATAATCACCACCCTGCACTATAGCTGTGATATTATCTTTTGACTCTATAGACTCCATTTCTTTTCCCTTTTTCTTGCTCTTCCTAGGTTGCTTACATTGGTTCTTATAATGTCCTTTCTCACCACAGTTATAGCAAACAATATCTTTTCTTGATCTTGACTTGCTCCTACTCATGCGTGAACTGCTTTTAGACTTTGACCTTCCTCTGTTCTCTGAGATAAGTGCCTGTGAATCATTCTGAGATGTTGTTGAACTTTTTCTTCTCAACTCCTCATTCAACAAACTGCTTATTACTTGACTCATAGTGACAACACCATCTGGCGCAGAATTACTAAGGGAAACTACTAGTGTCTCCCAATTTTCTGGTAATGAACTGAGAAGTAACAATGCCTGCAACTCATCATCAAGAGACATTTTTATAGAGGATAACTAGTTAGTAATACTTTGCATTTCATTCAAATGCTCAACAATAGAAGCACCCTCTCTATATTTTAGGGTCACAAGTTTTCTGATCAAAAAAGCTTTGTTGCCAACTGTTTTTCTTTCATAGAGACTTTCTAACTTTTTCTAAAGAGAATATGCAAAAATTTCAGTAAAAACATGGTGAAAGACATTATCATCAAACCACTATCGAATAAACCCAATTGTTTTTCGATCTAACCTCTTCTACTCATCATCTATCATAGTTGTGGGTTTTGCACTATCCCCCTGCAAAGGTTCATACAAATCTTTGCAATATAAGAGATCTTTTATTCTTGGTTTTCATATCATCCAATTGTTTTCATTTAAACTAATCATGCGATAAACATTACTGGCCTCTATGTTCAAATACAAAAATTAAATTACCAAAACCCTTGCTCTGATACCAGTTGATGGGGATATAAAGCGGAATAACCTTTGTATATGAACAAATACTAGCAGACCATGATATGCAGCGGAATTAAATGAAATCACAATCAAATAGAACACCAAGATATACGTGGAAAACCCCTCCAATGTGAAGGGTAAAAACCACGGGGCAAACTAGAGATAATCCATTATGAGAATAATGAATTTACAAATCTCAATCTCTTGCCCTAAACCCTAGCAACAATCACAAGATCACGTCGCTGTCCACGATATCTAAAACCTCCCTAAGTAATCATAGCAAGAGTCTACTGTAGATTTGATCTAACTTGAGATGAGAATACTGCTAGATGATTGAGAACAGTATTTCTGCATTGTCCTTGTTTTCTTCCCTTTCTTTCTCTTATTTTTTTGTCTTTTTCTTCTCCTCTACTACTACAAAGATCACCACGTTGCTGCCATTTTCTGCCAAAAAACGTAGCCACCTTCTTCTAAAAACGTAGCCACCACACCCCCTTATATTGATCTAGGGTTAGGTTAAGAGGGGGTGTAGGATGTGGGCTGATAAAATCCACCATGGACTAAACTTACTTCGGGCTATCAGCCCAACACGGCCACCAAGCGTGGCTACCGCAGCGACGCCGAATGGGGCTGGTGCCTGCCTGTGTTGATCGCCCCTCGCTTGCGCCATCTGCCGTCACTGCCACCCATATCTACATCAACTCCGGGACATCCAGAGGCGGCCTCCGCCCACTTGCACGACTCCTCCATCGCAGCTGTCGTCCGCGTGCATATCGCCTGCTGCGCTGCCGCCGGCGAAACCCTCTGCCGCGCCAGCGACACTATACCGCTTTCACATGTCATCGTCCGCCGCCCACAACCCACATCGCTGCGATTGCGAAATTGTGAAGCACAGCCGCCAAGTGACGTACTGGATCGCCCAACCAGAGGCGCACACAACCATCTCTTCGTGGCATCTCTGTCGTACGATCACCGCACGACCCCTCACCAGCGAACCACCATCGTCGCTCGCCAGCGAATCACCTCACAGCCCTCGGCTGCTGCCTAAAGACCCCATCGTCCCTCGCCGTCGCCTGCGCCTGACTTGCCTGTGGGCTATGACAATTGCATTAGCCCCCCGCGCGCAAGCTTGCGGCCGAGTCCCATTGTTGTGGTGCTGCTCCACTGAGCAGAAGAGGAGAACCCGACCAGCTTCACTAATGCTGTCCGTGATTCACCTGTTGGACCACTTGCGCCAAGACTCACAGCCGCAGGCCACGCAACTTCCGGCGACGCCATCAACCTCGAGCAGCACCCAAACCATCGCCACCGTAGGTAGCCGCTGTTATGTCCTGCTGTTGCCCATGGGACGGCTGGCGACGAGGAAGGTTGTCGCCCTTTACAGCACTGTCGTTGCCCATTGCAGGACTAGCGAAACGATCGACAACCTCAACAGGGACATTAGTACTTCACGATGGTATCGTCGATAACAAGCTATGCATGGTATCTGATTCCAGGTTGACTAGCCTGTCCCTACTTCTGGGTTAATGCACGTATCACGTCTCGTTGCGATCCAACTAAGCGAGTTTGCTTGTTCCGTCTTGTTCCTGGGCCAATAATCGATAGGTGAAGACTCTTTAAGCGGAGATGTACCATTTTAGGAACACTCAATTCAAACAAGCAAGGGCTTCTCTTAGGGAACCCCACTCTACTACAGCTAACGTAAGGTGCAAGCCAAGTGATAGGGCTTTGGGCGCTAAAGCAAACGGTTAGTTTCGCAGTTAGGTTAGAGTTAGGAGTCATCAGTCAGGTCAGGTTAATCAATTAGATAAGTTGTGTATTCAATAAGTAGATAAGTTATGCATTCAACAAGTAAACAAGCAAGACACTGTGCTTTAGATTTGGATAGGAGTTTGGCACCTTACCTTCCAAATAGTAGTTCACTTCCGCAATCGGGCAGTACGTTTCTATCTACAATTCCATCAATGAGAAAAACTTCATCGCTTTGTAAATAGGTGACAAGGATGGGTAGAATAAATAAAATAGATCATCCTTTTATTATGGGAGGCTAATAACATAAATAAATCTAAGACCTTTATGATTTAGATTTAGAGTCTTTGATTCTAAAACATACTTTAATATCGATTGTAAGCATAAAAATTATAATAATGTTTCTGTGCTATGAAAAAATTTTAATGTTAAAATTTGAAATCAAATAATAATATATCAAATCATCTTTTGATGTTATTTAAAATACTTTTCTTATGATCTATAAATATATCGTTATCTAATCCAAAGAAAATAATAATATTGATTTGTAAGAAAAATTAGACACGTATTCTCTTCTCTTCTTATCCTTCATAGAACTACTATGAGCAATGAAATAAGGACTAAAAGAAGATAAAACTAGATATGTAATCTATATCTATTTTTTTTATCCCTACAAGATTCTATCTATTCATAAACGAGAGCAAAAGATAATGAATAATTAGGAGAGCCCCTCCCATTAAGGTCATCTCCTAAAAAATTATATTATAATTAAATTTTCTTTCTATTGATTGATAATTATAATTAGAATCAAATCATATTTTCCTCGTTTATGTAGGACCACATCATCTAACACCATGTTCTTCTAGGCGATCTCGAAAAAGTCAGTGATAGATTCTAAAGGTTGGTGAAATTGGTGGAGCTTGTTGTTGAGCGAATAGAGGTATACTAGTTGTCAAATCCAAAAATAGTTGATGGAAGATCAACAGTTTAAGCATTTGGAAATTGTGGTTTGCCATGGGCTCGGTAGCTAGGCTAAGAATACTGGAGTCGGGGAGGGTTTAAGCAGTAAAGTTTGAGAGGGATTCAACCCCAATTGGTTCGGATATTCCTGATTCACACAAGATGGGCCATCATAATTTTCTTGGGATACGTTGGGAATGTTGTTCTTCTAGTGTCAACCTGTTAAGTCAAATATTAGTTGTATGAGTTTGATGTTGATTCGGAGCCAATTGAAACATTTTTTTAGCTTTTGTCCTAAAGAGTTATAGTTGACTTATCCCCACATGCTCCCAAGTGGTTATGAAACTTGCAAGATTGTTTTGGGGACATTCTCAATAAGTTTATATTTAAATGATTCAACTATGATTAACAGTAGAAAAGAGTCTATATTGGGAATGTATCTGAGGAATCTTTTATAATGGGCTTGGGTATCATTACCACTATAGCATACATCGATTATAAAGGAGGTAGTGTGCTTCTCCTAGGCTTATTGTGGTCATGGTGCATTTGGGACGTGGTAACATCCGACCCCTCAATCATATGTTACTAATCTTATGATATCAAGGTATCAATCATTTGGCTTTGAGGTATCAACCATATGATATTAAGGTGTCGATTATATCATTATTTTTATATAAGTGATATTTTTAGGTAGCTTATTGATGTCTTTTATATATATATATATATATATATATATATATATATATATATATATATATATATATATATATATAAATATAATTAATTAATTAATTAATTAATTTAGTTGAAAGCGACCAAGAACCTTAGATTTTTTTTTTTTATCATTTGTTGATCATTTATATTTAGATGAGTCATTAAATATTTAGAATTTAGATAAGGGATAATTTTTTTTAAGGTAGAAGAATGTTTATTTTTTATGTCTCTTATCTCATTTTAATTTTTTTAATCTCATTTTAGTTAAAGGGCAAAGGGTGGAATATGCTTTGCATCTTGTATTTTATCGTGTGGAATGTTTATTTGACAAAATCACGATGATTGTCAAGTCGGTGCATGTCTGCAAGTGTTTAATGCGTGTAAGAATTCATTTAGTTAGTTTCGAATATAAACATATATAAAATCATACTATATATTATTTTTGATGTAATAATTAATTTAATGAGATTTTTTTTTTATGATATATCAATGTGGCATGCTCAGTGGACTCTTATGATCTTGATAGTGGACGTTATGTATTAGGTTGATTATATTTTATATATTAAGTCTTAATTGACCGAAGATAATAATTATATCAAAATATTTTTTAAAAGATAATTTTCTATGTTTGTGATCACCTAAGAAAACAAAACTAATATATAAGTTAATCTTATATAAATTTAACACATCTATCACAAATATAAAATGCTACCATATAATTATTTTGATATAGTGACTTTGCTTATCTTAGCATAAAATCTATAATATGATATATGTGATATGAAAAAAATTTATGTTAGGATTGAAATCAAATAACAATAGATTGGATTTACGATATGTACCTTTCAATGTCATCTGAAAGGGATATATGTCTGATATGCAAAGGTATTGTCCTCCGGATCTGAATATCATAGTGACGTCGATCTGTAAGGAGAACTAGACATTTGTTCTCCTCTCTTCCTATCTTTTCATAGGACCATTATTATCGATGGTTTAGGGAGGTTGAGAGAGAAATCGTAATATCTCAATTGCATCCTTTGAGGTTCTGTCTATTTATAGGTGAGAGTAAATGGTATAGGAAAAGTTATTAGGAGAGTTCTTCCCATCAAGAGCATCTTTTAAGGAATCCTACTATAATATTGACTTCTTTTCTATTGGCTAATATATTTATCAGAATCTAATTAATTATATTATATCCAATTATAAAGGGTCACGTAATCTAATATTTGTTCACTTTGTCCATTAATTGATAAGATATAAAAGATATAAAAGATATTCAAAATCAAAATAAATAAAATAAAATTTATTTAAAAATAATTTTACCTAATTGGATTTTAAAATTTTTGAAAAGCATTTATACATGACCATGAAGTTTTAGAACATACTAATAAGTCCAATAAACATAATAATACTATATTAATTCTAGCTATCAATGCGAGTCATAGCGGTTGTATATCATCAATGATATACTCCATTCTATGACCTCTATAATTTGTCTTGTTAAGACAATCCTGTTATTACATAATACATAAACATAAATGTGAACATAATAGCAGATATAAATAACTTTAATTAAGTAAGAAAAATATCAATAATAGCATCCACCTAAACATGTATCACCATATATTTTTTGGCTTGCTTCTAAACCCTATTCTAAAAATATATTCTTTAAATATTTTAAACTATAGAGCTTTGGTAAATGGATTAGCAATTATTATAGTAGTGCTCAGGCTCTTAATTGACACTTATTTTTGGACTATTTCTCTAACCATCAAGTACTTTATCTCGATGTGCTTGGAACTACTAGAATACTTATCATTCTTAGAGAAGAAAACTTCTATGGTATTATCACAAAATATCTTTAGCGGCCTAGCAATTAAGTCGACCACACCAAGTCCATAAAGCTTGATTTGTGGCATCAAAGCACGTCACAAATTCGGCTTCCATTATTGATGATGTAATAAGTAATTATTTTATATTTTTTAAGAAATTTCCCCACCAACTAATATGAATACAAATCTTAAAGTGGATTTTCTATTATTGAGACAATTTACAAAATCAGCATCTGAATATCCCGTCACTTCAAGCTGATCTGATCTCCTATATATGAGCATATAATTTTTCGTCCCCTTCAGATATCTCATTACTTTCTTTGTAACTTTCCAATGTTCTATTCCTGGGTTGCTCTAATATCTACCCAGCATTACAACTACAAAACTGATATCTGGTCTTGTACATGTTTGAGCATATAATAGACTTCCAACTACGCACCCATAATAGACTTTCTAAGTCATTTTTCGAGCACTGGTTTTGATTAAAATTTTCACCTCTAATAATATGTGTATTATTAGCTAAGCAAAACTATATATTAAATCTCACCGATATATAAGTAATATATCTTTTCTGAGATAGTCTTAACAATCTTTTAGATTTATCATTGAATATCTCAATGCCAATAACATAGACTACCTTATTCATATCAATCATCTTAAAGTTCTTTTTGAGAAATATCTTGGTTTTATATAATAAATCAATATCACCTACATATAAGATCAATAGAATAAACTTGCTCCCACTAACTCAAGATCATAATGAGCTACTAATGTTATGACGATTCTGAACGAATCTTTTTTAGAGAAAAAACTTTAGTCATAAGTCTGACTTTATATTATTTGATATTAACCACTAAGTTACATTTTGTCTTAAAAACTCATTTATAAACTTACTCTTTTATAATTATTAAGTAATTCAACAAGTTCTCAAATACTATTATGATCCATTAATTTTAACTTTTTTTATTATATTATATAATTTTTCAAATCCGTTACTTTCTATTGCTTGTGAAAATGATAAGGGTCTGTTTTTATTCCTATATCATAATCTAATTCTCGTAGATATATCACATAATCATCAGAAATGACATATTTTTTTTCCTTTCAGATATTCTCAAAACTGTCAATTATGATTGTTCTACAAGATCATCAACGACAACATCAACATCATATATGAGTTTATTGATATTATTTTACTTTTCACCCTCGTCAATTTTATCATTGATTTGAGGAATAATAATTTCTTGAATATGAGATGATATGGAAGAATTAATATAAATCTCCTTAATATCAAAATTGATCTTTTGAGATTTTTCACTCCCACTAATTTTATCATTTTCTAGGAATCTTACGTTATCATATTCTACTATCCTCCTACTATAATTAGGATAATATAATTTATATATTTTTTAATTTATCTAAATAATCAATAAAATATATAAAAATAATTCTAATCTCATAAAACATAAACATCACGAAATTAAAGGTTAGTTGTTAGTCTCACCTAAACACTAAATTCTACTCTCATAAAATTCACACAAGAAAGAACGGATTGATGAAGAAATGTGTTCGAGCAAATTATCATCGTGATTTTGCCCAAGTGTCAAGATCGCACCAGAAACATAATAATAAACAACGAGTAAAAATAGACTGCTAACGAACTAAAATACGAGCAAATTAATTACCATCGTCATTTCATCACTGTAAACATCAGGCAAAATAAAATAATAATAAACGCTATAAAAATAAACGATGATTACTGGGGTTCGTTGTCAGCGTCACAGTCACTTCACTTGTGGTGTCTGTCGACTTATAATAGTCAAACACTGCCGGCTGTATTCTCATGATCGTCTCTAAATCGTTTCACACACCACACATGGGAACGAGTCGTCCAAACCGATGAGCTAACCGATCGAATCAACATCTGCGTGCGATTTACGCCACGCGTCATCAATCGACTGCAATCGTCGACAACGACATCGCCTTCTCCTATTAGTGTTTGTTCGGTCTTGAAGTCAGTTTTGCGTGCTTCTGCGAATGCGAACCACCTCCCTTGTACGTTGGCGCCGTTGAGGATTCACAGAAGCGTGCAAGATTTCCCTTCTCTCATCCCCATCCGGCGTCGCTATGAAGTGGATTCAGTAGAAATTCGGAGGCAGAAGTTCTCTCCCTCTTCTCGGTCGAGGTGCGGAGTAATTTCTCGTCTTAGTTTTACAGCGATGGCGTTCTTCTTTCGCAACTTTCGTCGGGAATCTTGCCCTACTAATGTCATTATTGCTGTTTGTTTGCACTTGAAGTCAGTTTTGCTTCTACTAGTGAATTGCCCACCTCCCGTTTCTGTTAGATGCCGTAGAAGAATCACATAAGCGTGAAAGAATCCGCTTCTCTCATCCCGATCCGGCGTCGCTGTGAAGTGGATTCAGTAGCAATTCCAAGGCAGGAGTTGTCTCTTTCTACGTCTCTCTCTTTCCGGATGCGCTCGGTCGGGGATCGACAACCTGTTGCCTGAATCTGGTCGAGGTACGGAGTAATTTATCGTCTCAATTTTCTTCCCCTCATCTTTTTCGTCTTTCGCTTTCAACTCTTCCCTTCTCTTTACCGTCGTCGATCTGGCGAACTTAACTCCATCTAAATGTACTGGCTGACGCCCCTGGAGATCGAAACGGACAGGCCTATGACTCTTCTTCGCCGTCCAGGAAAACCTCGTCCACCATCTTACTTTTCGCTTGCCTCTCCGATTTCGTCGCTTCTCCGTTATCTATTGTGTTGATTTTTCTTACATCATCACGATTTCATCTGATCGTTATGTATATATGTATATATATTATAGACATTTATGTAGTTATGTATGATTAGGTCTCACTGTGAGTCAAGTGGTGAAAGAGAAGTGAACCCGTGGGGGTCTCTTTCGAGTGGACCGAACCTTGTGATGGGTAATGATCTAGCAGTCAACACCAGAGAAAAATAATGTAAAGAGCTGCCGATCCGGGACCGGTTCTCGACCCCGTTCACACTCCATCAGTTGGAGTTTGAATCTTTTCTTCCTCTCTCCTCTTCGCTCGCAGTGTTTGAGGTAATCTGATGTTGACTGATATTTTGAGATAATATACGGATTCGGATTTATCCTCCGCATCCATTGCCCAGTCCGGCCATCCGCTTGATATTTTGAGATCCGATCGAGGATGGGGCATTGACTAGGGTAGATTTAGATCCATCATCGAAGTAGATGAGTTAGAGCCGGTTTGATCTATTTCTTTTGTACAATTCATCATTAATTTTAAAAAAGATCGAGGTAGGTCTTTTCAAAATAAATAAAACTGAGTTGGATAAGTTTGAGATGGGTACTGAGATGAGCATACAAGACCAATTAATCTAAATGATAGAAGAGGACATCAACAATGTGAACAACAGGATAATAGGACGAAGTGGAGAAATAGTAGCGTCAAAATATTTATAGAAATCATTTTATTTTGATTTACTAGTATGACGTGGTAAATGAGTGGATTGAGCTACAACAGATCATATCGTGCTGATGTGGTGGTCAAATTCTTTTCTGGATCCACGTTTTCAGGCCCGATGAGCTTATTGAGTTTGTCTATGAATCTTGATTCAATATTGGATAATAGTGTTTGATGTCAAGTATCTTGATTTGATAGAGATTCAGATTACGGAAGTAAACGGATTCGGATTCTAGATGGGTTCGCATGAACGCTAGCCAACAACATCCGTGGATTCCGCTCCCACACGCGAACGCGCAAGGGGGACCGGAAAGATCCATCAAAAGCCGTCTAAGGACGAACGACCACCGCATTCATTCCAAGAGACGGAGGCTTCACACTAATTGCTATTGTTACGGGGCAGAACTCCCGCATCTGATTGCCACTTCATCTCATCTCTATAACTATCTCCTTGCCCTCTCTCCTCTCTCGCTTAGGGGTGGGAAAGGTGCGGCGGCCTCTATGAGCCTCAATCCGCTCGTCTCTTAGTACTCTAGAGAACAAAGGAGGAAGAGAACGTCTGGATCTAGTGACTCCGTGTAGTTCTCGCTAGATCATCTGTAAGAATTCATTCTTCCATATGATATAACCAGCTCTAAGTTCGATTTCTAGACCAGGTAAGATGAGGGCCTAGTCATTGCCTTGATGATCTTTTTACTCTAAATTAAAGATATCGTTTCTACTCTGGAAGAATACGCCATTCCTCTTAGCTAGCTTTCTTATATGATTGATTAGTCCAAGTTAATCGTTACTTGAGAAAGTACCTTCGATTTGTATAGTTTACTTTTTTCCAGTGGTTCGCATTTGAGGCAAACTTGGCGTCCTACTAAGTGGGATAAGGCTAAATTCACACTGTTATCCCTTGTTCATTTTATAGTTTACATCTTAGTCTCTTTTACTGTGAGTATGCTGATATTGATACTTTACAACGTAGAAATTGCGACTCATTGCATGAACATATAAATAGGCAGAGAAGAAAACTGTTGTAGACAAAATTCATCATATTTCTGACCGAAAATTCTGATATATGAACTATTTTATCTTTTAAGATGCTTAATTTTGCTGAGTTTATACATATGGTGGACAAGTTCTTCGTAAACTACTTTTATAAAGAACTGATATAAATATTCCTCGATCTGATACCAGGACACTAGTTTACAATGCATTACACTAAAATCCAACACCAGACAACACCAGAGTCGGACACTCTGTTCTCTCCTCCAGTCACTATTCTGATGATTCGAGACTTTCTTGGTATTTATTAACAGGGTGTGCATATTTTGAATGCTATTTAGGTGAGCTTCTCAGAACAATTGCCCTAAGCAATTCCCTTGCTTCCTTGAGCTCATGGAGGACATCAAAGATGAATACACCCAGGATGGGACAACCGATATCCATGGGAACCCAGCTATCAAGAAGAACACCGGAAATTGGAGGGCTTGTCCCTACATTCTTGGTACAGTTCTCAGGTTCCTGTAGCCTTTCATTGTACAATTAGCATGCGCCTTGTTCGATCTTTTTGACTTGCGCAAAGGTTACCTCAGCAAACGAGTGCTGCGAAAGGCTGGCTTACTATGGGATGAGCACCAACCTGGTGAACTACATGAAGGATCGTCTCCACCAAGGGAATGTCACTGCAGCAAATAATGTCACTAACTGGTCAGGAACATGCTATATAATGCCACTGCTTGGGGCGTTCATAGCTGATGCCTACATAGGAAGATACTGGACAATTTCCAGCTTCATGATCGTTTATATTTTGGTAAGGAAGCAGAGGATCCTTGTCTTGGAGAATTCAGATGCTGGACACTGATATCTTCTTGCCTACAGGGTTTGACACTACTGACAATGACCGCATCAGTCAAAGGTTTGAAACCTTCATGCCAAAATGGTGTCTGTGATCCAACGAGAGCGCAGACTGCAGCAGTCTTCACAGCGCTCTATCTTATTGCGCTGGGAACGGGAGGAATCAAGCCATGCGTCTCTTCCTTCGGTGCTGATCAATTCGACGACTCTGACGAATCGGAGAAGAAGAGGAAGAGCTCGTTCTTCAATTGGTTCTACTTCTCCATCAACATAGGCGCCCTGATTGCTTCGTCTGTGCTAGTTTGGATACAGACAGACGTCGGATGGGGATGGGGGTTTGGAATCCCAGCGGTCGTCATGGCCATTGCAGTCGTCAGCTTTTTCATGGGCACACGGCTGTACAGGCACCAGAAACCTGGAGGAAGCCCCCTCACACGCATTGCCCAGGTTATGGTGGCATCTCTGAGGAAGGCTGGGGTGAAAGTGCCTGCTGATAAGTCACTGCTCTACGAGATCACACAAAAGGAATCGGCCATACAAGGCAGCCGTAAGCTTGACCACACAGACCAGTTCAAGTAAGCTCACCGAAACTCTTTGTATCACTCTCCTGTTTGTCGTAGACATGCAATTGCTATGGTAGCTGTGACACTGTCTGCAATCTGCAACCGTTTCTAGCTTATCATGTTGACTTCATTCGTTTTGGATCCCTGCAAGTGCTTGATGTTTGCAGTTGAGGCCACAGAATTTGTGCCTATCGTAATGGTTTGTACTCGCACTGTATTCCTGCGTGTTGTTCAGGTTCCTTGATAAGGCTGCTGTAGAGACTCAAGAAGACAAGGCCAGGAGTCCAGTGAATCCATGGAGGCTGTGCACGATCACCCAAGTGGAGGAGCTGAAGAGCATTCTGCGAATTCTTCCAGTGTGGGCAAGTGGAATCGTCTTCTCCACCGTCTACAGCCAGATGAGCACCATGTTCGTTCTGCAAGGCAACACCTTGGACCGCCACATGGGCCCCCACTTCCAGATACCGTCGGCGTCGCTCTCCATCTTCGACACCATCAGCGTGATCGTGTGGGTTCCGATCTACGACCTCATCATCGTTCCGGCGGTCCGAAGGTCCACCGGCCGGGAGCGGGGCTTCACGCAGCTGACGCGCATGGGCATCGGCCTGGTCATCTCCATCTTCTCCATGGTGGCGGCTGGCATTCTGGAGGTCGCGAGGCTGCGGACCGTGGCACGGCACCGCCTATACGACGTCACTAGTGGCTATGTTCCCATGTCCATATTCTGGCAGGTGCCTCAGTACTTCATCGTGGGCGCGGCCGAAATCTTCACCTTCATCGGCCAACTGGAGTTCTTCTACGACCAGGCACCGGACGCCACGAGGAGCATGTGCTCCGCGCTCTCGCTTACCACGGTGGCTCTGGGGAACTACTTGAGCACCTTGCTCGTCACGATCGTCACGTCCATTACGACGAGGAAAAGGAAGCTGGGATGGATTCCGGACAACCTCAATCGCGGCCACCTCGACTACTTCTTCTGGCTGCTGGCCGTTCTCAGCCTCCTGAACTTTGGCGTGTATCTCTTGATCGCCAAGTGCTACACCTACAAGAAGACAGTAGAGGACGAGAAGAACACAACCAACGACGTCGAGCTACAATGAGATCGGTGGTGGTTCGTTTGCTTTAGCAGTTTGTGAGGTCAGTCTGTGTCGCAAGTCTAAACCGTGTGACTCTGTTTTATTCGATTCGCTTGCCATGTAATGTTTGGTAATGGGTGGGGATACTGACGATGAAGACAACGGTGTCAGAAGCCTTGGCCTCCCTGACGGCGGCGTTGACGCCGTTCTCGATCATCGTTTCCTTTTTTTTCCTAGTACCTCTCCACACTCGGCCAACTCGCTTCGAATTATCCTCCTCTTGCTTCGTCGCCATCTTCTCCTTCGCCTTCCCTGGGTCGAACGACGAAGGGGAAGATCGTGTGATTGCCATCGCGTCGTCGCTTCAATGCCGGATCGCGAGCAGAGCAAGGGGAGGCAAAGCACGTTGAAAGGACACGGACAGCAGCGGCGGAAGGAGTCAGTCGATCGGCGTGACCTGTGAACTGAACCGAAATAAGTGAGGCCGAGTGAAAGCCGCGACGACGGTGAAAGCAGACGAACTCACGGCATCGCTGCTGTTTGTATGCTGCTGCACTGCAGCAGCAGCAGTAGGCTCTCTTACTCTTCGATTCCCTCGACACAATTACTTCACTTCACGGACAAATAGCCCAACCCACTTCAATGCCGGACCGACCTCTCCCTCCCTCCCTGCCAATAAATAGCAGCAGCAGAGTCTTCTCCCATCTCCAAAGGATTCGCGGTGCTCATGTTTGATGCTACACCACAAGGTCTGTTCCTGAACTCGTCGGCAAATGGCTGACAAGGGAGGCATATCCCCTTCGGATATCGAAGGAGGGCATCATCTGCCCCCTTCTGATGAGAGCGACCAAGACAGCGACGACGAGGCAGGGCACTCGCCGCACGATCCCAGCTGCGAAATAAGCGCATCTCCGGAGCCTTGCAGGAAATCCTGCGTCTCGGTCTCGGACGGCTCGCTGGAGGGCGACCTAGAGAGCGGGATTTCCGAGAGTAAGACGGCGAGTCCGGAGAGAGGTGGGAGGGATTGCCGGATTTGTCATCTCAGCTTGGAGAAGGCATCTCCTCCGGATGCGGGTGCGCCGATCGAGTTGGGGTGTTGTTGCAAGGACGACCTGGCTGCTGCCCACAAGCGATGCGCTGAGACGTGGTTTAAGATCAAGGGAAACAAGTAAGCGTTATAACATAAATGATCTCAACGTTTTCTTGTTCTTTTTCTCCGTATATTCTGAATCGTCCACAGAATGCAAGAGTATGTAGGAATTCTTGTTTGGACTGTTAGAGGGAGAAGAGCATAACATCACAGCCAACTATGTAAATTACTACTGGCAAACCGATGGTATTCCTAAGCCGTGGCCAGAAACCATTGCGTGGGAACAAATTTCTGAAGGTATTCAAATTTAGGGAAGTCTTGAATTAATTATAAGAGTCTAATGATGAATGTAAGCATCGTAAACTAGTAGTTTAGACATATTAAAAGTCAGTGTGTCACCTATACAAACTATCAATCTCAATGGTTTAGATTTATTATTGTTTCAGGTCAATGTTGGGTTTCATAAGAAATTTGATTGTTTTATTGCCCAGCATATAGCTGTTTTGTTCCTCGTCATTTCCAAGCTCTAGATGTAGGAGCAGAACACTGTGCATTACATCAAAGAAAGATGTTGCCTTGGTGATCTAGGGACAGTCTTTATATCTTTAGATATATAGATAGATACTGTTTGGTGACTTGAATCCTGGTTTCCACGTCTCAAAATGACAATCTTATCATAGTACCAACGTCCGTCCGTCCGTCCGTCCTCCCCCTCCATCTTACAAATACTGTAAGTGCCTTTGCATTTGGTATACTTTCTCTGTTTTTGGTTTGTTGTGGTATTGTTTAACGAACCAGTTGTGTTTCTCCATAGAGACTCAAATGTTTCAGCCAAAATAGACTGATTTTGACAGACAAAGAAGCTACAACATGGTTTTAGTTTCAGCTTTTGAATGGTTTCACCTCACCGAGCTGGCTACCAAACCTGCTGAAGCTAATAAGAACTCAAGTTTCAAAGGGTTTTGTTTCTCCGATGAGATGAACACTTCTACTTCTTTTGTTGATTGTGCGCTTCTTGAAATCTGACTTCACAAACTATTAGAATGCTGCTGTGATGCATAAAACCAACCTATTATTGGGTTGTTACTGTTTGTCACTCGTTGAAAGCTGACATTAGAAAGTTTGTGTTTTCTTTCTTGATTTCACTTGTTGAAAGCTGACTTCACAAACTATTAGAATCCTGTGATGCATGACAATTGCCAGGTTGTCGCATCGCAAAGTGGCTTTCATGTTTGGTCTCAAGCCTCGAAGCTGGTTTTACTTCCACCATGGAGATCTTTGTTCTTCCTATTGTTTCTGTCTGCAGGACATGTGAGGTTTGCGGCTCGATCGCGAAGAATGTGGTGGGTTCAGGCGAGACCGAACCCACCGAGCACTGGAACGAAGCTGCTACTGCATCTCCACCACCTTCATCATCATCATCATCATCATCATCAGAAACACAGAGCTTTTGGCAGGGCCACCGGTTTCTCAACTTGCTGCTTGCGTGCCTGGTGTTTGCCTTTGTCATCTCCTGGCTATTTCACTTCAATGTTCCAGGCTGAAAGTTGACACCAAGTTCTTGCAGTGAGATATCGAACCGAACCTATAAGAAGTCGAATGATCTATTGCTTGCTAATCAGTGAGTTTTGCTGCGTGTGTTACGTTACACAGGCATACATACCTGTCTTCTTCTTTACGTGTACATTTGTGTGTTGGTCTTTCTTCCACACACACACATATTACTAGTTTGTTGCAACAACAAAACATCAGTGAGTTGGGCATTTATTTGAGTGTTAAAACAGGCACAAGTGCCTTTACATGTACATTTACTATGTATTCTCTATCTTCCACACACACACACACACACACACACACGTGTGCCTACTGCAACCTTGATAGGCTCTAAAGCTGCCACATCTTTAAAGACCATAAGTTGTTGACCTTTGATGTATCAACCAGAAGACACTGTGCTCAGAAAATATTTTAGTTGTTGATAAATGGTAATTGTCAACAGAGAGACTAAATGTGATCTTATTGTGAATTTAGTCCAATTTTCTTTCACATTTGATGTGAGAATAAATTGAGATATTACAATAAGATTTTTAATTAATTAACCAATTAATTTCAAGTTAATAGTTGTGGACTCCCTCTTAGCCCTCTCAATGAAATCAGATTATTTTTCTTTTTTTCCTTTTCATATCCATCCAATATAAGACGATTAGGATCTCATAGAAATGATATAATAACAATCTCTTAGTTCTACGTTGGCAAATGGTGTGATCTTACATGTGGAGAAGAAAGCAACAAACAAATAACTATGACAAAGCAAAAAAGTGGTCTTCTGCTGGTTTCTTTACAGATCAGATCAGGATATGGGTTGGGATTTGGACCTCATCTTCATCAAGGAAAAGAAGTGTCTATTTTGGCTCCTAAAAATGCTTGTGGGGTTCATAAAAAGGAGAATAACAAAAGCTCTACCCCCACAAGAAGATCCTGAAAGAATTTTGTTCAATCATATGATACAATGGTGTTGTGCGAACACAGTAACATGATGATAGCAGTAGCATTTCTTCATAGCAAAACAAGAACCATAAAGAACATTATGGTAATCACTTCAAAGCAATTGCTTCCAATCTTTTTCCCCTTTGGAGAAATAAATGTTCCTTTTAGTTGCACAATGCTGTAACACAACAAAACCACTACACGCCACATGAGGTTAAGATTTCCTTTTGAATGCATAATAAAGAATCGTTGGGCATGAAAACAAAAAGAGAGTACATACGAGCATGCATGTTATGATGTAAGGGAGCAAAATGGTTGCATGCCCCGGCTAGATTAAAGTTCCTTGCTTTGCAAGGATAAGCATCAACACCCGGTTCAGTCGAATGCAGTGCTTCACGGTCAAGTCAAAGATGGTATCGCCGTGCATACTGTAAATCAGTAACCAACATGTCCGAAATGATCTATGCACCATTTGCCGCAGATTCAGAATGGATGTGGTTCCCGTCTTCTCCATGCTTGCCATTCACTTGCAATCTCTGCCTCTGGTTGAAAATAACCATAGATCACGAATACTGGATCAACATAAAAAAGGGGAAAAAGAACATACAACATATCTCCAGAAATGCATACTAATTATAAATGATTGATCTTAGACCATACGATCTGTGCAGAAAGCCGATGGGAGGTAGAGATAGCTAATGGCGCATAACAAAAAAAATTCTTCCTTCAAAATAGGACAGTTTTGAACTAATCAAGCAGCGGTGGGGAGACAATATTTGAATGAAGTCGATCAATGCGTATGGTGTATTAATTATCTATTTCCATTACAGCAGGTTAAATGTAAAAAATACATTTGCATCAGGCAATGGTGGTCGCATAATTCTAATTCTGATAGCCACAGCAACAGAAAGCAGACTTAATCTTCAGTTTACATATACTAAAACAAATGCAGAAGTAGATCATAACTATAACCTTTGCCAATAGTGTATATTACCAATAAGAAGGCGGAAGTAATATATGATCAATTTAATAAACAATATATTAGTCAAAGTGTCATACCCAATCAGCAGTATCCACCGAATTTCCATTCAATAACTTGTGGTGATCTTCTCTAGATTTTTCATCTTTATCTTTAACATATGGTAACAGTGGTTGGGATCCATTAGAACGATCAGGCATTTCTGTCGTAAATAATACAAAGAGTTTTTCAGCCAATCGATCTATGATACGAAGTGATATAGAATAAAAAAAGTCAACCAAGTCAAAAACAAATAAACACCTGGTAGTTTCTTGTCAACAAAGAATACCACTAAATTTACAGTATACCTACAAGCATACAAATGAAAACATAATGAAGTTGCCACCAGGATTACTTAAAAAAAAAAGCATATAAGAAAATATAATCACACATACAACCCACCATGCAACGACTACATCTACTGTGTAATGCTTGCGGGAAGCTACTATAAGCAAACTCTGAACAATAGCTAAAACCCAAGCAAGAAGCTTGATGAACCTGCAAAAGTCCAGATTGGATCAACTTTGAAATCATAAGCAACTAGAGTTGCACAAATGCCATAAGTGTACCTTTTAGTGCCATATTTATGGTATGTAAGGACAAAAACTAGTGTAAATATCATGTGGGATGAAAATATCAGATCACCACAACCATATATGACCCCCTGAGGAACTGAAAGTAAGAAGAAAAAAATATAAACACCTACAATGACAATGATGCAATTTAACTGCAAGGATAGAATATCCGAAAAGTAACATACAGTTAATCAGAAGCACTTCAGTTACACTCTCTGGTGGAGGCAGTCTGGCGAGCTCCCCTCCCTAAATGACCAAAAAAAACACAAAGAAGAAATCATTGGTATTACAGATTGCAATTGTTTTACTGGCAAAAGAAAGTTAAAATTGACAAGCCATTTGATGCAGATAATACCTCGCGGCAGTGATAGTTGGGTCCAGGAAGCTGTGTGGAATAGAAAGTGATGATCCGCAATGCTTGAGAAGCCTGAAATGACCCCTCAGTGTTGAATAATAGGATGACCAGAGGAAGGAAATAACAGGTGAATACAACTACTTACAACTAGAAATGACAAAATTCTCCGCCAGAGCAGAACAGTGTAGAAGCGCTTGCTATGATAAACAAAAGGATGAAATGTCCACTGCAAAAATAAAAACACCGTGTCATAACCATCAAACACTGAATATGGATATGTGCCTACAACAAAGGCAAGCAATATAATATAAGAGCTCAGAAAGCAGACATGATTGCTTAGAGTGCACAACAAGAAACAGATTGCATGTGCATCTTATATATGCAACCGAAAAGAGAGAGCAGAGGAAAAGATAAAAAGTCAGGCACATATAAGAAATGAAATCACTGCATCCGGCTACCAAGTGAAATGATGATGCCTTTAAAGAAGAACCAAGCTTATATAAATAAATGTGAATTAATTATCAAAGGTAATGGCACAAAAAAGCTAAACAAAAGGTTAAGAGAAAAGCTAAAATGGTTGCAAGACAAAAGGACAACAATAGAAGGGGACATACAGCCATATAAAGAGATGGAACCCTCAAACTAAATTGAGCTGGGATTTTTGTGTTATTGTAAATTATTTTGACATATACTTTCCAACATGTTTCATAATAAAGTTGAATCTGATTTTGGCATTGCTTTCAAAAAGCAAAGTTACCTCGAAAGTCTGATTACTTTTATTCACAAAAAAATATGCATGCAGAGACTTACAAGAGAAGCATCAGCAAATAACATATAGAGAAATGCATACCAGAATAAATGACAAAAAGATGAAGGTGAATAGGCTTTCACTGACGTAACCTCTTTCTTTTCCAAGTTCCTAAAATCGCAAAAGCATTAATAAAACATTAATGTTATTTCAATGCAGAACTGACAATCATTTCATTCAGCATTGCAGGTAACTCAGACAAAGCGCTAGCATGCACCGGAAGGATCATGTAGCCAGCATCTTGAAGAGTTGGTCCAGGTCGATGTAGATAATGAACTCCTCGTGCAGCCAGCCCATGAATGTACTAGAGAAAGACAAAAGCAGTGAATTATTCTCAAATCTAATTCATGTATATTTAGTTGAAGAGATATTTTTATGCTCACCATGCATGACAAAAAAAAAGAACAAAAAATATTTTCAGTAAATAATCACATTAACCCACGACTAATTACAAAATCAGATAGATGAAAGCATAAGATTATCATAGGAGCAGCAGTAGAAAGTTCTTTCATAATAGTCCATATGGACCATCAAGGAAATGCAAAAAGCAAAATAAAAAAGGAAAAAATAACAAACAAAATATTATAGAAAAAAGATAATACTAACATACTTGGTGTATTAATTTAGGAGACAAGAAAGTTCAATATAGAAATTGCCTTTTTTTAGGATAAAATATAGGAATCACTTTAAAGTGCCATGTCTGATTTAAGTCAACCTGATCAACTAAAACCAAATATTATTAAATGAAAGGCCAACATATCAACAATGCAGTCACATTTATGCAGGTGGTCACATATGTCCACAGAAAGTACTATCATATGCACTTTAAAAATAATAATAATTTGAACATTTTAAGATTATATTTGTAATGGCATGAAGCATGATTCTCAGAGATGTTAAACAAGTAAACTGATATACTCACTCATTAGATGGCTGAATCTAAACTAGAATATAGTTTGGGTCCTATATTCACAAAAGAATAAAAGTATGATGCTTTACCATGACAATGAACTTATAGAAACAGTCGCTGGATGAAGGATCCAACTAACGAAACAGTAATAGCACACAAACTGAAATCCTTGGAAGAATACTCTTCGTCTTAAAAGCAGTAACTTCCAACATCATTTAGTTATAGCTCTTGAATAGGATGTTCTGTGACGATTAAAGTAACTAACAACTAAATAAAAGAACTCGTGATGAATGCCACCAACCAGAAGCAGATTACCACCGAACTCTCTCAAAGAATTGGTTGGTTAAAAATCTATTGAACAAAGAATCCCATGATCTTGAAAACATTATGTCACAAGTTTCTTAATGGTTGCGCTAATTACTGTGGAAACAAAAGTGCAATGAATTCGTTACAACTTATGCTATTCCACTGAAAAAAACTACATCTGTGTAGAATTCAGCTTGCAATATCAAGCCATCAACAGAAAAACATCAGCTCTGTTGACAGAGATGTTTTCTGTGTACCTAGACACGAGTCTAAATTCCTGTCACAAATCAATATATCGCAGAAATCCAAACTAATGATTCCTATCAAGAAGAATTCACGCCAACATCCGGATTGCAAATTTTCCATCTTGAGTGCTTGTTTAGTAATCCCATAAGATCATTCGAAAAACACAAAGTCATACCTGAAATATGAGTCCTGCTAGCAGTAGCTTCCACTTTTCCATAAAAAGTTGAAGCTCCACATATGTTTCCATGCAAATCTTCCTCCATAGCTGCAAACAAAAAAGTGATGACATCAAACCACGCGGGATATTCTTCTCGTTACATGAAAGAGGAAGAAAAGTTGAATTTTTGGAGGGAAAAAAGGTACCTTGGGAGCCTCGCGACCAATGTAAAGCGTCATGGCGATCAACCAAAGGTCCAACCACTCCCATACTCTGTCAGCATCCGACCTGCGTCGTCCTGCGCATGATCCCTGGTCTTTACTCCTCCTTTTCCTTGCCTTGCTTCAGAGTTGATCCACCAAACGGCGTAAAACAAAATCCCCTGGTTTCCACGTTGTTTCACCGATAGGAGAAGAAGGAAAAAAGATCCTTCTTTTCTTATAATTAAGAAGAGAAAGGTAAAGATCAGGAATCAGATTGTGGACGTCAGACGGTCAGGTGGGCTCGTCTTCCTCCTCCTCCTCCTCTCGGCTTCCTCAGAGAACGCGGTCTACAAACGGATCTCCGCCTTCGAAGGTTCGGCGGTTTACTGAGGCGGGGACGGCCCAAGAGGAAGAGGACGGAGACACAAACCCAACCAAAGGAAGGGGACGAAGGGGGGAGGAGTGAGGAGAAAAAGAGGGCGACGAGAAAGGAACTTCCCGCACGGTCACGAACTAAATAGAACGGAAACGAGAGAGAGAGAGAGAGAGAGAAGCCTCACCGCAACTCCCACTTTTCTTTTATTTTTAGCTCAAATTAATATTGACGATAATAACAACAACAACAACAATAATAATAAATATTTTTATTTACTTGTATATATAATATTTCTTCAAAATTAGTGATTCTAATATCTACCTCTCTAAATTTAAGCTCTATATATATAATGTAAACTCATAAACTAAAATATATATTGTTATAGCTCCACATTGATGGAATACCTTAAAACTTCAATTGATATTAACATCTTCTAAAAATTAATATTTTAAAAATAGATTGTATTTACAATTGTAACTCTGAAATTAATCTAATAGTTAAAGCAATCAGGGGTAATTATATATCTATTTTTTTTAAAATTATTAGTTTTCCTTCAAAATTAGTGATTCCCATTTTTGCCTATCTAAATTTCAGCTTAAGTGTGTGTGTGCGCGCATATATATATATACATATATATATATACATATATATATATGAAATATCTTTCAATTGACATTAATAAATGTTAAAAAATATTTCACAATTGGTGAAAGTAAAACAATTGTAAAAGCAATAAGGGCAATCAATTAGACATTTTATATTAATAATTTTATTTCGAACTGATTGATAATTATGATGGGAAGTGAGCTAACAAAATTGTTATATATATATATATATATATATATAATTTAGATACGTGAAATATATGTAAGTTCTAAATATTTGAAGAAAATTGGAGAGCAAATATATATTAACTTTGATTTCTGGGGTAACTTGAGAACGGAATGAGTATTGTGATTTAAGCCATCTTTATTAATTAGATCATATGTGGTCTTAAGTCGAAATAATATATTTTGAGTTCTTATCGGAATTTAAATATAGATATTGAGTTCGATATCGCAGATAGCTGACATAATAAAAATAATAATAATAATAATAATAATAATAATAATAATAATAATAATAATAAATTTCAAGAAGTTGGAAATTTGAATTTTTATTTTTTATTTATTTTATGTAGCCTCTAAAAAGTTCCCGAAGCATTTCCCTTTTTGATCTGAAATCATGGGTTTGGATCTGCTCTAATATGGGGATATTAATTCCACCACAAAAAGGAAACATAAACGAAATCGATCGAATTCACGAAAAAGAATCCCTCGTCTTGAGTTTCCTTTCCGGAAGATGTCACTCTTTTTATTTTTCTTCAATATTTACATCTCTTTTCCCTTTGTACTGTACGAATCTATAAGCTCTACTGGTTAGTAGTGTATAGGGTGAACAAAGATCAGTTACAATATTTTTTTTATAACTTTATTATTTCTTTATAGACGTGTGAAAAACACTAATCCTATTAAAAAATGTTTATTTATATATATATTTTTAAATTTCTAAACCAATAGGAATTACTATTTGATGCCCGCTAATGATGATAAAGTTAGTTTGTACAACAATTTGAGCCGTTATTCTTCTGTTATAGTGTTTTGTTAAAGGTTTACAATGTTTTTTTATATATGTTTATAAAGTTTTTATATATGTGCATGAAAAACATTATAGCCCTATAAAAAAACACTATTAATACCATAGAAGACAAGTTTTTCTTTTTCTTCGTATTTTTGTTCCAAGACCAATAAGAATACACATTTGAAATTCTAAAATATTTCATTAAACTTTAATAAGCATAATAAAGTTAATAATTAATGTTTATGAGAATTTAAATTAATTAAGACTGTGTTATAAACAGTTCACTAACAAAAAAAATATAAACCTATTTAAAAATATTACAATAAATTCGATTGAACCAAAAATAATATAACCACATTCATAAACATTATAGCGGTTGGAGATGAGGGGTGTTATAAGAGAAAAATCCAACACTTTGGACCTTTTTCGAGAAATCACATAATTTTGTTTTTATATTTGTTCTTTTTTTTTTTTTTTTTTTTTCTAATTTTGCACTTGGGACTCTTTGAACTTCGATCTTAATCCATTTTGGCTCAAATTTATCTTTATAATTTTATTTTATTTTCAATAAAGTTTGGCAAAATTAGCCGTTAAAATATATAACTTTAGTATTTATTCCTCTTATTTTAAGTCAAACATGCGCCCTTATAACTCACATCATGGTTATTCCATATTTTCCTTTGAATTGATTCATTATAATTCTATGACGTTGATCATGAACGGTTGTCGCGCACCCGTAACAACTTTGTTCAATGAACCGTTCGTCGTTTGTATTTACATGTACAGTTGCGTGGCAACATGTTTTGACTTGGTTTTATGTCATTTTGCTTGTAAAAATGTAAGTTCGAACAAGTTGCAGTGCTACAGTGCGACCGCTCACCAAATCGAGCAAAACAGTCGAAAACAGCTCTGTTTTCATGTGTCACAGGCTGTTTTCTATAGCCCGTTATTGCACATGAAACATCAGCCATCTCAGCACCCTGGAACCACCCGGGTGGCACCATAGGGGATGAGGTTTTGGTATAGTGTCGGGCATTGAACAATCTTTTGCAAGTTCGCACGTTACCTTGATAGAAATTTGTTGTCACGCCCGGCACCCGGTGAGTAATTGTTTGTGGACTTGCAGCTGTTAGTTCAACCTTCTAAAGGCCTTGTTTTCCTCCTCTCTCTCTTTTCTCTTGTGCATGTAAAGTGCTCGCTGAATTACTTGTAAAGCTTCCCCTTTTCGCGAGACATCGGGACTTGTCCGTCGCTCATTCTTCGAACTAATCAACTTTTTCTTTTACAGGTTCTTCGGGACCTATGAGAGGTTGCAAGTGGGCTAATCTTTGCAGATGCATATCGCAAGGGCGATGCACGACTTAGGCAACACAAGCTAAGTTTGCGTCTTTGCCGCAAGGGTGCCTCATGACTTAGGCAATTACAGCTAAGTCTGTAACATTGTGGTATCAGAGCGGGCAAGCAATTCGAGCAAGCAGCAAAGGAACTTCGTATTTTCGCAATGGCAAAGCACCGTGGCGAATCACGCAAGACGAGGCAAGTCGGACCCTTGCCCCAAGCAGCCACAGGTGGGCTGCAAGTGCATACTCGCTCTCATATCATTGGAGCCACTCAAGTAGAGCAAGGCAGCGAATATGACGAGCGAGAAGTTGGCTACTCTTTGCGAGCAGAGGAGGCACAATCGGGAGCGCCAATCGGGAGGAAGAGCCATAAGGAGAGACTCACAACGATGAAAACCCACTTGGATGTTCTTGAAGTGAACTTGGAGGAACTCTACCATGGCCAACGAAGGCTTGTTGGGGTAGAGAGCACGCAAGAAGTCATGGCGGTGACCGATTATCAGATGAAACCAAAGACTCCATGCTACACCTGCAGGA
This sequence comes from Musa acuminata AAA Group, assembly GCF_036884655.1. Classification (NCBI taxonomy): domain Eukaryota; kingdom Viridiplantae; phylum Streptophyta; class Magnoliopsida; order Zingiberales; family Musaceae; genus Musa; species Musa acuminata. The sequence goes on from NC_088354.1 coordinate 29,822,531, forward strand.
TGTCGTGGTGGAACTTACTTCCAGGGTGACCATGCTCACGAGGGCACTGAATGCGGAAGGAAACAACACTCATGTTGCACCGGCACAAAACTTGAGAGCACCCGAGCCACATTATTATGGAGGTGCCCGAGATGCCAAAGAGCTCGAGAATTTCCTATTCAATATGAAATGATACTTTCAAGCTACAAGGCCTGATTATAAAGAAACCAAAGTTTCTATAGCAACCATGTATCTGAACGGAGATGCAAAAGTTTGGTAGCGAACCCGTTGGGAGGAGATCCAACAAGGTCGGTGTCGAGTTGGTATATGGGAGGACTTGAAGTGGGAGTTGAGAACTCAGTTCCTACCGGAGAACACAAAGTTCATCGGAAGAAGGAAGTTGAGATAACTCTGCCAAAATACTTCTATTCAAGACCATGTGAAGTAATTTTCTGCGCTAATGTTGGACATACAGGACATGTCCGAGAAGGATAAGCTGTTCAGCTTCCTCAATGGTTTGAAGCCATGGGCTTAACAAGAACTATATTGAAGGAATGTCACCGATGTGATCGGGCAATTGCTACCACAGAAAGGCTCATCGACTTTGTTTCCTTAAAAGACCCAGGAAAAAGAAAATAATCTTCAGGCAATCACCTTCCAAAATATTCTCAAGGGAAGGAGCTCAAGGGAGAATAAAGGAAGAAGAGCTCCCACAAAGGGCCAAGCCCGAAAGGCAAGGCACCGAAACCTAGCGGATGCTTCTTGTGCGGAGGGCCGCACATGGTGAGAGAGTGCCCACAAAAACAGGCACTCAATGCTTTAACAGCTTCTATCCATCCCCCCGATCGGACAAGGGCAAGGTTGTCGCCCTTAGTTCAAGTAGTTCAGAATCCAACAGCGACGGTGAGGAGTCACAAGGACCCCGGGTGGGAGCAATGCGTTTGTTGAACGCCATGCAGGGTCAAGTGGGGGAGAACACGAAGATAAGATTACAAAAAGCAAGAAGTAGCGAGCTGATGCACGTAGACGTAAAGCTCAATGGCCAAATGACCTGTGCAATGGTAGACACGGGCACTACCCACAACTTCATTATCGATCGAGAAGCAAAGTGACTTGGGCTGATCATGGAGAAGAGCCCAAGTCGAATGTAGGCGGTGAACTCGGAGGCCGAGCGAATCTCCGGGTTGGCAAAGGGAGTTCCCATCAAGATCGAAATATGGAGTGGGAGCACAAATATGATGGCGGTGTCACTTGATTGCTAGTCATAGGTGCCCAGCAAGCCAATCACATGAGTGATGACACATGTGACTTGATACAGAATCTTTTTGCTTATTATATTTTGGCATATATCACTTTATAACTATTGCATAAATTCATACATATATTGTGATATCCTTGGATTTGTACAATGGGAATCGGATCGTGATAAGATCACGATAATGAGATCGATTCACCTTTAAACACATATCCTAAATAATCCCGGTCATAGGTTACTCGAGAGGGACATCGTGATAATCGGATAGACTGGTGTGCTGTATACCCGTCCATATGATGGATGCAGCTGGTCTCATAGTTGCTCGTGTAGGGACACTAGGGATATAGTACAGATGCTCATTGGAGAATGAGTTCACTGATTGATCCGCTTACGGAATGCTGGATGGTTGATGATGCCTTATTGTCAGACAGCGATTCCGTGGTCCTAGTGGTATATCTGGTCCTTAGACTTGAGACACCAAGGATGTTCTGTATGAGTGCTCCACTCTTTGATACTAGACTTATAGGTTTGGCTGTCCCAGATCTAGTACAACTGGTCATTGGGAGTGGTAGTCGACCTTACGAGGGCTATTGAGTGTCGATAGAGGATCATCCACTCTCGGCATCATGAGAGGAATATCCCATGTGTTCTTGCTCAAACAAATCCCTGGCCAGGGTCATTCGGGTTGAGAGAGAAAGAGTTCTCCGGGAGAATCCGATTAGAGCGAGACTCGAGTAGAAACCGTATGGGTCTGACAACACCATGCTCGATATACGGTCTCTGGGATATTAGATGGATGAGGGATTATAGGTACACGGTAACTGAGGACAGACAGGTCCAATGGATTGGATTCCCCTGTATCGTTTAGGGACTACGGCGTAGTGGTCTAGTACTTCCGTAGTCGATGAGTCAAGTGAATTATTACAGAGATAATAATTCACTGAGTTAGAAGGAGTTCTAACAGGTATGACTCACGGCCAGCTTGATATTGGGCCTAGAGGGTCACACACATATGGTAGGCATTGCGATGAGTAGAGGTTCAGATATGAGATATCCGACGGAGCCCTTGTCTTATTGGATGCAGATCCAATACCCACTAGGGGAGGACCCATTAGGGTTTGACAAGGGACCTCTATAAATAGGAGGGATTCAGAGCCTCATAGGCTAGAGTCTTTGCTTGCTTTTCCTATTCTCCTATCCCTCTCCACCTCAGAACAGGCCTGGAGTTTTGAGGAGCATCGTTGCAACCGTGTGGATCACCGCTAGAGAGGAGGACGCTTGACCTCCTTCACCCTCTCCTAAGGATCTGCAAGGAAACAGGGATATACGATCTCCCTAGGTAACACAATCTACTCTATACGCAGTTTTGAGTTTCGCGGATTTTGCACACCAATCTTCACACGACGACGAACATCTTTTTGGGAATCGGAAATTTTGTTTTCTTGTTCTTCCGCTGCGCATGTGATGTCGCCCCCAAGATTTTCCCAACGGTGGTATCAGAGCCAGGTTGTTCGTGCGAATGATTGGTTTTGAACAGCATGTGTTGTGTTTAGGAAGAATATTCACGTCAAAATCGTTGACGCAAAAGGGCAGCAACAGTTGCTGCCCTCGATCTGCGTGCGTGAAGCGCAGTCGAAGGCGGGCAGCACAGGGGCTGCGTCTGCAGCAGCCGGCCGGCGGCCTGCTTGCAGCAGGCTTTCTGCCGGCGGGGCTGGCAGCCCACGGGCAGAGGCGCCGCAGGGCAGCGGCGCCTGCCGCCGCTGCTCCCGCGGGCGAAACGCCCCGCGGGACAGCACGGCCTGCGGAGGCAGCGGCGCCCGAAGGGGGCGCCCACCCACAGCGGGCGTGCCGCCAGCAAGCGAGGGCAATGCCCTCGCCCCGCCGCACAGGCCGCCGCCGCCAGAGTGGCGGCGGCGGCAGCAGCGAAAGGGGGAAAGGGCATTATGGTTTTCTGGGCAAAAGATAGTTTTGCCCCTCGGAATTTGAGAACTTCCAGTTTCTGTCTTTTGTCCAAATTACGAAAATACCCCTATAAATTCCAAAATTCCCTACATGTCCCTGATTTCAGAAAATATTAATTAATTAAAAGGTTTAGTTGATTATTATTTTTATTATTATCTAGTAGTCCTACATGATGATGATTATTTATACATGTGATGTATGATGTGTGGACGGATGATCATGGACCGTGTGATGTGTGTACTTGTGATTATTATTATTGAGGTCTGCGAGCCTCCATTATATTTCTCGTTTATTGTCGGGCATGCGTGCCTATGATTAAGTTGTAATCACATGAGGAGGCGCAGCGGGAGCGTGGATGCGATAGCGGGACCCACGAGACGGACGATCGCGATGCATGAAGATGCATCAAGATGTCGACGGAACCGACGAGGACGAGATGGATGATCACAGGGCATGGAGATGCACCGTTGCACACATAGATCTTAATGTGAGTGATTAGGCCTATTGGCTCGGGCCTAATCACATTACGTTGTGGTCCATGATCATCTAGTGTAATTGATTATACACATACTAGATAAGTATATATATTTGCATGCAATGTAAATATATATTAAATATGTATATGTGTGACATGTCATATTAGGAGACCAAATCTTAGAAACATCTCTCGATAATATTAAGTCGGTAAACGTGAGGCAATTAGATTGACCCACGTGGCCTTCCATCGTTATAAGTAGGAACAGATTCCCGATGTAGGTTGAGTTGGTCGAGTCCCTCGAGACTCACCTATATCGCGATTCGCTATCTTGCTTACGACATAGAGATGTCACCGGTGACCTGAGGGCATGGTATACTTGGTCGAGTCCCTCAAGGGTATATCATCAAATCAGACTCATCTTGTAACGAAGGTGTTGACTTAACCAAGCATCATGGTTGGTCGAGTCCCTCGAGGCCATGGTGATTCGGAGGCCAAACAGGATGGGAATCACAAGGAGTTGTGATCGGCAAGAGTTGCCTACCTTTTAGGCTTAGTGTGATTGGTCGAGTCCCTCGAGGTTACACTAAGACGCTGATTGGATCCTGATCCCCACTAGAAGTCTGCCGGAGACTTCCATTTCACGTGCTGAGGGTGTCGCGTGACTCGTTAGTAAAATAGTGGGAGCATATTAAGATAGAAGTCCATATCTTGATAGTTTATTTCTTGCAAAATCTGCATGTTATTCATTTCTGCTGCATCTTTATTTTCAGAAAATGTCGCTTTTAAATCCCTTACGTGGCATACTTGATGTCAACCGCCTCACTAGTCCAAATTATATGGATTGACTCCGTAACTTGAGAATTGTTCTCACAGCGGAGAAAATCGTGTACGTCCTTGATACAGTGATGCCTATGCCCGAAGAAGGGGCAAACGAGGATGAGATCGCTCGCTACGTGAAGTACATTGATGACTCCACTCTTGCTCAGTGCTATATGTTGGGCTCTATGACTCCTGAGTTACAGAGACAACATGAAAAGATGGATGCCAGATCCATTCTCCTACATGTCCGCAAATTGTTTGAGGAACAGGGAAGGACTCAGCGATATGAGATATCTAAGAGCCTCTTCCGCGCTAGGATGACTGAGGGGACACTGGTTCAGAACCATGTCCTAAAGATGATTGAGTGGATAGAGAAACTCACAAGTCTAGGAATGGTCCTAGATGATAACTTGTGTGTGGACATTATCCTTCAGTCCCTACCAGATTCCTTTTCATAGTTCAATATGTTGAGGGAGGCAGAGAGTACTATTAAGAATGAGAAGCCAGTTCTCTACACTGGTGAGACTAAAAAGAAAATAAAAGTAGAAAGGTCCCTTAAGAAGGGAAAGGGCAAGAGCAGACCAGGTAAAGCAAAGGTTGCTAAGAAAGACCCAGCAAAGGACAAAGGCCAGTGTTTCCACTATGGTAAAGATGAGCACCGGAAGAGGAACTGCAAAGAGTACCTTGCAGAAAGGGCGAAACAAGAAGCTTGGTGAAGCTTCAGGTATATTCATGATCAACCTCCAATTGTTAGATTTTTGAGATAGTGCATTGGTATTGGATACCAATATTGCTTATCACATCTACAATTTATTGTAAATTCTAACAAAGCTAAGGGGAGATTGACGAGAGGAATATTGCATAAAGGTTTGTTTATACAAGACACTACTCCACATATCATGAATGTAAGTGTCTAAGAGGAAACGAGAGGAGGTGAACAGTGTATACCTATGGCATTGTAGGCTAGGTCATATCCATGAGGGAATGATTCAAAAGTTGCTAAATGATGGATATGCAACTTACGAGCCTTGCCTTTGTGGAAAATGGACCAACTCTCCATTTAGTGGAACTAGAGAGAGAGCCACTGAGTTGTTGGAACTCATACATAATGATGTATGTGGACCCATGTCAACTCATGCCATTGGAGGTTACTCCTACTTTATTATATTTACTGATGATTTCTCAAGGTATGGATATGTGTACTTAATGAAGTACAAGTCCGAGGCCTTTGAGAAATTCAGAGAGTATAAGAATGAGGTGGAGAACCAGACTGGAAAGAGTATCAAAACTCTTCGATCAGATCGAGGAGGTGAGTACTTAAGTACAGAGTTTACTCAGTTCCTCAAGGACCATGGGATATTATCTCAATGGACACCTCCTTATACACCTCAGCTCAATGGTGTCTTTGGAAGGAGGAATCGTACGCTATTAGATATGGTACGGTCCATTATGAGTTTCGCTGACCTACCCATCTTATTCTAGGGATATGCCATAGAGACCGCAGCTTACCTTCTGAACAGAGTTCCAACTAAGTCGGTAGTGTCTACACCATATGAGATATGGAAAGGGAAGAAGCCTGATCTTAAGGTTGTTAAGATTTGGGGCTGCCCTGCCCACATTAAAAGACACAACCCCGATAAGTTAGAATCAAGGACAGAGCGATGCAAATTTGTGGGACACTCGAAGGAAACTTGTGGGTATTATTTCTATCATCTCGAGGACCAAAAGGTCTTTGTAGCTAAGAGAGCAGTGTTCCTTGAGAAGGAACACATTCTTGGCGGAGACAGTGGGAGAATGATAGAGTTGAGCGAGGTTGGAGAACCAAGCTCAAGCACCACTCTACAGCCCAAGTCTGTTCAGGTACCTAATACACAAGTTTCAACTTTACGCAGGTTTGATATCACATCCTTCTGAGAGATATGTGGGACATATTAGAGGAGAGGATGTTGAGGATATTGATCCTCAGACCTACGAGGAGGCTATTATGAGTATAGACTCCGGGAAGTGGCAAGAAACCATGAATTCTGAGATGAATTCTATGTACTCCAATAAGGTTTGGAACCTAGTTGATGCACCCGAAGGTATTGTACCCATCGATTGCAAATGGATCTTTAAGAAAAAGATCAGAGTAGATGGAAAGGTAGAGACCTATAAAGCAAGGCTAGTGGCTAAGGGGTATCGTCAAAGGCAAGGTGTTGACTACGACGAAACCTTCTCACCCGTAGTAATGCTAAAATCCATCAGAATTCTATTGGCTATTGTAGCACACTATGATTATGAGATCTAACAGATGGAGGAGGTGTATATGATGCAACCTCAATGGGAACCTCGAGGAGGAGGTGTATATGATGCAACCTGAGGAATTCGTGTCCAAGAACTGCCCAGATAAGGTGTGTAGGTTGCTTAGATCCATTTATGGACTAAAGCAAGCTTCCCGAAGTTGGAACATAAGATTTAATGAGGCAATCAGATCTTATGACTTCGTTAAGAACAAAGATGAGCCTTGTGTGTACAGGAAGGTAAGTGGGAGCGCTATCACCTTTTTGGTGGTATATGTGGATGACATCCTCATCATCGGGAATGACGTAGGAATGCTATCCACAGTAAAGACTTGGTTATCTAGACACTTCTCCATAAAGGACTTAGGGGAAGCATCCTATATCTTGGGGATTAGAATCTATAAAGATAGATCCAAGAGGATGCTTGGCTTGTCCCAGTCCAGGTACATAGAAACCATTGTCAAAAGTTTTGGCATGGATAATTCCAAGAAATGGCGAACATGGATATGATACCTTATGCCTCAGCAATAAGGTATATCATGTATGCCATGCTATGTACTAGGCCTGATATAGCGCATGCTTTGAGTGTCACGAGCAGGTATCAGGCGGATCCAGGTTTGGAGCACTAGAAAGCAGTAAAGTGTATCCTTAAGTACTTGAGAAGGACTAAGGATCATTTACTAGTATATGGAGGTAATAACTTTAAGGTTGAAGGCTACACTGACTCAAGTTTTCAGTCTGATGTCGATGATAGCAAGTCGAATTCAGGGTATGTGTACACCTTGAATGGAGGAGCAGTGTGCTGGAAGAGTTCCAAGCAAGATACCACTGCTGACTCGACCACAGAGGCGGAGTACATTGCTGCATTAGATGTAGCAAAGGAGGGAGTATGGTTGAAGATGTTCATCATAGATTTGGGAGTCGTTCCGGATAGCGAGAAGTCGACTTCCTTATATTGCGACAACTATGGGGCGATTACTCAAATAAGGGAACCCGGGTCTCATCAGAAGTGTTCTGAGGAGGTTCCAGCTTATCATAGAGATCGTAACCCGAGGAGATGTAGTAGTGGAAAGAGTTCCATCCGAAGATAACATTGTAGATCCACTGACAAAGTCGTTGTCTCATTTTATCTTTGAGCGTCACAGGGGTCTGATGGGGATCAGACACATAGGTGATTGGCTTTAGGTCAAGTGGGAGATTGCTAGTCATAGGTGCCCAGCAAGCCAATCACGTGAGTGATGGCACATGTGACTTGATACAGAATCTTTTTGCTTATTATATTTTGGCATATATCACTTTATAACTATTGCATAAATGCATACATATATTGTGATGTCCTTGGATTTGTGCAATGGGAATCGGATCGTGATCAGATCACGATAATGAGATCGATTCACCTTTAAACACATATCCTAAATAATCCCGGTCATAGGTTACTCGAGAGGGACATCGTTATAACCGGATAGACTGGTGTGCTGTATACCCGTCCATATGATGGATGCAGCTGGTCTCATAGCTGCTCGTGTAGGGACACTAGGGATACAGTACATGTGCTCATTGGAGAATGAGTTCACTGATTGATCCGCTTACGAAATGCTGAATGATTGATGATGCCTTATTGTCAGATAGCGATTCCGTGGTCCTAGTGGTATATCTGGTCCTTAGACTTGAGACACCAAGGATGTCCTGTATGAGTGATCCACTCTTTGATACCAGACTTATAGGTTTGGCTGTCCCAGATCTAGTACAGTTGGTCATTGGGAGTGGTAGTCGACCTTACGAGGGCTATTGAGTGTCGATAGAGGATCATCCACTCTCGGCATCATGAGAGGAATATCCCATGTGTTCTTGCTCAGACAAATCCCTGGCCAGGGTCATTCGGGTTGAGAGAGAAAGAGTTCTCTAGGAGAATCCGATTAGAGCGAGACTCGAGTAGAAACCGTATGGGTCTGACAACACCATGCTCGATATACGGTCTCTGGGATATTAGATGGATGAGGGATTATAGGTATACGGTAACTGAGGACAGACAGGTCCAATAGATTGGATTCCCCTGTATCGTCTGGGGACTACGACGTAGTGGCCTAGTACTTCCGTAGTCGATGAGTCAAGTGAATTATTACAGAGATAATAATTCACTAAGTTAGAAGGAGTTCTGACAGGTATGACTCACGGCCAGCTCGATATTGGGCCTAGAGGGTCACACACATATGGTAGGCATTGCGATAAGTAGAGGTTCAGATATGAGATATCCGACGGAGCCCTTGTCTTATTGGATGCAGATCCAATACCCACTAGGGGAGGACCCATTAGGGTTTAACAGGGGACCTCTATAAATAGGAGGGATTCAGAGCCTCATAGGCTAGATTCTTTGCTTGCTTTTCCTATTCTCCTATCCCTCTCCACCTCAGAGCAGACCTGGAGTTTTGAGGAGCGTCGTTGCAACCCTACTGTGTGGATCACCGCTAGAGAGGAGGACACTTGACCTCCTTCACCCTCTCCTAAGGATCTGCAAGGAAACAGGGATATACGATCTCCCTAGGTAACACAATCTACTCTATACGTAGTTTTGAGTTTCGCGGATTTTGCGCACCAATCTTCGCACGACGACGAAAATCTTTTTGGGAATCGAGGATTTTGTTTTCTTGTTCTTTCGCTGCGCATGTGATGTCGCCCCCAAGATTTCCCAACATGGATGACTTCCAAGTGATTCTTGGAATAGAATTCATGCACGCGACGAAGTTGATGCCAATGCCATTCCTAAACTCCCTATGCATGATGGGAGGCGACGACCCCTGTGTGGTTCCTATCTCTCGGAAAGGAACTAGGGAACCCCAACATATATTGGTATTACAACTAAAGAAACAAGTACAAAAAGGCAAACTAACATTCATGGCTGCTATGAAGCTAGAGCCACTCGACGAGAAGGCCATTCATGAACTTGCTATAGTTTCACGAATGTTATGCCACCCAAGTTGCCTAAGACTCTGCTATCATGCAGAGGCATGAATCACCACATCGAGCTGGAGCCAGGAGTGAAGACTCCAACCGAACTCTCTAGAGTTGGCAGAGCTCAGAAAGCAATTAGGTGAACTACTAAGCGATGGTCTCATCCATAGTTCTAAAGAACCATTCGGAGCTCCAGGTCTCTTCCAAAAGAAACAAGATGGGAGCCTCTGATTATGCATCAATTATCGAGCTCTCAATAAAATGATGATGAAGAAAAAGTATCCCATCCTACTCATCGCAGACTTGTTCAACTAATTATGCAAAGCCAAGTATTTCTCAAAACTCAACCTTCGGTCAGGGTATTGGCAGGTGTGCATTGCTGAAGGCGACGAAGCAAAGACTACTTGTGTGACCAGGTATGAAGCGTTTGAGTTCTTGGTGATGCCTTTCAGCCTAACCAACGCTCCGATCATATTCTGCACTCTCATGAACCAACTCTTCAAAGAGTATTTAGATAAGTTCGTGGTCGTCTACTTAGACGACATCGTTGTCTACAATCAAACGTTCGAGAAGCATGTCAAGCACATTCGGATAATTTTTAAGGTTCTCAAGGAGAACACTTTGTTCGTGAAAAGGGAGAAATGCTACTTTGTTCAAACGAATATCTTATTCTTGGGGTATCGAATCGGTGATGGCTCCATTCAAATGGACAAATAGAAGGTGCAAGCAGTTGCGGAATGGCGTACCCCAAAGAAGGTGCCAGAGTTGAGATCCTTCCTTAGTTTCATCAACTACCATCGACGCTTCATAGTGGGATATTCAAAGCGTACAACTCTACTAACAGAGTTGCTGAAGAAGGAGTAGCCTTGGAGTTGGTCTGATAAATGTGAAATTGTATTCCAAGATCTGAAGACTACAGTGTTGGAAGAACCAGTGCTCAAATTGCCGGACTATGGGGAGCCCTTCGAAGTCCATATAGATATTTCAGACTTCGCTTTTGGGGGAGTACTCATGCAGGAAGGTCATCCGGTGGCCTACAAGAGCCGTAAACTCAGCAAGACTGAGCAACTGTATTCGGTGCATGAGAAGGAGATAATAGTGGTGATCCACTGTCTATGAGATTGGCGACACTATCTTCTTGGATCACGATTTGTGCTAAGGACAGACAGCATCAGTTTAAGCTATTTCCAAACTCAGAAGAAACTCTCCCTAAAGTAGGCACGATGGCAGGACTTCCTGACTGAGTTGGATATGACAATGGAGTACAAGCCCGGAAAGATAAATGTCATAGCCGATGCATTGAGTCAGAAAGTGGAGCATGTGAATGTCGTACAATTGGAGGGCAGAGGCCAAGAAAGTCAGTTGCACTCCAACTTCCTTTCCAAGATCAGGGATGGTCTGTACAGTGATCCCCAAGCAGTAACCCTGCTGCAGCTCATTAAAGAAGGCAAGACACGACGGTTTTGGGTCCAGGAGGGACTCGTTTACACCAAAGGGAATAGGGTTTATGTTCCTCAAGTGGACAATATGAGGTGTGAACTTTTAAGAGAGTGTCACAATTCCCTTTGGGCGGGACACTCAGGCATTCACAGAACCTTGGCTCTCCTGGAGAGGGCCTTCTACTGGCCGAAGATGGGGACTGATGTGAAGGAATATGTTCGAACGTACCTCACTTGTCAATAAGACAAGGTGGAGCAGCGAAAGCCGATGGGACTTTTGGAGCCGTTGCCCATACCGGAAAGGCTATAGGAGAGCATTTCCTTAGATTTCATATCAAGCTTGCCAGTAGTAGGGAGACTCCGATCGATACTCGTGGTGGTCGATCGATTTTTAAAGTATGCAACTTCATTGCTGCTCCCCTACACTGTTCAGCAGAGGAGACAGCCAAGCTGATGATGAAGGATGTGGTGAAGTATTGGGGAGTCCCACACAATATCATCAGTGATCGAGACGCTCGGTTCCTTGGACGATTCTGGACCGAGCTATTTAAATTATTAGGGTCGAAGTTATACCCTTTCACAAGCCTCCACCCCCAGATGGATGGCTAGACATAAAGGATAAACTCACTCTTAGAGCAATATCTTCGGCACTACGCGAGTGCCAACCAACGAGATTGGGTGAAGTTGTTGGACATTGCCCAATTCTCCTATAACTTGCACCGAAGCTTTACGTCCAACAAGAGCCCCTTCAAGATCATTACAGGGCAACAATCGTCAACTCCTCACATCATGGTAATCAGGTATACTGGGAGTAGTCCGTCAGCCTACTACTTCGCAAAGGAGTGGCACCGAAATACAGATATTGCGTGGGCTTACATGGAGAAGGCGACAAAAAGAATGAAGAAGTGGGCAGACTTAGGAAGGCGACCATAAGAGTTCAAGGTCGGCGATTTGGTGTTGGTCAAGCTTCAACCAGTATCACTCCAATTCTTTAGGAATAAAATACATAAAGGATTGGTATGTAAGTATGAAGGGCCCTTCTCAATTATCAATAGGGTGGGTCTCCTACAAGTTGCAGCTACCGGCGTGGTTTAAAATTCACAATGTTCTTCATGCCAGCAACTTGAAAGCCTACCACTCAGATCCGTAAGATGCTTCCCGAAGTGTTCCAACTCGGCTACCCCCCACCAAAGCCTCCTACGAGAAGTGAGTTGAAACCATTTTAGCGGACTGCAAGATAAAGCTACCCACTGGAGCTGAGCAGACCGAGTACTTGGTGAAGTGGCGAAAGCTTCCTCAAACTGAAGCCAGTTGGGAGCGTGAAGATGCCCTACGACATAAAGAAGCAATCATCAACAACTACCAACAAGCGTCGACGAGGGCGTCGACAGTTTAAGTGGGGGAGAATGTTACAAACGGTCATCACGCGCCCGCAACAACTCTGTTCAACGAACCGTTTGTCGTTTGTGTTTACATGTACAGCTACATGACAGTATGTTTTGGCTTGGTTTTATATCTTTTTACTTATAAAAAAATATATTCGAACAAGTTGCAGTGCTACAGTGCGACCGCTCACCAAACCAAGCAAAACAGCCCAAAATAGCTCCGTTTTCACGTGCCATGGGCTGTTTTCTGCAGCCCGCTGCTGTACGTGAAATGTCAGCCATCTCAGCACCCTGGAACCACTCGGGTGGCACCATGGGGGATGGGGCTTCGGTATAGTGTCGGGCGTTAAACAATCTTTTGCAAGTTCTTACGTTACCTTGATGGGAACTTGTTGTCATGCCCGACACCCGGTGAGCAGCTATTTGTGGACTTGCAGCTGTTCGTTCATCCTTCTAAAGTCTTTGTTTTCCTCCTCTCCTTCTTTTCTCTATGCACGCGAGGTGCTCGCTGAATTGCTTGTAAAACTCCCCCTTTTCGCGAGACGTCGGAACTTGTCCGTCGCTCGTTCTTCAAACTAATCAACTTTCTATTTTACATGTCCTTCGGGACCTATAAGAGGTTGCAAGTGGGTTGATATTTGTGGACGCATATCGCAAGGGCGAGGCGCGACTTAGGCAACAGAAGCTAAGTTCACGTCATTACCGTAAGGGTACCTCACGACTTAGGCAATTTCAGCTAAGTCTGTGACAGTTAGAAGTAATATGTATTTATCCTCGACATCAATGCATATCTTTAAGTTTAATGATCTTAAAGTCATGTTATAAAAGGCTCCATCACGTGTGTTCCATGATATAGAAGAATTCTCAAAATACATTCGACTCTAAAAGGCTTCTATTGTCAAATCTAACTTAATCGTTAGAAGAGTATTACTAGGCATATGCCAATGCAGTTTATTGTATTCGGAACATTGAAGAATCAAAGTTTTCCAACATTTTTCGACATGAATTAGAGACATGTGGATAGAATCACGGTTAGCTCTGAATTAGCATTTCAATCAATTAGACAATCAAAATTTATATAAACACATACGAGTAAAATAATATTTAAAAAATATATTATATCAAAATTTATTAAAAAAATATTCTAAATACTTTCATATTAACTCAAATTGGCTATTTATAGCTATTGGAAGTTAACATGTTTTTTAAAAAATATTAATGAGAGTGATATATTTAAGGGAGGTTAGTCCTCATGTGTGACTAAACTTAATATTTAAAGAAGATTTCATTCGGTAAATTTCTTAATAGTTTATTACAAGATCTGAATCCTGCCTTCATCATTTATCCTTTGTAAAAAAAATGACACATATTATATCAAAATTTATTATAACAAATATTTAAAGTATTTGTATAGTAACCCAAATAAGCTATTTATAGTTAGATGCACTTAGTATTATTTTTTTAATTTTAGTGGCAAGAATATATTTAGGTGAACGTATTAGTTAGCTTAACTCGTAAATATTTTGACAAATTATCATAGGATATACTCAAATCTTGTCTTCATTGTTACCTTTAAAAAAATTTAGTATTTGAGAAATTAGTATGATATGTGTTGGCTAGCCAGCCTAGATATGTATTCTATCAAAATTTGGTAGAGAAAATATTTTAAGTATTTGTTTATTAACTCAAATTAGCTATTTATAGTTAATCATATTTTATAATATTTAATATTAATGAGAGGAATATATTATGCCAAAATTTATTTAAATTTATAGAAATAAATTAAATAAGGATTAAATATATAATTAAGACTAAAAAACTATACCTCAATTAGACCTTTATAAGTTGATAGTATTAATCTTAATATGGTGCTAGCCAAGTGGTGACTTATGTCATGTCACGATATTTAATTTCGTTTGGTCGAATCACTAAAAATAATTAAGTTAAAATTGATAATAATATTTTTTTAATTATAATTTTGTCTATTTTTTATATAAGATTAATTAGGGTGTTAGAGAGAGAGAATGTGCCCTCTTTCTTCGAACCGGTTCTAGACGCAGTCTGAGCATATGACATGTGGCTGGGTTGGTCATTTTGGTGCATCAACTACAACATGTGGGAGAAGATTCGAAGAATGTTACCGTCATGAATGGTCAACCAGTTCCCATGGAGCCTCCTCGAGGGCAAATCATGTGATGCAGGTCGGGGAGCATGTGCGGTCTTTCGTCGAACAAGTTCCGGGCGCAGTCTGAGCACGCAGGCGGCTGTGTTGGTCGATTTGAGGCATTTGCATGACGGCGACGGATAAATATATAGGTTTGATGTGCGTACGAATGGCAGGATTGGGATGCGTAGTAGCTTCATCACCCTCAATTCAATCGATGGATTTTGAGATTCTTTATCGCAGGCGTCGAGTAACTCGTTTTAGGTTTCCTCTCAGTTCCTCTTTTGCTTCCTCACTGTCAAACAATTTAGTAGGACAAAAAGAAAAAAAAGAAACTCCTCTATTGTTTTTACAATCATTCTATCTTAAATTAAGATTTCTCCTATCACTATATCCTTCAGGATTAAAAAAAAATTGAAAAATTAGATCTACTTCTAATGCATAACACCTACTAAGATAAATTATTTTACTTCACATACGAAATAGCTGATGCATAAATTTAGCAACATTTTTCATATCGTTCTATTATTCAAAACAGTTCTCATTTATTGAAGGTGGTTTTTAAAGAAAAATATATATTTCTAAAAATTCTTGAATGTAATTTTTTTTTTAAACAAGATACAAGATGCGAAAGTGAGATTTAAGTTGACGACGATCTGCGAAGCTTTTTCAAAAAAAGAAAATCATTTTTTTAATCTCTCCATATCAAATATATATATATATATATACGTGTCGTTCCTCCCTTCCGTATATAGAGAGAGAAAGAGGCCGTTGGAACCGATCGTCTCATTCGTCCCTACCCTGCTTACTTTCCATCGCCATTGTTGGTCTTGGTGTGCTCGAGAGATCTCGGAGATGGCAGGGGGTGGTGGGAGGAAGATCGGGTTGGCGCTCGACTTCTCAAAGAGTAGCAAGGCGGCGCTGAGGTGGGCCATCGACAACCTCCTCCGCAAGGGCGACACCATCCTCCTCCTCCACATCATGCCCGACAAGGGCGACGAGGCCAAGCACCCGCTCTGGATCCAGTCCGGCTCCCGTACGCGCGCCCTCGCCATCCGCCATCCGGCATCTCTTTGCTCGCTCACGCTCTCTTTTGTGCCGTGATTTGTGTAGCTCTCATTCCTCTGACGGAGTTCCGGCAACCGGATGTGATGAAGCACTACGAGCTCGATGTCAACATGGAGGTCCTTGATGAGCTCGACACCGCTTCAAGGCAGAAGGGGGTACCATCTCTTCCTCTACCCGTTTTCTTCCCCTGCTTCCTAAAAATAGAACCAACGGTTTCAGGCGATCATCGTTGCCAAGCTGTTCTGGGGAGACGCGAGGGAGAAGCTATGTCAAGCCGTGGGGGATTTGGGGCTGGACTCCTTGGTCATGGGTAGCAGAGGTGTTAGCCCGATTCGGAGGTAAGGCTTTTATGTGGTTGCTTCCTCG
The DNA here is from genome assembly GCF_036884655.1 of Musa acuminata AAA Group. Classification (NCBI taxonomy): domain Eukaryota; kingdom Viridiplantae; phylum Streptophyta; class Magnoliopsida; order Zingiberales; family Musaceae; genus Musa; species Musa acuminata. The sequence goes on from NC_088354.1 coordinate 29,838,674, forward strand.
CTCTTTCTATCAACTGTCTTAATTTCCTTCCCCTGTGCTTGCTATTGCTACTGCCACTGAACAGAAGAATGATAGGAAAATAATCATGAAAATAGATAGACGAACAAAATAGTGTTGGAACTTGAGGAAAAAAATCTTCAATTTTTATTCATTGTTCAAGGACTTCAGTTCCATTCTTCCTCAACTTTTTAGCTCTCCTCATAAAAGTCTTGTAAAAAAAGATTAAAAAACAAGATTGATCTAAATTTGTGTGCAGGTTTTAAAATGAGACATAATTAACCACATGACACTTATTAGTTGAGATTGACACTAAAACTCGAGAAAATAGAGAAAGAAAGGAGAGACAGTGCTTAATCAAAGGTTATTTTACTATCATTACAACAATCTAAGTATATTACTTCTTTGATTAAAACTAAACAGGATGAGAATCCGAAAAAAGGCATATTTATTCATGTTAATCGTTGGGTAAGTGTTTGATTATTTGTTAAATAATTTAATTTAATTATCAGATTAGCATTGTGAAATATATATTTTATTAGTGTAATTCTTATTACTGTTGTAGTTATTTAATTATATTTGTTTAATAATTATTTCATCACTTTATTAATCTGTATTAAAAAAATATAAAAAAAGGAGATATCATTATTGTTATAGTGGTTGCATGATTATTTCATCATTTATTTAGCTGTAAAAATTGATAACTTGAGTTTTACCTTCAGTTTATATTTTTGGATTTATATTAAAAAAAATTTAACAGTATTCTTTTATTCTGTATACATCAATTTTATTTATTAAAAAATAAAATTCAATAAATAGCATTTGTTAATTGTGATGCAATTGTATTTAAAATTTATATTGTGTTAGATTATTACTAAAATTATTTGTGAAATGTGTTTGCCCTAAACGGGTATCATAACAAATATTTTAAAGGGTGAAGCAAAAAATCTACTCAACTTATGTTTCTGCTCCATTAAATCAAGACTTATAACCATATGAGTTTTTAATTTTATTTTACATATATTATTCATTTGTCTTATTCCTTTAAACTTAATCTTAAATTTTATAATGAGATGATTGCATATTCCTTAAACTTGACAAATTTAATGGGAATGTGTTTGTCAGGTGGCTTGAACAAGAAACCTAGTTAGTAACTCTAGGACTAATTTCTATTATAGGAAAATTATCACCCTTTCTAAATCCTTTTAAATTTACTGATTTTAAAATATCTCCTAAAAAAACAAATATGTTAGGTTTAGAATCCTTAACTTTTGTAAGCCTTAGAAGACATATGTTAGAGGTTTTGAAGGAATCCATTGCTTTACTATTTCTTATTTTAATAACTTTAAAATGGTGAATCATTTACCTATCAATGATCAAGTTCATACATTTCAAAACTTGATCCATGAAATTCATAGAAATAGAACTATTTTTTTGAATCATATCATATCTCTTTCCATTAAATAGACTTTCTCCTTAGTCATTAGGAGATCTCAAATCACTCAAACTCTTAGGTTTGCTATCTAAGCTATTCGGATAGAAGATCATTATTGGCAAAGGAAAGCTTAAGAAAATCAAATATTAGCTAAAGTCAATATGACTAATCTTAAGGTCATTTTCAAAATCATAGAAATTCTAACAAGAACCAAGGTCATAACTTCAAACCCAAGGGTAAAAGGTTTAAACCAAGGTTCTCAAATCCTATTCTAAATTTTAACCCTAACATTAACTTCAACCAATTTCAAAATTCTAAACAATCCTCCAAACCTAAAGGGAATATGAAGCTAGGAAAAGATCACTTCGGCTTTATTTATGATCAGAATAATCACCTTGCCCGATCCTACTTCTATCAAAAGAAAAAAAAAATGATTTTTACGAAGAAGAGCTCCCTTAAACCTAAACCTCAAGTCAATATGACCGAGGCTGAACTATCAAATTTTTTTTTTAGGTCTATTTCCTTTATCCCAACTATGAATCGAAACTATTATGATTTTATATGGTGGCTAGGTTCTAGTGCAAACATCAATGTTTGTGCTAATCGAGAATAATTTTCCTCCTCTTATATCTCAAGTGGAGGAAGTATAATCATGTGGAACAAAACATCTGGTGTTAGGGAACCGGATGCATCAACCTAATTAGGAAAAACACTTATAATTCATGATGTGTTGCAAGTATTAGATATCCTTCAAAACCTAATTAGTGGATCTCTCTTGTATAATTAGGAAATATAATAGTTTTGGAAGCAAACCAAGTTATAATCAACAAGAGAGATATGTAAAAGGGAAAGACTTTGTAATTGAAAGATTTTTTTAACTTAGTATAATAACTCCTTCAAAATGAATCTACAACAAAGATGAATCATTATCCTCTATTATCTTAAATTTTGAATCTTGTGATATTTGGCATGATAGACTTAGTCATGTCAACATCAGATCAATTCAAAAAATGTTTTATCTTGATTTGATTTTAAAATTTAACTCTAAATTTAAATCTAAATGTGAGTTCTGCGCTCAATCTAAAACAATATAAAAAATACTTTAAAAATATTCAATTTAATCTAATGATGTTTGTGACTCTAATAGAATACCAACTAGAGGTGGAAGTCATTATTTTGTGACCCTACATTTTATCTTTTAAAGACTAAAGATGAAGTTATTAATAAATTTAAGATTTATAAGGCTCAAGTTGAAAACCAACTTGATAGAAAAATTAAAATCTTATCTGATAGAGGAGGTGAGTATACTTTTAATAAATTTGTCAAATTTTATGAAGATCATAACATAGTTTATGAAGTCACTACTCCTTATTCACCTCAATCAGATAGAACCCTTTCAGATATAGTTAGTTAATACATCGATCTTTAGTTCAAGAGTACTCTAGAACTTTGTGGGGGAAGCCTCTCATATTTACCTATTATATATTTACAGGATACCACAAAAGAATAAGAAGACAATCCCTTAAGAATTTTGGAAGTGTTATAAATCAGAGCTAAGTTACTTCCAAATATGAAAGTATTTAGCTAAGATTAACATATCAGAACCCAATAGAAATAACATAGGTCCTAAAATTGTGGATGTTGTCTTTGTAGGATATTCTATCAATGGCAACACTTATAGATTTCTTCTAGTAAATTCTAAAATATCTAAAATCTTAAATGACACTCTAATTAAATATAGGGATGCATCCTTCTTTGAAAACATATTTGCTTTTCAGATTATCTACTAATATCTCAAGTGAGTGTTTTTCTTTTTTTCCAAATTTTAGAAAATCTAATATTCAACTTAAACCTTGAAGAAGCAAGATATGTTTGATTGAAAAGAATTTATGTGATATAATATATCTCAAGTTCATTTCAAGAAGCTATATGCTCTCTGGATGCTTTTTTTTTTTTTAAAGAGATGATTAATAATGAAATAGAATATGTGAATTCTCACTCACTTATCTCCTAGGGCTAAAGCCCCCCTAATTTACAAGTAGATTTTCAAGAATAAAATTAGGAGCAATGATATATCTAAAAAGTACAAAGCTAAGCTTGTTGTTTAATGTTTTTTTTGTAAAAGAACTAGCATTGATTATTTTGATACATATGCTTATAGCATGAATTACTACCATCCGAGTCCTACTTGCATTTGCTTCCACCCATATGATGGGGATATAAAGTGGAATAATCTTTGTATATGAACAAATACTAGTAGGCCATGATATGCAGCGGAATTAAATGAAATCACAATCAAATAGAACACCAAGATATACGTGAAAAACCCCTCCAATGTGAAGGGTAAAAACCACGGGGCAAACTATAGATAATCCACTATGAGAATAATGAATATACAAATCTCAATCTCTTGCCCTAAACCCTAGCAACAATCACAAGAGAACAACTGGGATACAAGGATCATGTCACTGTCCACAATATCTAAAACCTCCCCAAGTAATCACAGCAAGAGTTTACTATAGATTTGATCTAGCCTGAGATGAGAACACTACTAGATGATTGAGAACAGTCTCTCTGCGTTGTCCTTGTTTTCTTCGTTTTCTTTCTCTTGTTTTTCTGCCTTTTCCTTCTCCTCTTTGCTGCTGCAAAGCTCTCCACGTTGTTGCCCTTTTCTGCCCAAAAAAACACAGCCACCTCCTTATCAAAACTCAGCCACCACACCCCCCTTATATTGATCTAGGGTTAGGTTAAGAGGGGGTGTGGGCTGATAAAGCCCACATGGGCTGAATATGGGCTATCAGCCCAACAACCTCCCCGTTCAGCCTATAAGGGAGGCTGTCCCATTACTCCTCAATGTAAAGTCATGTTGACCAACTGTCAGCATATCTCCTGTCTTTCTTTTGATAAAGTCTTTGTCAACATGTTTGCTCCGTTGTCATTTGTGTGAATTTTCTGAAGCTGCAACTGCTTCTCTTCAAATACATTTCGAATCCAGTGGTATCTGACATCTATATTATTTGACTTTGAATGAAATATTAGGTTCTTATACAAATGGATAACACTCTAGCTGTCACAATGCACCACATAATTTTTCTGTTTCTGTCCCAATTCTTATAAGAATTCTTTCATCCATAACATTTCTTTGCATACCTCTATAGCAGCAATATATTATGCTTTAGTGGTGGAGAGAGCAATACACTTTTGCAACTTGGATTGCAATGACACAGCTCCCCCTACAAAAGTAAGTACATAACCTAAAGTAGACTTCCTCGTATCTATATCTCTTGCCATATCTGCATCTGTATAACTTGTCAACACATGTGGTCCACCTCCAAAGCTTAAACAAACCTTAGAGCTCTCTCTGAGATATCTAAAAATCTATTTCACCGTTGCCCAGTGCTCTTTGCCTAGATTTGCAAGAAATCTTCTAGTAACACCAACTGCATATGCGATGTCTGGCCTCGTATATACCATTACATACATTAAACTTCCAATTGCTGAAGCATAAGAATCTTTTGCATTTTCTCCTTCTTCTCATCACTTGACGGACTCTGTTCTGAGCATAACTTGAAGTGACCTACAAGAGGAGAACCAACTGGTTTTGCATTGCTCATACTGAATCTTTCCAATACATTCTCGATGTATTTCTCCTGTGACAACCAAATATTCTTATTTTTCCTGTCACAGGAAATCTGCATACCCAGTATTTGCTTTGCTAGTCCCATGTCCTTTATTGCAAAAGACTCACTCAGTTCCTTCTTCAATCTATCAATTTTAGACATATCTTTCCCAAGAATAAGCATGTCATCAACATAAAGTAAGAGAATAATAAAATCCTCACTAAACCATTTGATGTATACACAATGATCTAAAGCCGTTTTTTTGTATCTATTTTCTGTCATAAATGAATCAAATTTTCTATACCACTGTCTTGGAGCTTGCTTTAGCCCATACAAGCTCTTCTTCAATTTGCAGACAAAGTTCTCTTTACCTTTGACTTTGAAGCCTTTTGGTTGCTCCATATAAATTTCCTCCTCCAAATCCCCATGAAGGAAAGCTGTATTCACATCTAACTGCTCAACCTCCAAGTCCTGGCTAGCAGCAATACTAAGAGCAACACAAATAAAAGACATTTTAACAACAGGAGAAAAAATCTCTTTAAAGTCAATACCTTTCTTTTGACCAAAGCCTTTCACAACCAATCTAACTTTGTACTTTGGTTGAGAACAATATTCTTGAGTTTTCAACCTAAAAACCCACTTGTTCTTCAAAGCCTTCATTCCATTTGGTAGTAGCACCAAATCATAAGTGTGGTTCTTCTGAAGAGCATTCATCTCTTCCTATATAGCAACTAACCACTTCTCTTTCTGCTCACTTTCAACTGCTTCCTAGTAACTCTCTGGTTCACCTGCATCAGTAAGCATCACATACTCATTTGTAGAGTACCTTATGGAAGGTTGATGTTGTCTAGAAGATCTTCTCAACTGAGGTTCTGCGGGAAGTTGCTCTCCAACTTCTTCTTGCTCTGATACCAGTTGATGGGAATATAAAGCGGAATAACCTTTGTATATGAACAAATACTAGCAGGCCATGATATACAGCAAAATTAAATGAAATCACAATCAAATAGAACACCAAGATATACGTGGAAAACCCCTCCAATGTGAAGGGTAAAAATCACGGGGCAAACTAGAGATAATCCACTATAAGAATAATGAATATACAAATCTCAATCTCTTGCCCTAAACCCTAGCAACAATCACAAGAGAACAACTGAGATATAAGGATCACGTCACTGTCTACAATATCTAAAACCTCCCCAAGTAATCACAGCAAAAGTCTACTGTAGATTTGATCTAACATGAGATGAGAACACTACTAGATGGTTGAGAATAGTCTCTCTACGTTGTCCTTGTTTTCTTCCCTTTCTTTCTCTTGTTTTTCTATCTTTTCCTTCTCCTCTACTGCAAAGCTCTCCACGTTGCTACCCTTGTCTGCCCAAAAAACCGCAGCCACCTCCTTATCAAAACCCAGCCACCACACCCCCCCTTATATTGATCTAGGGTTAGGTTAAGAGGGTATGTGGGTTGTTGGCTGATAAAACCCACATGGGCTGAATATGGGCTGTCAGCCCAACACCATAAACTCCTTATTCATCAAATGGATGTGAATACTACATTTATATATTGAGAGCTAGAAGAAGAGACATACATGAACTAACCCGAAGGATTTGTCATGCATGGACAAAAAAGAAAGTGTGCAAGTTGATCCGTTCCCTTTACGGATTCAAGCAAGCACCTAAGCAATGACACGAAAAATTTGATTATATAATTCTATCATTTGGATTTTAAATCAATGAATTTGATAATTATATATATTATAGAAGGATAGAACAAATTATACTTGTCTATCTTTACGTTGACGATGTCTTAATTTTTACTTTAGATTTAGATTTGATCTTGGAAAATAAATCATTCTTATCTCATCACTTTGATGTGAAAAATCTTGGTTAGCAAAAAAAATCTAGAAATCTTATAATTTTATATCATTACCTCGGTGTTATTATACTAAAAAATTAATTAAAATATTTAAATATTCTAATTATTCATTTATCTTCCCTTCTTGTGATCTAAATGACACTGATAATCTTGTACATCAAGAAAGATATTTTCAAATAATTAGATCTCTCTTCTATCTATTAAATAAGATCGATATTTCTTATGTTGTATACAGAATTAGTAGATATACTAGTATTTCAAGTTTGGCTCACTTAAATGCTCTTGAATGAGTTTTTATATGCCTTTAGGGAATTTTTTTTTATGGACTTAACTTTGTAGGATATTCTACGGTGATGCGAAACTGAATTTTTGATTATTTAGATTATATATATATATATATATCTTCTTTGTAGAAGTATTATATCTTAGCAATCAACTAAACAGCCTACTATAACTAGAAGTACTATGGAGGTTAAGTTTATAGTAATTACACCACTTGTACCCAGGTAGAATGACTAAAAAAATTAATTTCTATTTTTTTTATGATCATAAACCCTACTCCTGTTTTTATTTATTGTGAATGTAAAGATACAATAGACTTTTATAAAAAAAAATTTATAAATATTTTTCGTGAGGTGATATTTTTCGTGAGATATGACTGAGAGAATTCATAGATCGTCATGACTAGGGATCTGGATAATCTTTATAATCTCTTATGAATAATCAAGATACTCGTATATGACTATTAATACGCAACTCACGAAGACTTATTCTATACCGTGTGAGTTAGTTGAAGTTTGAATAAAAAAATAATAATTCAAGATCTAGTTCACTCCGTTTCTCAAATTGATGCTTACTTCACTAAATGTGGTTAAGTCTTTGAAAAGATATCTCATTGACCACACAATAGATGCACAAGCAATATTTATTTTTTTAATAATTTAATTTAATTTAATTATTTATTTAAGTAATTTATTTATTTGAAAGGAATTTAAATTTTTTATAGGGGATTGTTGGAACTTAAATGAAAAAAAATTTAAAATTTTGTCATTCACATGCATCTGGGTTTGATGAGTCAAATTTGGGTCCAAGTTTAGGAATGCCACATAATTGATTTATAATGCATTGGATAATTATGAAATTATCCATTTACCCTAGCTACATAATCAAGGTGGCACAAGTATCACTTACGTGCTACGTAGGTGTTTATCATCTGTGAGCATGGTATTTATATGTGTCGATGCACTGTGCAAGTGTGCACCATGCACGAGCATGACGTTCACGAACTCGCATGCTTAGTCTCCTATCCGGACTTATGAAAACAAAACAAGAGGGAAGTACTGTTACTGATTATCTGCACAACATAAAGATTATTATCGATAACTTGGCCTTGATAGGTCATTCCCTCAGTAATGAAGAAGTTACTGTCCATATCCTCAACGGCCTAGGAGACGAGTACAAGGAACTAGCAACAGCAATACGGGCATGTGATTCACCAGTGTCGTTCGAAGAACTCTACGACAAGCTGACTGATTTTGAGATATATCTTAAGCGTGAGGACAAATTGTTAGGACTATCCATCACGGCTCAAGTCAATCAAAAATCCATGAGGAGGGGCTATCAGTATAACAAGACTATCAACAAAGGTTTGACCAAGATGCTTTCTGAACCTTTGAGCTCCAACCAAACCCCTCCTCCACATCATCAACATTTCAATCATGACAACCAAGGTGGTTACTTCAATCATTAGCAGTCCCGGCGCCCTCAACACACAAATCAACGAAGAGTTGTCTTCCAATTATGTGATAAAGTCGGTCACTCTACAAAGGTCTGTCGATCTCGACCTTGACTTTCTGCACAATCACATTGGCCTCAAGCAAATCTCGCAACTACTCCAAACACTACTGATCATAATTGGATCGTGGACTTTGGCGCATCCCACCACATTACCTCTGATCTACAGAACTTATCGATCCACAACAACTATAGTGGACATGACGATATCATCATCGGTGATGGTAAAGGACTTCCTATTACTCATATTGGTTCCACAATGCTTAATTCACCTACCACAACTTTTACACTCGATGATGTTTTGTGTGCACCTCACATTAAACGTAATCTTATTTTTATTTCTCAATTTTGCAAACAAAATAATACCTCTATTGAATTCTTTCATAACTCTTTTCTTGTCAAGGATTTGAACACGGGGGTATCGTTGGTCCAAGGTTAGAGTAAGGACAATGTTTATGAATGGCCGTCCGTTCCACAACTCAAACAGCCCATTGTTTACTCCTCAGTGGCAGCTCCAATCGATGTGTGGCATCGTCGTCTCGGTCATCCCTCTCTCTCTATCCAAAATAAATTACTTACTCGTTGTTCTCTTTCTACTCCTACAAATAATAGCTTTTATTATGATGCTTGTCTCAGTAATAAAAGTTATAGACTCCCTTTTGGTTCTTCTTCCATATCATGTTCTACACCATTTGAAATTATTTATACTGATGTTTTGGGTCCTGCTCCCGTCACTTCCTTTGACAAGTTTAGATTTTATGTCATTTTTGTAGACTATTTTACTAAGTACACATGGATTTATCCTCTCCGTCATAAGTCAGAAGTTTCAATAATTTTTACCAACTTTAAAAAGTTGGTAGAAAACTTCTTTCAATCTACAATTAAAACAGTCTACTCTGATGGTGGGGGTGAATATCAAGCTCTCACATCTTACCTCTCAACCTGTGGTAGCCCTACCATAGACTCAACTCAATACCAACAAGTACTTGGCTCCTTACAGTATTTGGCTCTCACCCGTCCAGATATCTCATTTGCAATCAATAAATTATCTCAATACATGCACCAGCTTCTGCTATGCATTGGTCTGTGATTAAACGAATTTTGCGGTATCTTAAAGGGACCCTTAATCATGGTCTCTTTCTCCGCAAAACCACTCAACTTCATCTTCATGCCTTTGTTGATGCTGATTGGGCGGGAAACTTTGATGATAGAACCTCCACGTCAGGGTATGTGATCTTTCTTGGGTCTAATCCAATCAGTTAGAGTTCTAAGAAACAAAAGACAGTGGCCCGGTCTACAACTGAAGCTGAATATCGTGCTATTACTATCGCTGTTGCTGAACTCAATTGGGTCACAAATCTCCTCAAGGAACTCAAAGTCAGCTCTACCCATACTCCTACAATATATTGTGACAATGTTGGAGCTACCTACTTATATGTCAATCCAGTGTTCCACTCACGCATGAAATACATTGCTATCGACTTTCACTTTGTGCGAGATCAAGTTGTCAAACATCAACTTCGTGTCTCTCATGTTCATACGGCTGATCAACTAGCATACTCACTCATGAAGCCTCTAGCCCGTAAACTATTTTTGTTGCATCGATCCAAGATCTGTATCCTTGACAGGAGCTCGATCTTGCGGGGGCATGATAACAGAGAGATTTCCTCTGATAATAGAGAGATTTCCTCAACTACATAGCAGATGAGATTTCCTCAACTGTATGAGGCAATCTCTTTGCTCGGTTAAATAAATCTTATCTTTCACTATATATAAATGAGAAAGGTTGATACCGAGGGTAATACAAAATAGATTTTGGAAGAAAGTCGATAGAAGAAAACAAATGAACATACGATAAAATTTTAATAAAATTAAGAAGAAAGCTCACCATCAAGTTTAAAATCACAAAGGTATATAGAAAGATCACTCTCACAAAGGTATATAGAAAGATCACTCTTTGAGAGATGCAGAGTTTAAGAGAGCACTCTTTGAGAGCTTTTGCCAATATCATTAGTTCCTAAATTTTTTTCCAACCCCTAAACATCAAAATAAGTATTAGTGCATGACCCTTGAAATTTTGAAATTAAGTGTTTTACAACTAGTAACTAACTTTTTTAATGCATTCTTTGGTCACGAAGAAAAACACCTTGAAACAGTTATAACTTCATCCATGCTCATGAGCTGTTATATTTGAGTGAGCTGAGTTGAAAACTATGAGGCAACATTGTGAGCTGAAAAATATACCATAGCATGAGTAAGATCCATATGAGCAGATTATACCAAATTAGGCACTCCCATGTCAATCTCCCTTGGTTGAAAAAGACTTATCCTCAAGTCTTTGTTTGTTTTGTCAACATGATTATGAAAAGGACTTAAATCAGCCACATTAAATGTTGGGGATACTTCATAATTTTCAGGTAGCTTAATCTCATAAGCATTTTTGTCAATTCCCTTAAACACTTTGAATGGACCACCAGCCTTTGGTTTCAATTTTTCAAAGTTACCCGATGGAAACCACTCCCTCCTTAGATGAATCCAGGCTAAATCACCTACATTAAACTCCACATGTTTTCTATGTTTGTTGATAGCTTGCATGTACCTCTCATTTTACTTTTCTATGGTTATTTTAACACCCTAATGCAGCTTCTTTATCTGTTTAACTCTCTCATCAGCATCTCCACTAAATTGCTTAGTTGTTGAATGAGAGGATTAACACCATAAACAACCTCAAAATGACTCTTACCAATGCTATGATGCATGGAACGATTGTAGACAAACTTAATTTGTGGAAGAATAAGATCTCGTTGCTTAGTGTTCTTACCAACATAGCTTCTAAGTTTTCCAAGCTTTTGTTCGTTACCTTAGTTTGTCCATCGGTTTGGGGATGATGCGAGCTCTTGAAATTCAAAAAAGTACCTAGCTTCCTCCAAAGAGTTCTTCAAAATTGATTAAGAAATTTAGAGTCTCGATCAGACACTATAGTTCTTGGAATACCATACAATTTAACAATTTCCTTAAAATACAAATCAGCAATATGAGATGCATCATTTGATTTATTGCAGGGAACAAAATGAGATATTTTTAAAAATATGTCAACAACAACCATGATAGAATCCTTGTTCCTTTGAGTTCTTAACAGTCCCAAAACGAAATCAAGACTCATATTCTCCCATGGAGCAATTCGTATTGGTAATGGAGTGTACAAACCAGAATTTTGACTTCTTGTTTTTGCTAAATGACACACTCGACATTGTTTTACATGTCTCTCCACATCTCTGAACATCTTAGGCCAATGGAAATTTGATTGAACAAGAGCTAGAGTCTTGTTCTTACCGAAATGTCCTCCCAAAATACCACCATGAGCTTCAGCTACAATTACTTATCTCAAATAACAAAATGGAACACACAATTGTTGAAAGGAACTTAATTTACAATTCTGCCATATTGAGCCGAAATCCACATCATTCTCATAGAGATCTTTGAATGTCTCAAATCCAACCACTTTAACTTCCATTGCTGATAATAAAGAATTCTTTCTACTCAATACATCAACAACTACGCTTTGAACACCAGATTTATGCTTGGTTGTAAAATTATAAGATTGCAAGAACTCTACCCAAACCGCATGCTTCTTGTTTAGCTTATGCTGGTGATTAATGAACTTCAATGCATTATAATCAGAATATAGGACAAATGGCTTGGCAAGAAGATACTGACTCCAATGAGATAAAGCTCGATAAATGGCATGAAACTTCTTGTCATAGGTAGAATATTTCCTTCTTGTATAATTCAGTTTCTTGCTAAAAAAAGCAATGAGCTTTTTGTCTTGACTCAAAATAGTACCAATTCCCACATTAGATGCATTACATTCAACTTCAAACACCTTATCAAAATTTGGTAGTACTAAGATAGGAGTTTCGGTCATCTTTTTTTTTAAAAGCTCAAAAGCATAATTAGCCTTACTAGTCCATTTGAATTTATTATATTCCAGGCATTCGGTGATTAGAGCGATAATAGAGCTAAAACCTTTGTTGAATCTTCTGTAAAAGGAAGTTAAGCCATGGAAACTCCTCACATCATGCAATGAAGCAAGTGTTGGCCAATTGAGAATATCTTCTACCTTGCTTTGATCCATCATGATTCTATTTTTTGAAACAACATACCCTAAAAGCATCACACTATGAGTAAAAAAAATCACACTTTTTCAGATCAGCATAAAGCTTTTGCTATCTCAAAATAAAAAATATTTCTTTAATATGATTTATATGCTCCTCTTCACTCTTACTTTACATTAATATATCATCAAAGTAAACCACAGTAAAAGTCCCAATGCAAGGCTTAAGTATGTGATTCATAAATCTCATAAAAGTGCTAGGAGCATTAGATAGCCCAAATGGTATAACCAACCTCTTATATAAGCATTCTCTAGTTTTAAATGTTGTTTTCCACTCATCTTCGGGCCTCATTCTTATTTGGTGATAGCCACTCCTCAAATCAATTTTAGAGAAAATAGAAGTACCATACAATTGATTAAGTAAATCATCTAACCTTGGAATAAGAAAACGATAATCCATTGTGATTGTTGATGCGGTTATCCACATACATTCTCCAAAAACCATCCTTCTTAGGCACCAATAAGGTTAGAATCACATAAGGACTCATGCTCTTTCGAATTAACCATTTTTTCATCAATTCATCCACTTGCCTTTGAAGTTCTTCATGCTCCTTGGGACTCATTCTGTAAGCTGCCTTGTTAGGTAGAATAGCTCCCTACTCGAATTAACCCCTTTGTCACCAATTCATCCACTCGAAAATTCTTTCTACTGTATTAAGCCAATCGTTAAAGTCATCATTTATTTTATCTTCAAACTCTGGAATATCCAATCTTGGGTTGTATTTGTTCTACCACTCATCTTGGACTCAATGTCTTGTCCGAAATCTTCTCGACTTCATTGGATGAGGAGATGTATCATCATCAGAAGTAAACTCTTGGACATCAATTTCATTATGGTTGTTTCTACTTCGAAGTTCTTCAATTATTTCATTTTTTCTTTATAGACTATGCAACAATATTCGTAGTTGCAGCCTCAATGACTCAACATCATTTTCATGGTCACTATCTTCACCAACTATATCTTTTCTATTCCGCCTTGTCATAATCTCTAACCTTTAGCTCTGATACTAAACTGATACTGAGGGGTAATGCAGAATATATTTTGGAAGAAAGCTGATAGTAGAAAAGAAACAAACTCACGATAGAACTTTAGTAAGATCGAAAAGAAAGCTCACCACCAACTTTAAAATTACAAAGGGATACAAAAATATTACCACCCCAAGAATAATAAATAAGGATACATAACTAAAAACAAAAGATTCATCACTCAAGGACGCATCCAAGAGATATAGAGTTTAAGAGAGCACTCCAAGATAGCTTCTACAAATATCATCAGTTTCTAAAATTCTTTTTAACCCCTAAACATCAAAATAAGTACTAGTGTATGAAACAACCCTTTATGCATAGAAAATTTCGAAATTAAACGTTTTACAGTTGGTAATTAATTTCTTTAATGCATTCCTTGATCACGAAGAAAAACATATTGAAACAGCTATAACTTTATCCAAAGAATGTGCTCATAAGCTGTCATATTTGAATGGACTGAGTTGAAAACTATGAGATAACATTTTGGGCTAAAAAATATATCATAGTATAAGTAAGATCTATTTGAACAGATTATAACAAATTAGGTACTCGCGTGTCAAATGTCTCCCCCAACAGCCTAAGTAGAGCTAAATTTGGAGCATGAAGGTTATTAATCGGTTCCACTCCTCGGTTCATATCATTTGTTCCATTATAGCATAGCAGGCAGAAACCACCATATCGTCATGCAGAAACCACTTTTGTGGTTACGAGCTTCCTATTACTTCGATCCGCTTAGAGTCCCATTAGGGAAGAAGGAAGAAGACCATGTTATGTATGTTGCAAGAACACAATAACTATTATTAGCCTTATTCTTGGCAAAAGGAAGTAGGAGCTTATCCTTTCATTAGAGCACCTTCGACCATGGATTTTAGGGAAGCCGGTCAACTTCACAAGATAATGTGTGAAAGTTTAAAGTAATATCTTTAAGTAAAAGGAATCAAATAAGATAGAAAATTTAGATAAGTCGACTAGATAGTATTTTACACCTATAAATATGCATGATTCCTGATTCCTGGTTGTATACATCATCAACATGGATCAAAGTCTGGATTTAAAGTTAAAAATCTTCCAAGTATTTTGAAAAGTTTAACATGGTTTTTTCTTACCTTTTAAGTTTTTTTTTATAAAGATTTTGGACAGCTAGTAGAACTTTTTTTTTTTTATTTGAGAAAGTATTGCACTTTTATATGTGATCATTCCTTTCTTCACAATAATGACAATAATGAAAAATAGAAGATTTACTAAAATTCCATACTTGGTCCCTACCAACCTCTGAAATGCTGCTGTTATCTATACCATATGAGAAGTGATCCATAACCAATTGGTATCGTTGATGCCATGAAATGCATTATTTATCAGCAACATCTATGACTAAGATGAATCAAAATGGGTAACACTGTTGCACATATTTTACATCGATAGATGGCACATTTTGAATACCACCATGGGTTGTTGTATTTATAACTCTGTCTTAAGCAATTCCAAAGGAAAGGCTGCCACTATACCACCATATGTTGTTCATACTTTTGCCTGATCCTGATGCATTTATGTTTCATTGCCTATGCAGGATTTTGTTGGGCAGCGTGACGAACTACGTATTGACAAACGCAACATGCCCTGTTACCGTCGTCAAGAATTAATCGTTTTGCTTGCTTCAGAACCAGCGTGGATTGCATATCGCCTGCGATGGGATAATAATGAAGCTGGAATAAAATGGGATGCAATAGCCTAAACTGGACGAGTCTTTTTAAGTCTATATTACTTTGCAATGCACTGTAGACCTATACACACACTATCAGACATTATGCAGTTCTTATGATTTGTCATGACAAACCAATGCCTTATCGAATTCCGCTGAGGATTCATTTACAGGTTACGAACGCTTGGATCAATGATCACCACCGCCATCACCTCCTTCCTTCCACATGCATCAAGGAATTCCCGGACGTCGGCCTCGATCACCTCTACAATCTTCAGGTAAAGCAGCATGAGGAGGTGGGTCTCGCCGGTACGGATACTCTGGTGCCGATGAAGGCTGCGTTGAGGCAGCCGACGAAGATGAGAACAAGATATCCGATGACAAGAGTCTGCCGGAGTCGTCGGGTAAATGTGTGTTACAAGCCAAGCCGAACGTGACCGTGCAGCGTCGGTGTAACTCGCTATGGCCCTATAGAGAAATGGAATGACGCCTTCCATCGCTTGCTTGGCTCGGAGAGCGAAGGATGAGAGGAAGCTTTAGTCCGTGCTGGTTCCTGGTTTGAGAACGTGATAGGGAGAGGGTAGGGTATGAAAAGGAGTTAGGGAGTTAAGTGACCAATAGACGTCACCTGCGGCAACTAAGTGAAGGAATCGGCCATCAGGAGCGACTTGGACGCGATAGTTGCTTGTCCGCGGCATAAATGAAGCATTATCCGCAATGAAAAGATGAAAGAAAATACACTGAATCTTCTGTTAATAATTTATTCTTGCAAAATGTATTCCCGTGTTGGAATAAAAATATTTGGTTTACATATATTTGAATTTCAGTTTTACTTTTTCATTCTATTATTAGATCTTTATTGTGAACAATGATGTTTACCTATAACATTTAAACATTTTCTTACCAAGATATATGAATATCTTATTTATATATATATCAAAAAGAGAATGTCTCAACTTGAAACTATTTTGGTAACACCAATAATTGCTATATTCAATATTTTAAAGTTTTGATTAATTTTAATATATATCTATATATATATATATAATATTTTTTTTAAAAAAATTCATATCTTTGAGAAACTATAATAAAGCACTCTCGGTTGCATAAAAAGATAATTTTATCCTTAGTCCGATCGAATCCGCCCTATACCTTCCTACGTCGTCTCCACCACCACCTCTACTCTGCTTTACCCCGTCGAACCTATTGTCGCTTTTGCAAACTCCATCAGACCTACCCCTGCCTATCATCACCTCCATGCCTCCTCCTTCGTCATGTGAGGGTCATGGATGAACACAATGAGGGCAAGGCAAGGAAGGGTTTGATCGGGTCCATGAAGGCGACGATTGTTAGGATCAAGAATGACACTAAGAGGGGGGGAGGGGTGTGAATTAGTGCAATGGAAAAAATTACATTGGTTTGAAAATCTTCGTACGATAAAATCTGATTCTAACGAAAACCATTTCGTTTTTCTTGAATGAGTAGAGAAGAGGGGATTGGACAATTTGTAATGAAGTAAAGTTGAATGCAGTAAAGAGATTCAAAAGTAAGGAATTAAACACACCAGAATGTATAGTGGTTCGGTCGTTGTGACCTACATCCACTTTCAATTCCTCCTCCGTTGAGGTCACCAACGTCCACTAATGGTCTTTCTTTAATAGGCGAAGACCAACCACCTCTTTACAACGCTTTCTCCGTTTTACGGGTTTAGGAGATAACCCTTACAAGCCTCACATCTCTTCTTGGATGATTACAAAGCTAAAGAGAGGGAGGAGGACTCTTTTCACTTTTACAACACTTTTAACACCCCAACACTTAGAGTTTTTTTTTCACACTTTGATTGCACTTTGTTACCCTTTCATGCAGAAAAGGATGGAGTATTTATAAGCCCCAATGGCTTCAAAATTGAAGCTAAAAAATATCTCATCCCAGATTTTCAGGGTACTGGGCGGTACCACCGCCTGACACTCTAACACTGGGCGATACCACCGCTTGACACTCTAACACTAGGTGGTACCACCGCCTGATAGGGCGGTACTACCGCTTACCAGTAATAACTGTCAGTGGTACCGCTATTTAGTCTGGGTAGTACCACCGCCCAAATCACTTGGGAGACCATTCCTTGGGCGGTTCCACCACCCTAGTCTAGCGGTGCCATCGCCAGACAGGGTCCATCAACCTGGTTGAGCCTTGGATACGGCCCAAACTAATCCAATTACGGGCCTAGTTGACCTCTAACTAAGTTAGTGAGATTACCTCCCAAACCTAACCCTAATTACATACTAACTACAATTCTTAAGGCATACACTAAGCAAAATAAGTCTGGTTAGTTTAGGTTTCTTCCGGCGAGCTTCCGACGATCCCTCGGCAATGTTCTAATGGACTCTCGACAAGCTCCTGAATTTCACGACGATCTTCTTGGCGAGTTCCGATGAGTTTCTTTGGCAAGCTCCTAGACTTCTCGGTCAATTTCAACAAAACTTCCAACGAACTCTCGAACTCTCAACGAAATCTCGATCTTGACTCCGGCACTTCGTTTTGTTTTATGCCTTGCTTGCTATCATAATTAATCCTACACACTTTTCTCAACATACAGATTTGATCAAATAATTTATTAATTGATTTCATTATCAAAATTCAAGATTCAACAACGACGACCCTCATACCCCCTCTTTCCTCATGCGAGGGTTGCAGATGACAATATTAACTACTTGTTGCACAACAACGAGGTGACAAATATAACGAGAGCCAAGGGTGAAGGTGGAGGCAATGATAGATTTGATAAGACAAATGGGAGGGGAGGTAATGACGATGCAAGGAGCACTTGCCACCTGTGCAATGAGCAAGGATAACGAGGGCAAGGGCAAAGTAGCAAGTTCGACAAAAGCTAAGGGTAGAAGAGAGGAGAGGCAACACAAGGCAAAGGCAAGGGTAGGTCTAACGTGGCTAAGGGCAAAATTATCATTTAAAAGTTATCACGCTCCAAAGGAATTTCTCGGTTATTTCTAAAAATTTACTCTTATATATATATATATATATATATATATATATATATATATATATATATATATATATATATATATATATATATATATATATATATATACATACATACATGTATGTATATACATACATACATGTATGTATATACATACATACATGTATGTATATACATACATACATGTATGTATATACATACATACATGTATGTATATACATACATACATGTATGTATATACATACATACATGTATGTATATATATATACATGTGTACACACACACATATATATATATATATATATATATATATATATATATATATATATATATATATATATATATATATATATATATATGTCATCTTTTAAATTTTAATCAATGTCATTTTATCAAAAAGGTTAATTTTTGTTACTAAACCAACCGAGGTAAGGATGGCTGTCAAGTCCATCTCAAAGGTTCATTTTAAAATAATGTTGGGGTGTCACCTTCATGGTGCAAAGTCATGTTATTGTGAAAGGCAACGCCATTTCCACACGATGAATGTATGAATATAGTAAAATCAGTATAACTGGTTTGAATACGAGACAGCATGAACAAATGATCAATATAATAAATCAATATTTTCATATTTCTTTAAAGTAAATGTGTAAAGTAAAAGGAAATTTACAAATACACAAATTAAAATATATTTAGATTTTTTGAAAGAATTTTTTTAACCCAAATAGACAAATTGAAGCTATATTTACATATTTAAATAAAATACCTTTTATAGCAAAACTCGGAAAGTGGGGTACACATTTCGCAACCATAGTTGGCCCCTTTATGATGCAAAAAAAGGACCTAAATGGTACATGTTTTGTACCCAAGAGAAAAGGTTGTAGCTATTTAATCCAATTTTACTTCTACTTGCTTGGCCTAAAAAACATGACTGTAAATCTTTAATTGATGATTGCGAAACTACAATTGGAGAGGGATGCTAACTTTGCACTAAGTGATAAGGGTAAAAATGGTGACGTAATGCGCCCTTACGTCAGCCATACCTGGACGACACACTGTCCGAGGAAGTGGGCATTAACGCCGACTTGATATGCGCCAGCGTCACCCGCTCCCAGTCAACGACTCCACCGTCTGACCCCGCGCGCTCAGCCGAGGCAGAGGGGGACGTCGACCGAGGCTCGTCCATACCCTGCGGTAGCCGGTTCTCCACGCAATCCCAGTGGCAATGTCAGACGCCATCGGAGGTACGATCATGCTTCTGCAGGCAGCCACATCAGGTAACATCAAACTCATCTATAAATACCCTAGAGTTCTAAACGAAAAGGGGGGGAAAAAGACAGACACAACACATATAGAGGCACTCCCTCTTCCAAAACCCCCTCTACGTCACTGACTTGATCGTCGGAGGGGTCGGGCCGAGCTTCCGACCCGACCTGTGTGCAGGTGCAAGACGACATCGCCTCTTCCCGACGCTGCGACAAAGCCCTCCACCCGACGCGACATCCCAACCGGACCCCCGTATTCGGCTACCCAGAGACTATAAGGAACGCCACACAAGATCCCCACCATTCGGACCCCCGAACAAGCCGTGTCGGCCCCGAGGCCACGGCTAAAAAAGTTGTTTACACCAATAGTTTGGCGCTAGAGGAAGGGCCCGTCCGAATGCCGAATGATCAGTGAATCCACTCTAGTGAACCCGCGGTTGTCGGGCCGCCCACGATCACCACCCCGGGGGAACATCCCCCGCACGATGGATCCCGAGACGAACACCCCGCCGCAACGTCAGAACGCTACTGGCGGTTGTTCAACGACCCGGGCTTGTCACCTCCCGATGGCGCACCCGCAGGCCCGTCGCCGATATCATCGGAGGCCTTTTACGACCTCGCTCATCAAGTCTGAGCTCTAACGGGCATGGTGCAGACTATCATCCCGCTTGTCTCCCAACCGACACCCCCGCGTATGACCCGGCCTTTGCAGCAACAGGAGGCCCCCGCTAGGACTCATGTACCACTTCCCGAGCTCCCCACTCCGCCTCGGAATTCGATAACCCAGCCCGGTAACCGGGGGGCGGAAGACATAGCGAGTCGCCCCGAGCCCGAGGCTCCATCTGCCGACAAAGTACAACAGGAGATTCGTAAGTCAAAAGGAGAGCTCGGAGTGGACGGACAGCAAGGATCCCCGTTCGTCCCCGAGATACAAGATCAAGCGATCCCCCCGCATTTCTGGCTCCCTTCGCTGGATGCATATGACGGCACCGCTGACCCAGCGGACCATGTTGCCGCTTTTCGCGCTCAGATGGCGCTATACGGGACTTCTGACGCCTTGATGTGCAGGACATTCCCAATAACTCTACGGGGGCCAGCCCGCGCGTGGTACAGCGGCCTGAAGGCCGGGACCATCGCCTCCTTCGACCAACTCGCCAGAAATTTCGAGCTCAACTTCCTGGCTTACGCTCGACCAAAGCCGTCCGTGGCGTTGCTCCTCGGACTCAACCAAAGGGAGGACGAGCCCCTCTCCCATTTTGTGAACCGCTTTACGACGCAAATTCGGGGACTGTCGAATGCTCACCCCTCTCTATTGATGCAGGCATTCGTGATAGGCCTGCAGCCTTCCAAGTTCTTTTGGTCTCTTGTGGAGCAAACCCCCATCGCGGTGCCTGAAATGCTTCAGCGCGCAAACCAATTCATTGCCGCGGAGACATGGATGGCCGGGAGGCGGGAGAAGCACAGAAAGGTCAAGTCGGAGCCGCCCCGGCAGCAACAACCCACCGCATCCCGACGTAAGATGGACAGACCCGACCCAAGGCCTCCTCTCCCTGCCTTGAACTCGTCCCGAATAGAAATATTTCTCCACATAAGGGAAAAGGGACTACTCAAAGATCCTCACCCGATGAGGAGCCCGCGAGAGCTTGCAGACCGATCAAAATATTGTCGCTTCCATCGGCAGCATGGGCATGACACTGAACAGTGTCGTGAATTGAAAAGGCAGATCGAGGAGCTCATTTGTAGAGGGCATCTCGGCCAGTACCTTCAGCCAGACAAGGAGCTGTCGCCACGCCCAGAGGGCCCCATCGAGCGACACATCGACGTAATAGCTGGCGGCCCTGCATCTGGCGGAGGTTCCATGACGGAAAGAAAGGCATACGCCAGAGCCGCCCAGACCGAAGCTCCCAGACACGGGCCTGAGCCCGAGATCACTTTCCCGACCGGAGCATTCGAACAACCCGAACACGACGACGCGCTTGTGATATCGGCCAGGATCGCCAATGCGCAAGTAAGAAGGATCATGGTCGATACCGGAAGCTCAGCCACTTCGACGCCTTCCAAAAGCTCGGCTTGGCTAGGGAGAATATGAAGCCGATGTGCTCGGCGCTCACAGGATTCACCGGAGATTCAATCTCACCACTGGGGGCTATCACTCTGCCCTTAACCTTAGGGGCCCCGCTAGGGTCGAAGACGGTGATGACCACTTTTCTGGTGGTCGACCTTCCCACTACGTACAACGCCATCCTCGGTCGGCCGACCCTCAACAAAGTCAGAGCCATCGTCTCAACTTACTACCAAACTATCAAGTTCCTGACTCACGCCGGGGTCGGGGAAGTTACGGGAAGCCCCCGAGAGTCCAGGCGCTGCTACCTGACCGCCGTCTCGTTACACAAGAGGGCAAGGATCGAACCACCGCTGGAGGATCCTAGGGAGACGAAGAAACCGACCCCCCATCCCGAGCCGAGGGGATCCACCGTCGACGTACCATTGCTAGAAGCTCGGCCTGATCAGACGGTCAAAATCAGTTCGGAGCTGCCCGAGCGGGAACGAAAGTAGCTCGTCGGTCTCCTACGGGAAAATGCCGACATCTTTGCCTGGTCCCCATCTGACATGACGGGCGTCGATCCGGAGGTCGCACAGCATCATCTCAACATTTCGCCTGACGCCCGCCCGGTGAAGCAGAAACTTAGACGGCAGGCCCCTGACCGGCAACTCGCCATACGAGAAGAGGTAGGTCGACTTTTAGCGGCAGGCTTTATAAAAGAAGCCAGATACCCACAATGGCTATCCAATGTAGTCCTTGTGAAAAAACCCAATGGAAGTTGGAGGATGTGCGTTGATTACACCAGTCTCAACAATGCATGCCCAAAAGACTGCTACCCCCTCTCGAAGGTTGACCAGTTTGTCGACGCGACAGCCGGACATGCCCGCCTCTCTTTTATAGACGCCTTCTCGGGATTCTACCAGATCAGAATGGCGCCCGAAGACCGAGAGCATACAGCCTTCCTCACCGATCAAGGGGTATACTTCTATAAGGTCATGCCTTTCGGGTTGAAAAACGCTGGGGCTACATACCAGAGAACAGTGAACAAGATGTTCGCCCACCAAATCGGGCGGAACATGGAAGTTTACGTGGACGACATGATCGTGAAAAGCCAAGAGGCGGGAGCTCACCTTGCCGACCTGGCCGAGGCATTCGCCACGCTGCGCAAGTTCGGCATGCGACTCAACCCCGCAAAGTGTGCTTTCGGCGTCACCTCCGGAAAGTTCCTCGGGTTCATCATACATGAAAGAGGAATTGACGCCAACCCGGAGAAGGTCCAGGCAATCATCGACATGCAGTCGCCTCGGACGCTCAAAGACCTGCAACGCCTTAACGAGAGGCTCGTCGCCATGTCTCGCTTCCTTGCTCGGTCGGGCGATCGCTGCCTCCCCTTCTTCAGGGCGCTAAAGAACCCAAAGAACTTTCAGTGGACGACAGAGTGCGACGAAGCCTTCAAACAAATAAAGCAACACCTGGCCAGCCTCCCCCGACTGGCCTCAGTTTCTCCCGGGGAGAAGCTGGGCCTCTACCTAGCTGCCTCCCCGCACGTAGTCAGTTCCGTCCTGGTCAAAGAAAACTCCGGCAAACAGCTTCCGATTTACTATGTCAGCCACGTCCTGAGCGGGCCCGAGGAGCGTTACCCACCGATTGAGAAACTCGCGCTCGCCCTGGTGCTGTCAGTCCGGAAGTTGCGCCCCTATTTCCAGGCTCATCTGGTGGAGGTCATCACCGACCAATCGCTTCGGCAGGTCTTATCTAAATTTGATGTTGCAGGGCGGCTCCTCAAATGGGCGGTGGAGCTCGGCGAATACGACATATTATACGTGCCCAGGACCGCCATCAAAGCCCAGGCCGTGGCCGACTTCCTCGTAGAACTAACCCAGATCGCGGACGGGGATCACGAGCAACCTCCCGAAGCATGGGTCCTGCACGTGGACAGATCGGCCAACTCGAAGGGTGCTGGCGCAGGGCTGGTGCTGCTAGCCCCCGACGGACGCTCGTTCGTGCGTTCCCTCCGCTTCGGGTTTCAAGCCACTAATAATGAGGTAGAATACGAGGCGCTCCTAGCGGGACTCAGGTTGGCCCTCGAGATGCAAGTGACTGCCATACACGTCCTCACCGACTCGCAGCTTGTAGCCGAGCAACTCAGCGATGGATACGAGGCTCGGGACCCAACCATGGCGAAGTACCTGGCACAAGTAAGGAACTTGACCGCCAAATTCCCTCATTTTGCGCTATCTAATGTTCCAAGGGAAGAGAACGAGCGAGCCGACGCGCTAGCTAGGCTGGCGTCAAGGCCGGCCCCTGAAGCCTGGCCCGAGGTCGAGGAGCTCCCTGCCCGTGCCATCGAAATAGCAGCTGCGAACTCAGGCAGCATGCCGACCACATGGGTACAGGAGCTACTACGCTTTAAACGAGACGGGACCCTTCCTCCCGACGAGGTTGTGGCTCGGCGCCTGCGTCGTACGCATGCGTGGTACTCCGAGGTGAGTGGACGGCTCTATAAGCGGTCCTTCACATACCCCCTCCTACGATGTTTGGAGCCCGACGAAGCTCAGACGGTTCTGGCCGAGATCCACGAGGGAGTCTGTGAGGAACACATCGGCGAGCGAACCCTAGCGCACAAAATACTTCGCCAAGGTTACTATTGGCCAACCATGTGCCGGGATGCAAAGGCTTATGTGCAGCGGTGCAATTCATGCCAAGAACACGCCCGCACGCCTCGGCAGCCTGCGGTCCCGCTCGCCCCCATCGATTGCGCATGGCCGTTCGCGCAGTGGGGTTGGATCTGCTCGGACCTTTTCCACCGGCATCGGGACAACGGAAGTACGTCATCGTGGGAGTGGATTATTTCACAAAATGGGTCGAGGCCGAGCCACTGGCCACGATCACGGAGCGGCAAATGGAGAAGTTCGTGTGGAGGAACCTGGTGACCCGGTTTGGCTTGCTCAAAACCATCATTACGGACAACGGGCCTCAGTTCGCCGGTAGAAGGTTCTGGGAGTTCTGCGCAAGTCACGGAATCCAGCTGAGGTTCAGCTCGGTGGCTCACCCTCAGACGAACGGGCTGGCGGAAGTAACCAATCGATCCATTCTAGACGGGCTCAAAAGAAGAGCATCCACAGCCCGATCAGCCTGGACGGACGAACTCCCGAGCGTCTTATGGTCGTTACGCACCACCCCCAAGACCGCGATCGGAGAGTCCCCCTACAGCCTCGCATTCGGAACCGAGGCCGTCCTACCACCCGAAGTAGCCATTGCCACCCTTCGGACGAGAAACTACGACGAGAAAATCACGAACGAAGGACTTCGAGCTGGCCTCGACTTGCTCGAAGAGCGGCGTGCCAACACGCACCTGAAGGCCCTCTCTTATAAAAGAGCTGTCGCAAGGATCTACAACAGGAAGGTACGACCCCGACCAACTAAGTTAAGCGACCTAGTCCTGCGCAGGACCGAGGTCAGCAACCCGGCCCGAGCGAGGGGGAAGCTAGCCCCCAAATGGGAGGGACCTTATCGGGTCGCCGAGATAATCCGACCGGGTACATACCGGCTCGCGACAATGGACGATTCTCCTTTGCTGAGAACATGGAACGTCCAGAACCTTAAGAAGTTTTTCGTCTAAGGGAAGAAGTCTCCGTCTGAAGAAAGAGGAAGAAGTCAGGCAAGCCACAAGAAGAAAAATTTTCCTTTGTTTTTTACCGAAAACATAGAACGACCAGAACCTTAGAAGTTTTCGTTTGAGGGAAGAAGCCTTTCGTCTAAGGTAGAAGAAGTTTTTTCATCCAAGGTGGAAGAAGCTTTTTTGCCCAAGGAAAGAAGAAGAAAGCGACACACGAGAGAAGAAAAAGTTTTCTTTTATTCAAGAAAAAACAAACTTACAGGACTCGACCCCGACTTACAAAACCAACTAGCAACTTAGAAAACAAAAATACAAGACCCTTCTTTATTACAATGGGACGTCCAGGCGGTCGTCGAAGGGGACCTCCTCGGGCATGTCTACCCCCTGATCCTCGGGGTGGGGAGTGAAGGGGTCCTCCTCCACCTCAAGACCAGGGTGGCGAGTGCGGAAACGGGACGTGGCGATTCAGTGTCTATACTCAAAGGACACCCGCCCCGTCCGCGTTAGCAAGTTCGAACCCCTCGGACTTCTTGTACGCTTCGAGAAGCTCCTTATCTTTGGCGGGTCGAAGACGGGCCTCCTCCGCTAGTGCCTCCGAGGCCGCTCTCGTCTCGGCCTTCGCCTCCTCCAGCTTCTTGCTGAGGGCGCTCGCCTCCGTCTTCGACAGGCGGAGCTCGGTCCGCTCCACCCTTATTGTTTTCTGGAGCTCCTCGTTTGCTTTCTTGGAGGCCTCAAGCTCCGACCGGAGGTGAGCCGCCTCCGCCTCAGAATCCACCGTGCGCTTCTCGGCGGCCGCCACAGCCTCCGGGCCGGCCCCGGCTCGGACCTCCTCGACCTGGTGGTGAAGCTCGGCGTTGCGGCTGACGAGGCCCCCGATGACCCAACCGGCGTCACGCACCCTATCCATTAGGGCCATCGCATAATGGAGGCCTTGCAAAAGGAGAGACGGGTCAAGAAGGTCTGCGTCGGACAGACAAACCCAAACAGGAAAAGAGGAGACGTACTTACCCAGGTCAGTGATTGGGCGAACTTGTTGAGCAGCACCTCCGAGGGCAGGACGTACAAATCCCGAGCCATATCAGGATGAAGCGCACCTCGGAGGAACGCTGCAGAGGGATCCCCTCCGGCCCACACTCTGTCCCCCTGGGACAAGCCCCCCCAGCGGGCAACCAAGGGCTCGCTGGACTCCCCAAGTGGGATCTCGCTCACCAGCCGCGTCAGGAACGGCTCCTCGTCCCCGGCTGGCAGTCGGCACAGGTCACGTACGGAGGTAGGGTGCGAACCCGACGGGGGCCCGCCTCAGGCCCCTTCGAAGGCGTTGTCTTCGCCTTCTTCAGAGGGCACCCGGCCTCGACCTCCAGCGGGGCGTCCTCCGAGCCGGGTTGTAGGTCGGCCGGCGGAGCTGGTGGAGGAGCTTGCGACGCCTGACCCCCCAGATGCGACCGGAGGTTCACCATTTTTACAAAAAAACAAGAAAAATGTTAGTACCAGAAATGAACCACGCGAACACCCGAACCAAACGTCACTAACGTACCCAGAGGCATCGGGCTGAGACCCGCCTCGACCAGCCATTGCTCGGTCATGTTCCGGATGGCCTGCGACCTGGGGAGAATCTCTTTGAGCCTCCCCAGATCTTGACGCTCTACTTCGCCCAAACATGGGGTGGTATTATCGATCGCCCTCACGGACCACCGAACCTCAAAACTCCAGTCCCGTGCACGGCAAATGTAAAAAAACCTCCCCTTCCACCCTTTATTATTGGAAGGGGCCCCTCCGACTCGAAAGCCCGTCCGGGCATATAGGAAGTAACCCCCCGAACCTTTGGAAAGGCGATAACAGGAAAGAAAGAGGTTGAGGGTGGGTGTGATATTGGCGCAGTGGCATTCCCCCAGGAATGCCACTAGGTAACGCCAAGAGTTCGGCGCCACTTGGGATGGCGAAATCCACCAGAAAGACAAACAGGACACAATGAGGGGATGAAGGGGAAAGCGCAGACCCGCCTCCAGGGCGTCCAAAGTCAGCGCAAAACCCTTCGGGACGGGGTCATACGCTCGCTGTCCCGGTTTTGGGGCAATGAGGATGTGATCCTCCGGGATGCAATAGCGCTCCCGGAGTCCCCCCAGCAGAGATCCACTCACGGTGGAGTCAATATCGTGTGGCCACATCAAGGCCTCTAGGGCCCGCGCCGCTTCCCCATCAGAGGATTCTACGAGGGGCGTCGAAGGACGTCCCCCCTCAGCTACACGGAAAGGGGAAGAAGGGGAAGGAGGAAAGGACGACATCTCAACTGACCTTAACAAGGAGGTGCTACGGAGAAAGGGAGGACGACGCAAGAAGCAGAAGATTGGAAAGGGGACGGCAAGGCCAGAAGAGGGAGACTCAGCAGCAAAAGATAGAAGTAAAGCCGAGCATCCGCTATTTAAAGGAGATATACCGCCGGAACCAGCGCCCCTTCACCTCCCGAGAGTGGGCGGCAGCCCACTCGCGCACGTGCGTAACCGTCACGTCGCATCGGAAATGCCAAAAGGCGCCCTGCCTTAATGAAAGCCTGACGTGGC
Source organism: Musa acuminata AAA Group (assembly GCF_036884655.1). NCBI lineage: Eukaryota > Viridiplantae > Streptophyta > Magnoliopsida > Zingiberales > Musaceae > Musa > Musa acuminata. The sequence continues at coordinate 29,866,781 of NC_088354.1, forward strand.
AACCCCGCTGAAGCGGCAGCGGGCTGGCACCTCGATCTCGACGCCCGAAAGCATGCGGCAAAAACAACCAGCTCCCCCTCAGAAAGGAAATTAAATGCGAAAGCTTTCAACCCCCGCTACCGCTAAATGGACAAGGAGGGAAAATGACACAAGTAGCTTCTCGGGACAGCCCGCCTGCATCGTGCTCCTCGGCTCCATACCCTTCGGGACACACCTGCGCGGCCAGCCCGCCTGCGTCGTGCTCCTCGGCTCCACACCCTTCGGGACACACCTGCGCGGCCAGCCCGCCTGCGTCGTGCTCGACTCCACACCCTTCGGGACACACCTGCGCGGCCAGCCCGCCTGCGTTGTGTTCCTCGGCTCCACACCCTTCGGGACACACCTGAGCGGCCAGCCCGCCTGCGTCGTGCTCCTCGACTCCATACCCTTCGGGACACACCTGCGCGGCCAGCCCGCCTGCGACGTGCTCCTCGACTCCATGACCCCCGAGCCCACCTCTGATTGGCCTGCCCGTCTGAGTCGAGCACCTCGGTTGCATGTTACTCGGGACCACGCCTGCGCCGTCAGTCCGCCTGCGTCGTGCTCCTCAGCTGCATGTCGCCCGAGACCACACCTGCGCGGCCTGCCCGCCTGCGTTGTGCTCCTCGGTTACACGTTGCCCGAGACCACGCCTGCGCGGTCTGCCCGCCTGCGCCGTGCCCCTCGGTCGCACGTTGTCCGAGACCCCGATCTCTGTTCGGCTTCCCGACTGAGTTGTGCACCTCGGCCCCATGTTGCTCGAGACACGCTCGTGCGGCTAGCTCGCCTGCGCCGCGCTCCTCGGGTCCGCATGACCAGCCCACCTGAAGTAAGAAGCCATGCATCGGACCCCCTGCGTACAACAACCGACGCATAGCTCCTTTCCGGGAGGGGAATATGATAAGGGTAAAAATGGCGACGTAATGCACCCTGACGTCAGCCATACCTGGATGACACACTGCCCGAGGAAGTGGGCATTAACGCCGACTTGATATGCGCCAGCGTCACCCGCTCCCAATCAACGACTCCACCGTCTGACCCTGCGCGCTCAGCCGAGGCAGAGGGGGACGTCGACCGAGGCTCGCCCATACCCTGCAGCAGCCGGTTCTCTACGCAATCCCAGTGGCAATGTCAGACGTCATCGGAGGTACGATCCTGCTCCTGCAGGCAGCCACATCAGGTAACATTAAACTCATCTATAAATACCCCAGAGTTCTAAACGAAAAGGGGGGGGGGAAGACAGACACAACACATATAGAGGCACTCCCTCTTCCAAAACCCTCTCTACGTCACTGACTTGATTGTCGGAGGGGTCGGGCCGAGCTTCCGACCCGACCTGTGTGCAGGTGCAAGACGACGTCGCCTCTTCCCGATGCTACGACAAAGCCCTCCACCCGACGCGACATCCCGACCGGACCCCCGTAATCGGCTACCCAGAGACCGTAAGGAACGCCACACAAGATCCCCGCCATTCGGACCCCCGAACAAGCCGCGTTGACCCCGAGGCCACGGCTAAAAAAGTTGTTTACACCAACACTAACACTAAGGATGGAATGCATTGAAATCATAAACAAAATCGGAATATGATGTCGCTGGTTAGTTTGACATGAAAGCAAAATTAGAATAATAAAATTATCTATAGAAAGAGATCAAATCACACAAAAGAAAGAAAATAGCCATAAAAAGTTAGCTCCTGACTTAGATTTTGACACTCAAGTAATCATTTAATTGTTTTAAATAATTACAAGTATAATTAACAACATTTATAACTAATTACGTGATTGCAAGCATGCATACTATTTTTTATTTATGTTTCGAATTTAGCCATCCAAAATACTCAAATTTCGTTTTTAGTCAAGCTGAATCTTTTTTCAAATGGTAAATAGTGAGGATGAGATTCAATCCTTTGAATCTCAACCAATTAAGCTAGCTATCATCTTAAAAAATTATTAAATACTACTTTAAATCCTCAACCCATAATAAGTATGATAAATCACCTATAGATTAATATTTTAAATATAAAATATTATGACTCCAAAGGGCTAATAGTCCTTTTATATCGAGTCCTCTCAGTACCCTAATACTAATCGTCCCTGATGATTGATCTATTAACTTCGTTAAATCTTAATAACTAGCTCAAAATACTTAAATTAAAATTAACAATAATATACTCATTCGATAAATCCCTATAAATTTTATTTAATCTTACCTATAAATTTATCTTAATCTTAACTCATATGAAACTAATAAAAATATTACAATTGAAACTTCCGTGTAACTTTAAACTTAAGGGAATCTCGTACGTCATTAGATTAATATATTTTAAATATAAAATATTTATCGATAAATGAGTCCGGTACCTTCTCGTTGGTATTTCTCTCAACCTTGATCGCCGAGTCCGACCTAACCAGATCGGACTATTCTAACTCGACTCCCCTCATGGAAGCGACAGAGACGGCCCACATGGGAAACACGCGGCCTTCTCTAGACCGCCAACCTTTACTTGCCTTTCCCTTTCACCTCCACCCTTTTCTCGCTCGGTGGATGCGTCGGTTGTCCACAACCTAATCGAATTATTGCGCGGTGGAAGTAGGAGAGTTTTTCCACACCGGTGAAGATAATGCGGCATCTGTACATATCGCAGTTTCGTGTTCTGACCGCGGCTGGGATTGATATGTCTAAGTGGGGCGTCTCATTCAACTTGGTCGTCGGATTCATAGGTGAGTTCCTTCACTCACCCAGATTTACGAACACTTGGTGTGAATGAGTCGACCAACCGCCACTAGTGAGCCACACACACAACGCGCGTCCCCCACGACCCAACTGACCCAAAACAAAAACAAAACTGCGCCACCACATACTGTACAAATTCCTCCCAATTCATGCTATCTTTAGAGAGCTGAGAACCGCCAGATACCACACCGACCACCGCTGTTCGAGGCTAAAGAAGGAAGAGACGACGGTTTTGGATTTTGTCTAACCGAACCCGTCAGCGTGAGCCAAACAAGATCCTTCTTCTTCGCCTTCGCCGTCTCGAATCGAATTAGGGTTCTGAAATCAGGGGAGGAGAGATGCTACAGGGGTGGAAAAAGTACCTGTTTCACTCCAAGGAGGGTGGCGATGGCGGTGGCGGGGGAGTGCGGTGGGGTAGGATCAGCGCTTCCGTTTGCTTTCTCGTCCTCCTCTCCTTGGCCTTCGTTTGCTTCTCCGCCTTTTATTCCGGAGACTACGGGTGGTCGGCCGCTACCGCCAACATCGGACTCGGCCCCGCCGCTGAAGCCGCGGCAGCTGTTGCCGACCCCTCGCCGACCAATCTCTCCCACATCGTCTTCGGCATCGGGGGGTCGGCGCGCACGTGGAGCCGGCGGCGGGGGTACAGCGAGCTGTGGTGGCGGCCGGGAGTGACACGGGGCCACGTGTGGCTCGACAAGGCGCCGCCCGAGGGGGCGTGGCCGGCCATGAGCCCACCGTACCGAGTGTCCGCGAACGCGTCCCGGTTCCGGGAGCGGGCGTCGGCGTCGCGGATAGCGCGGATCGTGGCGGAGTCGCAGCGGCTGCACGCCGGGGACGCTGGGGTTCGGTGGTTCGTGATGGGGGACGACGACACCGTCTTCTTTGTGGACAACCTGGTGGCCATGCTGGGGAAGTACGACCACGAGGAGATGTACTACGTGGGCGCGCCGTCGGAGAGCGTGGAGCAGGACGTGATGCACTCGTACGGCTTGGCGTACGGCGGCGGAGGGTTCGCGGTGAGCGCCCCAGCAGCGGCCGAGCTAGCCCGAGCCCTCGACGGGTGTCTCGACCGCTACGCCCAATTGTACGGCAGCGATCAGCGGGTGCACTCCTGCTTGAGCGAGCTCGGCGTGCCGCTCACTCGCGAGCCTGGATTCCACCAAGTAAGCTTCCTCTTCCTCTCGTAATTAAAATTGCTTACTCATATATATATATATATATATATATATATATATATATATATATATATATATATATATATATATATATATATATATATATATATATATATATATATATATATATATATATATATATACTCGTACTCTACTCTTCTTGCGTTCACAAGAAAACGGAAAAAATCAAACAAGCAATGCAGAAAAATTGTTCTAAATTTATTTTTAAAAAGATTTATTAGTTTATTGGAGAAAAACAAGGTGGTGCTGATGTCAGAGATTGTCTAAGCAATTGGTGTGGAAATGCCTTGAACTCAAAGGAGTCTCAGTCATGGTCCTCTTCAATTATTGTACAATTCCAGTTGTGACGATCCCACCAGTGGAACAGAGAAGCTTCGGACCCCAAAGAGTGGATGGAGGATATCCGTAGATTTGTGGGTCGGAATAGCATTTGCCCCACGTATGTTTACCTTTACGTATCCAACTAAAAGTCTAATCTAAACCACGTGTTTGCTCCGAAATCACAGGCAGTCAGCCTCAGATGAGTCCATAAAGCAAACGTGGTGGTCCTCTAGCTCGATTCCTGCTATATAGACTTGTTTATTTGGATGCTCTACAATGCCTCGTGGTGTGTGATAACAACAAAAACTTGGTCGCTCGTTGTCGCGTGACTGCAGCTGGACATCCGAGGCGACGCGTACGGGTTGCTGGCGGCGCACCCGGTGGCGCCGCTGGTGTCGCTGCACCACCTGGACTACCTAGCGCCCATCACGCCGCGCGGGGGCGACCGGCTCGGTGCCCTGCGCACGCTCATGGACGCGGCCCGCCTCGACCCCGCACGCATCCTGCAGCAGTGCTTCTGCTACGAGGCCCAGAGAGGCTTCGCATGGTCCGTCTCCGTTTCCTGGGGATACACCGTGCAGCTGTACCCGCGGGTCTTGGCGGCCAATGACATGGAGGTCCCGCTCCGCACCTTCAAGACCTGGAGGAGCTTCGGCGATGGGCCATTCACGTTCAACACCCGCCAGGTGGCGCCGGACCGGCCCTGCGATCGCCCGCTGCTCTACTTCCTCAGCAGCGTGAAGAAGAAGAACGGGCAAGACGGGAGTGGAAGCACGATGTCGGAGTACTCCCGATACCGAGAGGAGGAGGACGGGCGGTGCAAAGGCCTCCCTGGTTATGGTGCGGCCTTGAAGGTGGAAACCGTCAAGGTGTTCGCGCCCAAGATGGACCCCGCCGCATGGAGGCGAGTACGTACCTCTTCCTCTTCCCGTTCCCGAATGGGGATTAGTAATCGCTCAGGGTGACTACGGCCGATGTTGTGTGTGTCAGGCACCGAGGAGGCAGTGCTGCCGAACGCGTCGGTCATGGTGGGGCCGTAGCTTGGAAGTACGAATAAGAAACTGTCGCCCGGGTGAGATCACGTCCCCGCCGCAGGTGTAGACCGCCGCCGCTGCAGCTCAGGTAAATCGATGCACAATTTCTGCCTATATGCACAGGATACCGCAGCACGTTTTTGCTGTACATATAAACCATGACATATATATTTATGCCATTTTTGTTCTTAGCGAAATTGTCAGAGGTGGCAATGAGTTTTAATGTAATCCGATCTAAGTTATTTGTACTTCAAACCGAAAAACTGAAGAAAAAAATTTATGAGATAGATTTTGATGTCATACCGTGTTTTTTCATATCTCCAATTCTGATGTGGAACTTTTATGGCATCACTAAAAATGTCTATTTCTTTTATTTGCCAATTAAGAAAGAAAACTAGCTGATTATTTAAAGCTCTTTACGTATACAGCAAAATAAATAGCAATACTGAAAAGAATGTTAACCTGAACGGTTTTCAAGAGTCTGCCTTGAAATGTTTGATCTCCTCCGAAAAACCTGTTTACATGGAAAATACTCAAATAAATCCTGGATTACCAACCAAACTTTTACAGCAAATCAAACTTCACAAAACTAAGTCATATACGCTCAAAGCATCCACTGCCGATGCGAGTGCCAAACATAATTTCACTTGAACTGTCTAATTTTGTTGACTTCGCGATACCAGACTATTAACAGTGGATCTTCCGCAACAATGTTTTATATGTTTCTACTGCCAGTGAATTTTCAGTAACTTGCAGCCCAGAAGGCAAACAACCAGCACATCAATTGGAGATGACACCAATCATACAACAACAGACACACATGCCAATCAAACTTTATTACAGATATAATGCAAGACTGGCCTACAAGTTAAATTAATGAAGCTATGAGTTCAAACCAATCAATGACACCTTTTAAATAAGATGATTTGTCAGAGAAATGAGAAGAAAAAAGGACTCGTGAAGCTACCAGACTTTTTTCCTTTTTTTTTTTTTTTGCTTTAGGCTAAAACAGATTATATCTATTGATTATTTTTTAAATCTTTAAATACATTTGGAAAGTAAGATCTGAATACAGATAGAGCTTAACATATATGTCTATCATTTAATCATATTAGCAAAAAAGGGATACAGGCAGAGATGTCAAGCACACATTCAGTTAACCATATTCAACATTCGCACAATGAGATACAACATCACTCAGGTACAAAACTCTTATTAGCTACACGCCCAACTAAGACAAATTATAGTGTTAATTTGACGATCCCTATATTGTTAGATGTACTTAGCTCTTAGCAAGGCACACAACAAAAGGAATACAAGTCACAAGCACTTTCAAGCTAAATCTTCCAGTGAATGTTTTAGAAATGAAATTAGCATGAAACTTAAAAGTCCTGCTATATGAGGAAGGCATGCTGAAATAGGAAGACAAAGAGTGCCTCTATACAACAGATCCCATGTTATTCTGCCACTAAAGCTAGCAATCTATGATAGTTATATGACATCATAAAGAAAAAGGATACAACTAACTACAGAATGCATATGCTTATATTTGAGAGAACCTCAATATCAAATATGCTAGCTTACTCAAATTGACGATAACAAAAAAAACATGCCAATTATGCTGTTTTAGTGTCAGATTTAAGTAAACAATGATATATATATATATATAATCCTAATAAGCATTTTAAGTCACAGAACTAGATTTTTGTTTCCAATTGTAGAACAACATATAATGTCTCTTGATCATATTGGTGAGAGTCTCATGTACTGACCCACTCTTTATCTATTAAAGACTGCAGTAACCTCATAAAATAACATAAATTTGTTTGTGGTGAATTATTTCTCTTAACTAGTAATATATGTTAAAAGGGCGTACCTAGTACACAAGGCTTCCGCCAATGTGAGATCCGAAGAGGGTCAATGTATGCAGCCTTACCCAGTACAAGAGGTTATTTTCTAATATACAATAGCTAATAAAATAACCATGTAGTTTCTGAACTGTCAGGAACATGTTTACCCTAATATGTTTCAAGTTTTAGCTATACAGATGCACAAATCCAATTTTGTTTTCCTCGTCTAGCTATCAAAACCAAATTACAAGAGTTCAAACTAAAACACATAGACAAACAATGTTAGAAAAGATTCTTCAATTCAGAACAGAACCACAAAATAGCTACTACCACAAAGAAGAGAAACTCCAAGATTCATATGGCTACAATCAGCTTAAAAAAGGGTGAAAAGGGAACAACAAAATACGAACATTGACTGTGTTGGTTTAATAATAGCCATACGGTAATGAGTAGTCTGTTCCTATATCGAACAGGTAAAGACATATATAATCATACTGATTCCTGGATTACACTGGATTCTATAATCCATAAATGGAAATAAAAAATTTGAAACCTATAGGAGCTTAATCAAGTATACAATAATTTAGGTGAAATGGCATGTAACATAATGAGAACATGGTGTTATAGGAAATGGGAATTTGAATCCTCATATGCAGCACCGAAATGCTAACTAAATCTTAAAATGCATTACTAACTACCAGTAATCATTAAGCTTTTTGTTATGACTTTAGTCTTTTCACTTGAAAGATCTGAAATTAGAGAAAGGTTTCAGTACCTGGTATTGTACGGTATTTTGGCTCCGACCATCAGGATGCATCTCTCGGACGACGCAACATGGTACACAGATACAGTGCAGCATGCCCAGCTGATCGTAATCCACGGCTTGATCACCTCCATGTTCACTTTGTCCTGACAACCAAGAAGGATCAGGAATCCAAATCGCCAAGATCCATACCAAAAACCCGTAAAAGACGACATGTTTGATTCTAAAACGTAGTGAATTGAGTAAACCTAATTATTATGGTGGACTTCAGATTGAATCCAAGGAGGTAGGACGAAGCTGATGCCGGAAGACCAAGAAACCCTAATCGATGTCTTGGAACAGGGGCCGCTGCAGGTGGATCGAAGAAAAATAAGGGGAGAGATCGACGAACTCACCCGCAATATGCGGCTTGGCATCTTCATGTTAGGGTTTGTGGTGAGAGCGGAAGGGATGTGCCTCGGATTCCAAAATGGGGCCGATGCGAGGTTGCGTCTGCCTCGGCTCGCCCACGATTCCAAAGAGGGAAGCGGGGGGATTTGAATGAGAGGGTTGCCAAGCGCTCTTAAATCGTCCGAAACGCGTAATACGTGTTTTATGGTGGGTTTAGTTTGAACATCTTCTCATAAATATTCGATGAGTCGTAACAATATGTCAGCATCCATATGGAAACGAACCGACACGTAAAATCAACGTTAGCACTTTGAGCAAGCCTCAATGTGAGCTACCATGTGATCATGGTTAATTTATCCAATAAACAACAACACAAAGGTTTTCTATGCTTTCTCAACTCTATGCCTGGAAAATGTGCATCTCTATTCTTGAATGCACTGTTCCGAGATATATATATATATAGAAGATAAGTTTTTTCCGAGGAAATCTTATCTATTCTATTGAGAGAAATTCTTTCTCCTAATTTGTATAAATAGGAGAGGGAACATGTTAATGTATCGAAGCATTTTTCATTTCTTCAATAAAGCTTTTTCACTTCTTCAGTAATTATTTTTATTTTTTATTTTTTTCATCAATATATATATATATATATATAACATCAAATCTGATCGATGATAATCTTTTCAAATTCAATTCGAAAATATATATTTTTCGTATATAATTGGTTTTCTGAGCAAAATTAGATATGACTGGACAATCATAAAAAACACTAACAGATTCGATTTAGAAAATCATGATCATATAAGTCACATGTGTATATTCAAACAGATCAACGAATAAATTATCCAATATGAATAAAAAATTTAAATTTGGCAAAATAAATAATTCAAGTATGACTAAGATACATTCCATTGTCTAACTTATTCACTTTTACCCATAGGTTAAAAAAAGAGAAAAATAATCATTCACTTTTACTAAGACAGCGTCACTGCTGCTATTATTAAAGTAAAACTACTACTGTGCGATGGTGATCTTTTTGAAGACAAATAATCATTCTATTATATTCTCTCTTTCTATGTTAAGATTATAAACATTGGCTTTTCCCCCTTATTTTTCTCCTCGTTTTTATTGTTGTGATTCCAATAATTGTACTTGAGGTTGTCCAAGAATCACCAAATGGGCCCCCATTGTGGGCCAGGCTGCAGGATTACCATCAGGGTTATTTGGGTAATTTGACTCTGGATTGTTGGAAGTAAGCGGAGACCGGACCGATCTCATCAACGCGTCGTCCGAGTCATCACCCTGCCCAACACGGTCTCGGTCCGAACCGGGTCACTGTCTCTTTTGCATCGGGGTTTTTTGGGTGATGTGAGCCGGAATCTATTCGAAGTAGGCGGACACCGGTCCGATTTCATCCACCCGTCGTCTGAGTCATCACCCTGCCCAACACGGTCTCGGCTCGAACCGGGTCACTTTCTCTTTTCCATCAGGATTCTTTAGGTAATTTGACTTGGGACTATGCGAAGTGGGCAGAGAGCGAACCGATCTCATCAACGCGTCGCGCGAGTTACCACCCTGCCCAACACGGACTCGGCCTGAACCCGTCACTTTCTCCGACCGAACTCATATAGGTAACGGGAACTCGCCACGTCGACGACGCCTTATGACGCCGTCTGCGTGTCGAAACCACGCCGTCACGCACGCCGGTACGAGCCCTCGTAAGTAAGTCAGCATGCCCCTAGTCTTCTCTTCCGAACTCCCTCCTATCCCATCCGCCCAATCCCAAATCCCAAGTCTTAGCAGCATTTGGGTGCAAATTAAACGAGGGGTTTTGGAATTTGGATTCTTTTCTCCGTTATTTAGTTTGATTTCTTTTGGGATTTCGATTTCGAATCAGATTCGTTCCGCCAACAAAGCGATGCTGGTTTGAATGGTGTTTTTGCGGTAGTTTCTCGAAAAATCGGATTTTTAGGGCTTTCGTTACGTATCTATTAGTTTTCCAGTTCAAAGCTTGGATCTTTAAGAGGTTCCTCGCCTCCTCCGGAGCTCCGTCATCACTGCCGCCGTCGCTTGCTTTTTGTCTTTGATTTCCTTTATGGAGACGGCGCCGTCGTTCTGGTGCTACCGCTGCGGTCGCTTCGTCAGGCTTTGGCCCCGGGCCGCCGTTGTCTGCCCTGACTGCGGCGGCGGCTTCCTCGAGGAGGTGGACGGGCCTTCTCGTGCTCCTCCCCTCTACGCGGCTGTCCCACAGCCTCAGCGCCGCCGCTTCCCCTCCCCGGCCACCGACAGCGCCGCCTTTGAACGGCCTCACCAGCCCTCGGAGCTCAGGGTCCGTCGTAACCGTCGCGCGCCCACCGGCAACCGTTCTCCCTTCAACCCGGTCATTGTCCTGCGCAGTCCGCCTGACGTACGAGGCGATGCAGACGGGGCCACCAGCAACAACTTTGAACTCTACTATGATGACGGCGCCGGATCCGGCCTCCGCCCCCTGCCGGAAAGCGTGTCGGACTTCTTGATGGACTCAGGGTTTGAGCGGCTACTGGACCAGCTCGCCCACATCGAGATCAATGGAACCGGTGTCAGTCGCGTCTTGGCGCACCTGCCGGCTTCGAAGGCTGCCATCGAGGCAATGGCCACCATTGAGATAAGCGACGGCCACATCATAAGGGAATCCCATTGCGCTGTGTGCAAGGAGCCCTTTGTGTTCGGAACCGAGGCCTGTGAGATGCCCTGCAAGCACATCTACCATCAAGATTGCATCTTGCCGTGGCTCTCGCTCAGGAATTCTTGCCCTGTTTGCCGCCATGAGATGCCTATGGATGTACCAGAAGAGGACGACAATGGCGAGGAGATGGTGGGGTTAACCATATGGAGGCTTCCGGGCGGTGGTTTCGCTGTAGGCAGGTATACAGGAGGCAGGAGAGCAGAAGGGGAGCTGCCGGTTGTTTACACAGAGATGGATGGTGAACTCAACTCCAGGATGGCTCCAAGGAGAATGTCATCGTCCTCGCGAGGGAGTCGATCAAGGGAGGATGGAGGAATTAGTGTTTTCTCATTTTTCAGGCATTTGCGATCTCCTTCCTCGTCATTGAGGCTGAGCTCCGAACCTCTTCCTACCTATACACCTTTACTTACACGCAGAAGGAGTTCCCGGAGACGCAACACCAATTGGGGATTGGAGGCTGGTAATGCCAATACAATTGCAAGATCGTAATTAGAAGAAAGAACACCTAAAGCTCAACTTTTTTGTCTGCTGGATTTCAATTCCTCTAAAGAACTTTAGATACTCTTTATCTATGTGATTAAAGAAGAGCTAAAGGACTAGTATCTTCTTAGATCTATATCAGTTCTATCTCCCTCTGGCTTCACTAACATTGTCTTGATTCTTGTTCCACACAGAAAAGGCTGGAATTTTTTAGGTGGCTATGATGATATTAGGAAGGTATATGCTTCCATCTTGTAGTGTGCTTATTTCATATTTTAGAAATCCATTATTTTTTTTTTGGTATCGTACTATATGCTCTATGGTCTTTTCGTCATGTCATCCCTTTATGTAGAAAAGCTTGAATTATCCCCACTCATTGAGATGATAAGCTGTATAAGATGTATTCTTGTCCATTTTGTTTATTGTTCAATTTTTTAGTTTTCGGTCATTGACAAGTTCCTTACTTGATTGTACGTACTTTATAAATGAGTTGTTTGTTTTTCCTTAGTAATTTGAAGTATTAATAGTTCCAAAAATTACAGCTTTCCACGACTATGATTAACACAATTTTATGCATTGGTAATGGTTGAAAATGAGTGACCGACTGCTCCGTATGATCGATTGTTACTGAGAATATACTGTTATTCACTTTAACCTTTGTCATATTTAATATTTGCATTAGATGTATTAGCACATTTTCTAATGAAAGGTTCATCTGAACATTTTTATGGTCATATCAAGAGATGAAGTTAAGTCGATCGGGGTTGAATCATGACAAGGTTGGTGGTTGGCCTTCCTCACTGTTGGTTTTCTATATCTCTGTCTTTTATCACTTCTTCCATCGAAGTTTGTTAGTATAAGTACTTATCGACTGCGATACATATCATCCTCTTGTTTCCGAAAACAAAGTTGTTCTTGGATTTAGATTCCTTCATAACTATTCTTATGTTCTAGTGTGCTAAACATAATATCATAACAAAACCATTGAAACTTAGCAGGAGTAAGACTAGATTTCAAGACTGGAAAATTTTTTTTTTTTTTTTTGGGTGCTTTGGTACATTACATTCTGTCCCATTTCTTCTCTTCTTTGAGTTCCTGATCAAGTAGCTTGGCATCAACTCCATATATTTTAGTAAACCTCAGGTCCTAATTTCGTCATAATCAGAACATATTTTGAGATCATCTGTTATATTCTAGTAACTACTAAACTCAGGTCTGATTGAATCACATATGCCTACTAACCTACCAATCTTGTGATAGAATAATTTCATTGATTGGAGTCTAACAATGCATGCATTAGGGGTAGTCTTTCATTAATCTTCAGGTAAACAAAATTTTGATGCCAATCTATGACTCTTATTGGCATGTAATTGAGACTTTCTTTTGGACAATAAGAGTACATGCAATGCATTGTCAAAACCCTAACTGACAATAAAGGAAAGCCAATTCAACAGTAGTAACATGCTATAATGGTACTCTTGAGAAAGTAATTGCTGTGAGGAAAAAAGCACTAACAGAGACAACAACATAAATGCATGCATTCTTCACATGGTCAAGATGTCATAATCTTAGCTAAATGTGACCTATAAACAAACCAATCCTTTGTGTGGTTTGGAAAAATGCATGTTATTTTTCTTGAACAGGTGAAGGTAGTCTCAATACAAGGCAAGACAAGATGTGATTCCAAACTGCTTGTGTTCATTGGATTATGACCCACAAGTTCCTTTGACATGCCTATATATATATATATATAACCTTGATATTTATTATGGTTAATGATGTTATTATTTTTAACTATTATTATTAATAATTTTCTTTTCTTAATAATTCCCACATTCATTAGTATGTTGGATGAGTGTTTGCAGTGGAAATAAGATTTGGTGGCATCTCATTATCACTGCAGCCCGGAATGGATAGAAACATTTCATTGCCACTGATGATTATGGCAGTAGAAATCTGGCATTTTTGGCTTCATTTGATTTTTTTAGATGTTAGCAATTTATTAATATAATATTCAGTATAAATATTACTATTTTATAGCAAAATTGATAGAGCTTTACAAACATTAATTAATACAAATTTGTAAGGTATGATTTGAATTTTAAACACCATTCACTAACAACTAAAAGATTAAATACAATAATTCAACTCAACAACATATCTGAAAAGGATAGCTTCCAATGGGACATCAATTGAATTAAACATATAATATATCAATGAAAAACTTCTCAAAAAATAGTTATAATAATAAGTTTAAAGAATTACATACATCATACACTAGTAACAATGATCATGCAGGAGCTCCCTTTGTAATAAAATGGAACTTCATGTCATATAATGCATGAAAGAAGGAACAAATGGTTGATTAGATCAACCATGCAAACCTAATCACAGAGTAAATCAAACACACCACCATCTTCTTAGTAGAAGAAAAAAACATAGTATTTAAACATTGCAAATAGTAGGAATTCATAATATAAAACAGCACCATCACAAATGGTTAGGGCTTTATGGTTTTGTCACTGTTTTATGCTAATATAAGAGCTCATTAGTAGTCTAAATAAAAGTATAAAGACTTAATTATCTCAAAAAGTAAAACATAAAAACGTGATAATTACTTGATTTCCTCATGCATTTTCTATTTTCATGGAAATCCAATTCTAAAATTAGAAAATGCATGTGTGATGGGATTCATGTATGATGTATCACTCACCTCAAAAAAAAAAAAAAAAACCTAAAAAACTTGATAATTGCTTAATTTTTCCTGCATTTTCTATTTTCATGAAAATCTATTTCTAGAGTTAGAAAATGAATGAGTGAGGGGATTCATGGCTGATGTATTACTCACATCAAAAGAAAAATAAAAAGCCTAAAAACTTGATAATTACTTAATTTCTTCCTGCATTTTCCATTATCATTAGAAAAAGCATGTGTGAGGGGATTCATGGAGGATGCAGTGACATGAAGAGAGATGCAATGTGGTAACTCTCATGCAATGCAGTAAGGAGATGGCGAGGTGAATAAACTCTTGACTGAACCCTATAACAAGCCAAAACACCATCTAGTAGACAAATGACAGCCCATTATTTTAGGGTACGTATTACTTTTATTTTAGTGCACCTGCAACCAAGAAAAAAATATATATAAAGCTGCTATGCATGTCCAGAGAGAATAATCAACAGAGAAGAGAAAGGAAGGAGACAGGTCCCAGTCCATGCATAACCCCATAACTCATCATGCATCTGATAACCTTTTGCTACCACATTCCACCACTGCGTACTTACACTTCAACTGTTGATGCAGTTTCACTATTCATGAGTTCTTTCCATGTGTTGTTCTTCTCAAGGTGAAAGTTCATAGAGAGAGAGAGAGAGAGAGAGAGAGAGAGAGAGAGAGGAAGTTAGGGTTTTGGAGGTGTATACCTGCACACACCCAGTGTTCTTCAGCTTCAGCTTCATCAAAAGTAGTAAGTCATTTGATTGCCAATGCAGCATCATCAAGATTCTCAGAATTCAAAAGAAACTTCCCTTGAGCTTCTTCTTCTAGTGTGAGTTTGTGAATCTTGATGATGCCACACCAGCAAACAATGACTGCAGCTTCCTGTGTTCCACAACATTTCCTCTCCATGAGCTGATCCTAAACTCAGCTAATATGAAGGAATAGATCCACAAAGGAAGGATGAAACTGTAGCTCATAGAAGGCATGAAGAGGGAGTTTATGAAGCCATAGAGGAAGAGAAGCTTGAGAGAAGCTGAGGGATGAGGGCATAAATATAGGAGCAGGATGAGGGTGTCGATGAGAGAGAGGAGAGAGAGATGTCAGTGTCTGAAGTGGAAGAAGAGCAACAGTTATACATCGCAATCCAGGAGGCCCAAAAACCTAAAGACTTTTACTCCCACCTGACCTCGGCCACTTGCCAAAACACATCCATGGATCACCTCACCACCACCTGCAAAGCGGCAAAACACTAAAGCAAGCAAGAGAGTGAGAGAGAGGTACGAGAGAACCTTCCCCTTCAGGGAAACACCACAGTCCAAGGAGTGCCAAAGAAAGTGGCAACTGGAAAGGACTCAACACTCCCCCCCCCCTCCTCTCCCCGCCACCCCCCCTCCCCCCTCCCCCCTATCTCTCACCTCCCTTGTAATGGTTGCACTTTGGTTTGCAGGATCTGTTGCGTTTCCCACAAGCATTCACGCAGGAGGAATTGACACCCCTTCTCCCCACCCCACCAATCCTCCAATGCAAAGCAGCATCACCTTCCATCCTCTCCCTCTCTCTCTCTCTCTCTCGTGTCTTCTCTTCTGGTGGGGTAGCTACCAAACAAGTAGGTTAATGGAAGTAGCTGTCTAATAGAAATAGAATGGGCCATGCAATCACATAATCTGCGTGGCTTTACGTGGATATCTTTCCATCCTAACCAGATCAATTCACCCATTACGTTGTTGAGTGGTTCCCTTCGTCTTTTTGGGAATTTACACTGTGGTTTACCAGTGCTTGGGTCGGTAGGTACTTCCCCTCTATGCATCTTTGGGTGCCACCGCTTGAGCTCACTGTACTCGAGCTTTCACAGAGTCCACAGCATCCAACTCTATATTCCTTTCATTTATTGGCTTTCAGAGTTTGGTTGGAGGAGTTACTTTTTTGTTTAATGGATTTCGTCAAACCGGAAGCTGAAATGTTTAGCACTTGCAGACTATATAGAGAAAGATGGAAGAGAAAAGTAGGATCGGATATTTGGATCGATAGTGCCTTTTATATTTATGTACATACAATATCTTTTTCCCTATTATCGACTTTATTCTGGACATGCAGTGAAGCAATTAGCAAACCAAGTCAAAGAATCTTTGGCAAAATGGATTTGCTTTCATTGAGTTCTCAAAGCAAAGATAGCAAGAATGCAAAAAGAAATGCCAATAAGGAGCCACTTGGTGGTTGATTTGGACATCCCAAACACGTCACTGTCCACGCAGACACAGGGAATCCCATGTTGATTGATACTCGAGCACGCTCTCGCGTCAGCTTCTGTGTCGTAGTCAACCTGCCCTCGAGTCGGCAGCGCCACGATCGAGTGTGGTTTGTTCATCGACAAACACTTCAATGTCAAACTCCTGTTTATAAAAATAAAATTTCAGGAGTTTTTACTGATTCAAACATCCAAAGATTTGATGTCAAAAATTAGACTTTATTTTTCTTTTGTAGGTTGTGCATGCTAGCTAATTCGAGATTCAAAACCCTGGAGCAGGTTGGATCCAGACACTAGCTAGAGGCAATACTAATAATTGGGGTGATTTATATAAGATAGATTTTCTAAAGGACAAGTGTAGACTATTATCGTTGGTCCATTTGAGCAATTAAGATGCAACAAGTTGAAGCATTAGTCTTGCTTCTCAAGGAAGGTGGCGATCGATGTAGGCTTGCAGATTGGGTGGGCTTTTGGAATGAATAATCCATTCATTCATCCCCCGACCTATCCATCCATCGATCTTATCATTCAATCCATCAATCCATCCAAGGGTTGTCAAAAGGCGTGGTGGACTCTTTTGCATGACTGCAATGCTTTTAGGGTCATTTTGTCCGACCAGCCATCATCACAAGATGGCAGCAGTCACGCCATCGGCGAGGGTCAGACAAGAAGTAAGCGGAGCCCGAGGTCGATCGTATTTCTGCTGCCCTCAGCCCCCGTCATCTCTCTCTCCCTACGGACCTGCTTTTGGTTTGATGCGGAGAAAACAGTCCTTCACCAACGAAGAAAAGCTACCATGTAGGTAAGGACAATAGCTTAACGGACACCTGTGGAAAATCGAACCCGACTCGTTTCAGTTGACACGTACGTCACCGAGTTTAGAATTTAGGGTTTAGGGTTTAGGATTTAAGGTTTATGGACACCGTTTTAGCTTTATGAACACCGTTTCAACTTTGGGTTGACTCGACCGATAGATCATCCGTGGTAATTTGGCTTAGTTGCACCGACACACCACCGTTCTGATAACTCAGTGATCACAACATCACGATAACTCGATGGATACCGTGGCAACTCGACTCATCATTTGGATGACTATGGAGATCGTCACGTTTACCCAAATCAACTATCATATCAAGAAAATAGCCCAATTGACTCATTACCATCGAATCAAAAATGACATGATTTGTGTCGAAATAGAGAATATTCTCTAAAGTTATTTGAATTTTTTTCCACTAATGGTTCTTTCGCTACAACTCCGACGCTATTGAAAAAGGGTCTTCACAAACTAATTAAGAGGATTCAAGCTCTTTGGCCTTTGTATTCTCCACTTCATCTTGATCATTAATTTGGCTACGTTCTAACTTAGATCATTGAAGGATTTACCAAATCTCACATCGATGCTATGGTCGGAACAAAACATAAACATTATGATTCGAGTGTCTTGAGTGTGGGAGAAAAAAAAAGCACTCGTCTCAGATACAATCTACGATCCCAATATTTCCGTTGATTTGATCCAGTTTGATAGGATCCATCCAAGAGTTTGTATTATCTTTTATAAAAAATAAAATAACCAATCGAATTCGATCTCAACATGATTCAGATCCGTGACGGCAAGCAATTAACCCTATGCTCTGTCACCTTCCTTCAGTCAGGCACAAACAGTAAAAGGAGATTGACATGAATGGCCTTCTATTTAACTCTTGTCTCTGTGTTTGCACGGCTTCTGAACCCACGGATGTGAAGGGGAATCTGACGACTGTTGTGGCGACGGCAAAGGATAGGGAAGTGGGAGACCTCTCTTTTTACGAGTTGGAGAATTGGGATTGAGTTTTAAGTATGTTCAAACAAGAGTCAAATCCTTTAATATCTTTTAGTTTATAAGCCCAAAGATATTAACATAATAATCAATATATGATGATAATTGTTCATCCCTATGATTGATCCTTATTATGGAGAGACAGAGACAATCCAATTTGATCCTAATCTTGAATCTTGACATGCACTGAGAATCATAATTCAATACAGATCTTAAGGAAAGAAAATCGACATTATAAACATCCCAAGTAAGACACAACTCTCACACCCCCACCTGCAAGTGAAGATCACTGCAAGGTAAATTTTTGGAATGATCTCTTCGACACTCGAGTCAAAGAATTCCCAAGGTGTGATGTATACAGTATAAAAATGAGAGAAGAACTTGGATCATCATGAAAGAATTTTATATTTATAACTTGAGACCCCTAACTATGAGCAATTAGTGAAATGTTTTCCAAATTATTTTTATTCAAAAAATATATGTTTGAATTGTTATTTTGTGGTCTCTATTATGACATCTAGGTTGATTAGTATATCATTATAACGAGTAATAGGTTTCAACTTCGAATCCATACATAAACATTATGTATATCATTTGATATAACAATTTTTTTATTAAAAAAATCATTATCATGGAAGGGAGTCCTCATCCACATGTCGTTTTAAAAGTTTAATCCTTTATTGATGTGAGACATAAGGATTGGGTTGTTTATAAGTTGAATTATTTTTCATTCCCTGCTGAAAGAGCTTGGTCTTGTAGAAACTAAATGAAGAGGCTGCATATAACCATTAAAATACAGCTCATACCTGGAATAATGTTGCAAACTCCAAAAGGTGCCATAATTGTCCTTTCTCTTTGGTACGTCTGAATTCTGCATTTCATGCACTAGTAAGGGTTATATTTCTTTGGAAAATAATCTTTTTATCCTAGAAGAAATGAAAAATATTTTGGAAAATTGTTTTTGTCCCAATGTAACAAAAATAACTTTCAAGTGCTTCTTTCTGCAGTAAATAACTTTCTGCAGTATTATGCACCAGGAACTCTGTAGCCAGGATATATTAACTTGATATATCAACAAGAATAAAACAAGCAAGAGCAAAGAATTAAGGAGAAAAAAGAATGATATTTGACTTCCACCATACCATGTTCATGCTTTTTTTATCATCTTTATATTAATTTGCAAAAGCTCGAGTATTATTTATCGATTAGTAGTACTATAGAGTATTTCAAATCAAGGTTTCTGTATCATAAACTTTGTGGCAAACAACCTAGATGAACCTTGATATAACATAAAGAGAGTGAAGAAACATAGTAAACAAAAAAGAAAAGAGTTGACATGTCTTTGCATTTAAGTTGATTTTTAAAAGCTTGAATGGTCCAAAACATTACCAACTGATTGTTAATATATGTTTAAAGAGTGAATGTGGTATGATTTTCATGAATATACATTCAACTGTGAGCTCTCAAAGATGAGGTTCCATATATGTCCTTCATGCTTGGTATACTGCAACATATCTTCTTATTAGATAGTTCGTTAGCTTCCGTTGTCTATATGACTAAATTCTTATCTGATGTTGATGCAGAGCAGATGAGCATTCTGCAACAGGATCCACGGGCTCGATAACAGATAGATCTGACTTTAGACCATAAGAGGAAGCAACTGAAAACCAAGACTAACGAAACAACTCCACAAAAATTCCTGAAAACTGCAGTTGATGACGGTGGATAATCATCCTCTAATAACAATGGAAAAAGTTCTCCCAAGTGGCAGAAACTGGACTGGAATGCTCTAAGACCATCGCTGAAGTCTATTAACAAGGTTTAGCTCAGTATTATAAGCCACATTTTTGTACTACACATCTATGCTTCACTGTTGATGTTTTACTCCTTGAGATTTCATTCTTTGTTCTATAAATGAGGTGTTAATATACTTCTAGCTATGACCAAATATGTTCCAACTAGTTCAGTGGAAGCATGAGTTCCTGACTTTGGCTTACATGCTGTAGGCATCTTGATGCAGTTGTTCTATTTTTTCCTTCTTGTGTTTGGGTATTGTTGTTTGTGATTTCCAAACATTGGTGCAGAAGGCAGACTACGTAGACTAGTGGTAAGAAATACAATGCTTGAAGATATAATTAAGCTACAAGCTCTAACCTTTTAGGAGGCTTTTCTTCTGTTGGATGAACAAACTATCAAATCACCTCTCATGCTCTTCTTGCTTAATCTGGCATGTGATTGCTTGCTGCAATTATTTCAGCACAGGAGAACAAATACTTTGTTAAGGACTATACCACACTGATTAAACTTTGTTCACGAATAATCCTCTTTGATGAGCATAGGGATTTTCCCTGGAATTGTGCCCTTCACAACTGCAACAAGTATAGTAATGTCAAACACTATGGATGGTGAGAAATAATGCAAAGAGGAATCCCTTGGCACTATTAAGTACTATAAAACAAATGCTCTCTGCCCATATGGTAGAAATCAATATACCAAAAATATCTCTAACTAACAAAGCCACTGCTAGTTCTCATTTCATGGGAGATCAAAAGATGGGGCTCCATGTGGTTCAGCAGATAACAGCTGTTTAAAAGTGTGCCAAACTGTATACAAGAATCCAAGCAAGCTGCAGCCAAGAATATGTAAGAAAAGAAAATTATCTTCTTAATGCAGTTCCAACAAAATTATCACTTATTGATAGAACAGTGGCTTCATTTTCAAAGTTACAATCAACCATTTGGACAAAATCATGATGTAAAGAATTCAGGATATAGAAGGTAATACAACTTGAGCATGTGAAATTCCATAGACCAGCACAATTTCTCAAATTTATTGATTAGGTTCTACTGAATAGGTTCACTTGATACCAATGTGTTGATAATACCTCGCATTCAAAATGCAATGTAAGAAACTAGAATTTATGATGGGCAGGATAAATATATCTTTGCGTTGCTCATTTCATATTTGTCAACATTCTTCTGAAATCTACGTTTACGAAAGCTAGTCACCATGTTTAGATGATAGTTGATATATGAGATCATGTGAAGGGAAAAATGGCACAGTTGGGATAATCTTTTAACTGTTATGGTTGTTTTGTTCTGCAAACTTCAGTATAGAAGTTGCAGACTTGTATAAAATAAATATCAAATCTCAAGATGGCCATAAAGAAGAAGAGGCCACAAGTCAACTGTCAAATCTTATGAATCTAAGCTTCCTTTTGATGGTAAGGATATTGATTGGGTTGGCTCCTCTGCAACCTTATTGATCAATATAGGTCACTATTTGGAATATTGGAGAGTGATTCCTTCAAACCAGAAGTAACAAAATAGGGTCCATTTACTCATAAAGTAGTTCCATAATTCATTGTTGATTGATTCTCAGGGAATGTCTACTTTGGGAACAACTCAATTGCAATAAATTCTTTATCTTAATAATTTAATATCATCTTTCAGCTTCTAGAATTATAGTGTCTTCACCATCTTCCATGGAATCACAGTACCAGCCATCAGAAAGTACTAGCAAACAAGAGCATGAAAACGAGAGGCCATACCACTTTGGTGTAAGCCCAAGATGTGGTACTTTTGTTAGTACATTGCTGCAAGTTGCACAGAACTTGTTCCACATTGGATTGTATTCTTAGGTGCCACCATCCCGAATTTAACCAAGCTGAATGGACATATATTTGGGCTCTCATGATGGTCAAAAAGGTCCATCTAGGGCCAATTAGGCTTTGGTCATTCCTAGGGCTTGTCCAGGGACAAGTAACCCTGTAACAGTAAACCTATTGCAGATTCTTGTGTCCAACTAGTAATTGTTAGAGAGAGAAATTTTGAAGGATGTTAGAACCAGTTGAAACATCAAATTATAATGGATAAACTTATGAGAAGGTTATGCTCTATTTTCTGTTATGTTGGTTACTGTATCAGTCTTTGAACAGACCGGGATCCCCCATTTAGC
Source organism: Musa acuminata AAA Group (assembly GCF_036884655.1). NCBI lineage: Eukaryota > Viridiplantae > Streptophyta > Magnoliopsida > Zingiberales > Musaceae > Musa > Musa acuminata. The sequence goes on from NC_088354.1 coordinate 29,889,027, forward strand.
GTGATACTGCATAAGCCCCACATTAGCTGATGTATGCCAATCCTATAACCAAATGTGTGAGCCTGTCTTTGTGTGACCAATGCAAAAATCCTTGATTTCAACTGTACACAGTAAAACCTAAAGGTGGGCTAATACGCATGGAGCCTGGAAAGTTTGAGCTAATATGAACTCTATTGAGAACTTGATGGACAATACAAAAGTGATGATGAATCTTGCAGAGCATCCACAAAATGGCACCTTAATATTGGAAAGAAAATGATCTATTGTACCTGCTAATATCTAACAAGTGCAAGCACCAAAAATTATGTCAAATCAGATACTATAGTTCAGGCATTCTGACATTCAAGATTGAGTGAAACCTTCCTTTTGTTTTGATTTCAATAACTTGATTCGCAGACATACTTTCAATTAATCAACTAGCTAATCGACCGTCCATCCAATGTAGAAACAGTTTCTCTTGTAAAGATTACACACTCCCTTCTGCACATCAACTGAAGTTTTCGTGGAATTTAGATTAGCATCAAAGTGTTATATTTAATATGATTCACCATGATTGTGAGCTACCAAAATGATCCATTGTACACAAAACTACTATTACGAGTGGTGATTCGAAGAACTTACACAACAATCCAGGTAGCACCACCCAAGGGAATAGGCACCCCACAGCAAACCACACACGAGGCCCAACGCTTGCCGCATTCAGTGCAGAACGTCCCCCAATTGATCCTACACCAACAAAAAAATCACACGAAAACACCCTCGATTAATGCCCAAGAACGGATCGAACCTATATGCCTTGCCCAAAAAGAAGCAAGGACAAGTACACAAGATCGAACAGCTTCTTGAAGGCAAGGGTACAATATCCAGAGATTCGAGGCAGACCTTATCCCAAGAGGCCTCAGGATCGAGCAAGTTGGCGAGTTTAGACGTAAGGGCGTGGCCGTTCTGTTGCTGCTGCGATCGCGCCTTTACTGATTTGGTCTTCTTTATGTTCGAATCCGAGCGCTTCTTGCTGAGGTCTCGTTGCAGCTCCGCTTGGATCTCAAGGGATCGCAAGATTTCTAGGGCTTGGCCTGGTTTGGAGAGATCGATCGACTACTGGCCTTTGGGAGCGGATGTTAACGCGGAAAGATTCGAGTAATAATGTGATGACAATAACATATATATATATATATATATATATATATATATATATATATATATATATATATATATATACACACTAAATTGTACAAGGGAATATTTTAATCGATGATCTCAATCCAACCATCGAGAATTTACCACCAGCATCAATACCTGGCAAATAGTCGATAATTTCAATTGAACCTAAGAACGAAGGTTCTCATTACAGAATCTAGAAATGTACCAAAGCTATACGATATCGCAGCCGGGAGATCTTCGGGGCTACCTTCACCTTCATTACTAGGCAAAAAGCATCAGACAAAGTAATCACCTCCTCATACACTACTGAACTGCAGCAACAAAAAATCTATCAACTGTAACCAACTAACCGTTTAACATTACGATCTTAATAACATTGAAGGGAACCCATGACTACAATTTACATTTGTCTGTAACCCTCTTTTCATGTCTATTGAACCAGATAAACACGGCCATAAACCCAACGTCTGCCCGGTGTCGAGAAGGTTTCCTATATTAGAACGACAAGAACTAGTTAGCAAAGTCAAATGGTACAATTTTGATTCTGGAGCAAATTTACCATCAGATTCCGCAACTGACACTTATTATCTTAGGGAGGAAGAAAAGAAAATGTCATGTTCTGAGAAAAAATATATCAATTTGATAGGAAATGGACAATCCAGCATCTTTTACTTTCATATGGAGGATGAGAATGGAGTAAACATTTAGGAAACATAAATGAGATTGATAGCAGCTACACAGTGTACATTTCTTGCCAAGCAAACCATCCTCTTTTGCTTGTTTTGTCTACGACCCGCATCAACATCAGTTTACACTTGTAACATTTAGCTTCTTTTTTTTGTCTTTCTCTCTGTCTCTCTCTTTCTTTAGTGCTTCATGATGCCATCCTACAGTTTTGTATGCTCTTAGGTGCTTTATCATATTTTAAATTTCCTTCCAATGTCAGGTAATTTATTACTCTTGTCTTCTGAGAATCACCATCCTAGGGACTCAATATAATCAGATCAAGTTTTTCTCCTTCTAATGGGTGCTCACCTAATATTTTGCCACTTTTATCTTTGTTGACAAATATAGTTTATAAATTTTATTTTATCATATTTATTAATATCAATAATTATATGCAGTCAAATGATTTATATATATATATATATATATATATATATATATATATATATATATATATATATATATATATATATATATATATATATATATATATTCTCAAATAATACCACATGGTGTATGAAACATGAAATATACATATATGTAATTATATACCTCCACCTTTGTTCTAAACTCCAAGGTGCACTCGCACACGTGGCATTCTGCACGATGAGGATGTCTATATGAAGTTTTGGATTTGACAAAAGCAAAGACCTGCAAGATGACAATTTTGATATATCATCACCGTAGCTTTTTGCATTGGCAGAAAATATTTATTGTAAATAGTTTCATTAAAGATATATCCAGAGTAGTCAACCTCCTCCCCACAGTTTGGGCATGAACCTTTTAGCGCTACCAATTCTTTCCTCCAAAGGCCTTGCAGTGCTTGGACTGTAAAGTAGAAAACAATGATCATATTAGCTAAATTTTGATGGAAACTTGTCTGCTGGAGCAGTTAACTTATCTATGCCAATAATGTAACATGATGCAAAATCTCAGAGATATCAAGACATAAAAAGAAGTTTGCTGAAACCTTGGCATTAACTACGGATGTGTGTTTTTGGATCTAAGAAGATAGGTAATCATTTTGTGCTTCTAGGGAATTCAATATGAAGCACAGGAAATAAACGTCCTAATGACAATGGGCGTCAAGTTCCTCCCGTTTTCATATATCTGCTATGAAACTAGAAAATCACAAATAAAAAACTGAAAGTTATCACATCAACTAAACAATTGAAAATGATTTTGCTCCTGAAAATTGAACACGATGGAAGCAAAGAAAGAGAATATATTGCTCAGACAATTTTAAAAAGAAATTCATATTCTGAAAATTGAATTAATCAGGGTGTACCAAGTTGTTGCATCTACAATTGGAATCTGATAAAGGATTGTAGCATTCAAAATTGGATGTAAATCTAAAATTTTCATATGAAGGTTAGATATCAGATTTATGTCATCTTTTTATTTTGTATAGATCCACGAATCTATATCCACCTGTCACTAGATCCAAAATTGAAGGATTGATACTCAAAGTCCAGAAATGATTATCAGGTTATCGAGCTACATCGACATCCCTATTTGTAAGCAGTCACAATGGTTCTAACAAGTATGCAATATGAGTCTAAACTCTGGCAACCATCAACATAGTACAGTAGGTGCATCATAACTTACCAGAAGCAGATGCAATAGGATAACCAATCAGACAACCGAGTCCCATGATCAGAAAGCCATTGACCATCATAAACAATTCAAATGGTGATCTACCACCATAAAAGAAATATCTCAAGTTGAAAATATCACTGAGAGCCAGACTGAGGCTATAGATGGTAGGCACAAGAATTGCAGATGTCCCAAATGCAAGCAGCAACATCCATACACTTGCTAGAGCAAAAGCTTGTGAAGGATCTTCCTGTCTACACCCAGGTCATATCAAAACCTCAAACAGGTAGAATGACAGTGTCGGAAGAGTAAAAATAAAAATAATCCATTTGTGTATATGTAAGGAAAAACTTCAAATGAAGTTACCTCAGCATCTGAATAGGTTGAATGTTGTCTTAGGCTGCACCGAGGATACTTAACAACAGACTTTGATCCATACAACCGCAGCTTCAACTGTAAAACATAATGAGGATAACATCTATGAAAAAGAATGGCATGTAGGAAAGAGGGTTTCTTTGGTCATACCTCAACTTTATCGAACATGTCATCAACAATCAAAGGATTACCACTATAATACGAATCCCTTGCCTACGATAAACAAACAAGCATGAAACATACAAATGCATTAGATATCCTAAATTCAAGATATTGAGGGTATTTCACAAATGGATAAATAATTAAATGCCCTTGGAAACCATAATCAAGTGATTTGTGTGATGTTCCACATGATCAATTGACAAAGTACCACCAGATGACTACTAAATTCTCAAACTTAGTTATATTCTAGTTCATGAATAGTATATGCCTCATTTTCTGGTTGGCCGAATTTATTATGTAAATTAACATATACAAGCTTAAAAACATCCTCTCATGTGTATTGTCAAAAAAGTATGTAGAAGTGAATTTAGATGAAAATGTGTGAAGGGAGAGATCACATGCATGTGCAACCCTTTCTCAAATAATAGTAAGAATATACTACTAGCCTAAGATCAAACCAAATAGAAAAATTAAAAACCAAAGCAGCAGGTAAAAAAAACTATATTGAGCTTCTTAAAAAGAAAAACACTTGCAAGATCTTAAACTACTCTTTGACTTAAGCTCTATAGGCCTAAGCACATAGACTTGAATGAATCTACACATGTAAATGCCATCTATTTATAAGTGTAGAATAATAATTTAAACCAAGAGACCCTTATCTCTAAAACTTTATTTAATCAACTTATTTAAAAGATAAAAGATAACAATATAAAATCTTCCAAAAGACATACTTTAAAGTATACTTTTGAAGATAAGTCCCAACTTGCTTCAAAAATCTTTAAACAGTCCTTTAGAGAGAGATTTGGTAAAGATATATGCGACATTATCTTTGCTCTTGATCTCTATGACCTCAATGACACCTTGAAGCACCTTTTCCTGGATGAAATAATATTCAATTTCAATATGTTTGGTTCTTACATGACAAATTAGATTTGTAGTCAATTTTAAGACACTTTGATTATCAATCTGCAAAATAATTAGTTTGTTAATTTGATAGCAAACGTCCTCGATTAAATGCCTTAACCAGATACATTTTTGAGTAATAAGTGAGGAAGCCTTGTATTCTGCTACGGTTGTAGAAAGATAAACTAATTGTTGTTTCTTACTACACCATGAGATACAAGCATAACCATATAAAAAGACATAGTCAGAAGTGGATCTACGATTATCTAAATCACCTCCCAGATCAGCATCTGCAGAACCATGTAATTCAAGATGTATGTCATTCTTATAGAACGATCCCAAATCAAGGGTAGAATTCACATATTTTAAAATTCTCTTTGCTGCATCAAGTTGTGACTTCTTTGGAGATTGCACAAAATGATTTACAAGACTAATTGAAAATATAATATCTAGTCTTGTAATTGTTAAGTAGATGAGACTACCAATAAAAGTCTAAAAAGATCGAGGGTAAGAAAGAAGCTTGCCATCATTACAACTTAGCTTTATATTTGCATCAAGTGGAGTAGCAACCTTTTTACTTTTGTTAATTCTAAATCTTTCAATAATTTTCTTTGCATAGCTTGTTTGAGAGATAAATATATCTTCTTTTGTATTCATTACCTCCCAAACCAAGAAAAATATTAAACTCTCCCAAGACTTTCATTTCTAACAGGAGAAAACGATCATCAAGAACTTTAAAACCTCTATTTTGTTATTACCAGTGATAATCATATCATCCACATATGGAAGAACAATAATATGTAGGCTTCCATGCTTTTTAATAAATAAGCTAGGATCTAAATAAAAAGAAAAATAATCATAGAAATATAAGTATTAAGCAATTTTTTTTATCTTAGGAGCTTGCTTTAACCCATAGAGGGTCTTCTTGAGCTTGCAAACATAATTTGGTTTGTAAATAAAAATATACTCCAGTGGTTGTTTCATATAAATATCCTTGTCAATTTCACCATATAAGAAGGCATTTTCCATATCAAGTTGTCAAAGTTTCCATCTAAGATTAGCTGCCAGAGCAATCACCATTTTGATAGATATCATCATGTCACAGAACTAAAGGTTTTCTTATAATCTTCTTCATATTTTTAAGAAAACCCCCATGCAACAAGTCTTGCTTTATAGCGATCTATACTTCCATCTGACTTACGTTTCACCTGGTAAACTCATTTGCAAGTAATTAGATCTACATCTACAAGCTTTAGCATAAGAACCCAAGTTTCATTTTTATGAATAATCTTCATTTCTTCTTTCATGGCATCCTCTAACTCTTTAACACCTTTGGCTTTAATCAAAACAAGTAAGCTTAGGATTATCAATTGATTCAGAAAAGAAACAGTAATATATGCTAAGATTGTTTCCATCTTTGTAACGTGTTAGTTTGATAATTATTCTTTTTTATCTTCTCAACATTGGAATTTCTTCTTCATAAAAATCATTACTTTCCTTGTCACTTTGCTCTACCATTGCTGACGAAGAAATAATAAAAATAGATATAGATAAGGAAGAAGAAGAGTCAAAATTCATAGGAATACTATATGACAAAGGAAACTCAACCACAAGTCTTAAACATATATCATTTTCACTGTTGTGATTGATATTGTAAAAAAAAACTGCTTGTAAAAGATAATAAGAAGAAACATCATCAAACATAATATCTCGAGATACCACATACCTATGTGTTTGTGAATCCATGCATTTCCAATCATTCTTCTTTTTATCATAACCAATAAAGATGCATTTTTTTGGCTATAGCATCAAACTTCTCTTTAAGTCTGGTATGTGGACATTAACACGAAGAACCAAATACTCTGAAATGTTTAACATCTGATTACTCCTCAAACATAAGCTCATACGGAGATTTTAGATTGATTAGACTAAGAGGAGTTCGATTAATAACATAAATTGTGCATGTCATACCTTTGACCCAGAAGGCCTTGGGTAAATTCTTTGCATGAAGCCAACACTTACAAGTCTCCATGAGATGTTAACTCTTCCGTTCTATCACACTATTTTCTTGTGGAATATTTACACATGTGAGTTCCCTTTTATGTCATTATTTACAAAAGGAGAAAATCTATTATAAGTGACCTCCTGGCTATTATCGGTGTGTAACCTTTTAATTTTCCTTTCAAGAACACTTTCAATTGTTAACTTAGATTTTTAAAATTTTGAAAAACTTCTAATTTTTTCTTCACAAAGTAGACCCAAGTGAACCTCGTAAAATCATTAATAAAGAGAAGTATATAGCGAGAACTTGAATAAGATGGAGTTAGAAAAGGACCCATTAAATTGTTATGAATAAGCTCTAAGAAAAATTTGAATCTTGAAAGTGATATATCAAAAGGTTGCTTGTGTGCTTTGTCATATTAACAACCTTAGAAACTTCATTACTACTAAAAGTAGTAAGATTGAAAAGACTATTAACTACATTTTTCTGTATTATAATCTTTAATTTAAGAAAATTTATATGACCATGTCTGGCATGCCAGATTGATGCATCATCATTTTCACTCATCCTATCAAAATAAAAGTTAGATGCTGACAAAATATATAAATCTTTGATCCTTTTACCAATATATACTACATCTGCATTTAATTTTTTTATATTATGAAGAAACTTGATTTCATTAGAGCTCAAAAGAACATAATTTCTAGAATCAACTAAATTTGCAACAAAAAAAAGATTTTTCTTCATACCTGAAATATAGTACACACTCTTCAATATAATAGGATCATTATATTTATCTGAGATTATGACGGTGCCTTCCTTCTCCACTTGATGAACAGTGTTGTCTGCCATGATAATTACATCATTACCTTCACATTGACGAAGATTGATGAATTTGGTACTATCACCAGTGAGATGATGACCAAGGTTCGCAATACCGTACCGTACCGGTGTTTCGACCTGGGCTTGGTACCAGTACAGTAAGGTATACCGAGCGGTATACTCAGGTGTGCCGAGTACTGTAGCTATGCTACAGTGCTACAGTGTACTGCTACAGTGCACTCGGACTGGTAACAGGAAGTCCACGTACCGACAACCTGTCGGACCGGTACGTACCGCACGTACCGGGCGGTATAGTTCGATACTGCAGACCATGATGATGGCCATATCCTGAATCAACTATCTAATCATGCTCGAAGGTGATAAATGTCATGGCTTCAACAGTTTCAACCATAAAAGATTTGCCCCAATCTTCATCAGTAGTATTAGAACAATCTTCTTTATTTGTAATATTTCCTCTTTTAATCTTAACATGATAATTTTTCTTGTTATGGCCTAACTTGCCACACCTATAACACTTGGTTTTTTTTCGATTTACACTATTGTTCGAAGAAGACTCTGATTTACCGTTAGCATCATCCTTATTCTCTTTATCTTTATCATTACCTATTTTTTATTTGTAAAAAGGACATCTATATCTCCCCCTGAAGTATAAACTCTCATCATTTGACAAGCTAAGGATTCTTGAGAAAGTAAGAAGATTTTTCAACTCTACTACGGATGGTTGTTGAGCCCATCCATGAATAGATATAACATAAAGAATTTATTCTTTTCAAAGACTATGAATAAGATAACGTTTCATTTGTACACTATAAATAGGCTCATCCGGATCTAAGAGTGATATCTTTGAACATAAAGTTTTAATCTTTAAAAAATATTAAGAAATTGAGATATCATTTTAGATAGTGATTGTTAAATCATTCTCTAAATACTAAAGCCAAACCATATTCTTTTTGTTGAGCAATGCATCTAGAATTATCCAAATCTCTAAAGCTGATTTGCAACCAATAATGTGTTCAAAGGGACAATGAGAAATAGATCTCTTCAACACAAATTCAGCTTTTGCATTTAATATCCTCCATCTCTTTATGGCGTCTCTATCTATAGCATTTGGTGCTGTTGTTACATTGCCACCAATCGCATCCCATATATCTTTTACCCCTGTGAGATAGGACTTCAAACAAGTCTTCTAGATCTTGTAGTTAGACTGATTGAAAAGTTCAATATCAAACCCACAAACTCGACTATTGTAATCCATAGGCGAAAAATGATATCTTCTTCACCAAAGAGATTTTGAAATACAGATTACCACTCTTGTAGCTCTGACATTGTGTGAAGAAAAGGAGAGATCACATGCAAATGCAACCCTTTCTCAAATAATAGTAACAAGGTACTACCAGCCAAAGATCAAACTAAATAGAAGAAGAAATCAAGACGGAAGTAAAAAAGAAAAAGTTATATTGAACTTCTCAAAATGAAAAACAGTTGCAGGATCTTAAACTACTCTTTGACTTAAGCCCTATAGGCCTAAACACTTAGACTTGAATGGATCTATACATGTAAATATCAATAACAATTTAAACCAGGAGATCTCTAAAATTTTATTTAATCAACTTATGTAAACGATAAAAGATAACAATCTAAAATCTTCTAAAAGATATACTTAAAATCTTAATAAAATATACAATCCCTTATACATCTAGTTACATATAATATTCAAATTAATTAGCTCGATGCTCAGAATATATTTAAGCTGAAGTAGAATAAGACCTGCTTACGTGACGGGTTTCACAATGTAAAACAGTGCTTCCAAAAATTGACACCGTATTCCCTCCGTAGCAACATTTTAATACTAAAAAAAAGGACGTTCCTTTTAATTATATGAAAAGAAAGCAACAATAAATACAAAAAAAAAGAAGACCATGATAAATTGTCGAAGGTGTGGTGAAGAAATTACAAACAAATTAGGAACACGAACAATAACCAAGGAGATGTGATATAATTGTGCTACCTCCAACTCACAAAAAGGGGCTGTAAGCAAATTAAGAAGGAACGGAAATAGCACCTGCTGATAGAGGGCTTCGAGCATCTCCTTACTGGCCGTCTCGACGGGGCCCACGTAGAGGCAGCAGGGGCCCTGCGCCGTGAAGGCGAGGGCGAGAGGCCACTGGCCCCGGCGTCGATCGGTTCGTGGACGGAGCCGAGAGTCCGAGGAGAAGAAGCGGCGCGCTTGGCGGCGGGCACATAGTGCGGGAGCCGCCACCGCCGCGGTGAACGAGGAGGAGGAGGAAGGCGGCGGCATCAGGCCGCGTTGGCGGTCTCGTGGAGTGAGAGGCCCACAAACGCACGGTTCGTGCGAAGTCGTTTAATACCGTGGGGCGGCAGCCGCTCGTTTCGCCTCGCTGCTTTCTTCCACGGCTTTACCACCAGAAACGGAACGTGGCGGCATCATCTTCCGTTTTGGAGCCTTCCGCCTTCGCTTGCCGTGGGCGCCACAGTTCCCACCGAATCCAACGGACACGAAATAATACTTTCTTTTAATGTTTTTCTTTCCATGTAATATTCGTATAATAATGAGAGCAGTAGGTAATTACAAATCTCAAATCCTAACCACCAGCATTACTAATCTCAACTATAAAAATCAATATGACTGACTGGAATGGACGTCGTAGGTAATTACAATCATTTTAAAGCAAATGCGGCGACAAAAAAAATCTCCAGGAAATATATTGGTGTTGGTAAGCTGTGAGTCTGAGAGGGACACGATCGTCAAAGTCATTTGCACTCATCCACAATAAGTATTAGTCACCACCAAAAATGTCACGATAATAATAATAATAATAATAATAATAATATTATTATTATTATTATTATTATTTTGTTGATCTTTATAGAAAGAATGTAGGCTCATATTGCGCGTTGTTAGAAGCAAGGATTTAAGATTAAAAATCCAATACTGGTTTTGGCAACTGGTCAGAAAGATAAGGCACTGGTAGGGTGCTCTACCAACCTGTAAAGCTCTGTATCAACAGTAAAAATAGTAAATAAATAAAAATTGACCCTTGGTTGGATTGAAAACTTTGGTTAGAAGCCATCTAATAAATGACACATTGTAGGCAACAACAGAGGACAGAAACTACATCTTTTTCATATTTATTAACCAATTAATCAGCATATTCAACTGGCTATAAAAAATCTTAGAAACACAATAACTACCAAAGTCTAGAAGTACTGTTCTTAGCATCCAACAGAGTTCTCAACTTTTCATTCTCTTCAACTATTCTTGGGGAATGATCTCAACTTTTCATTTCTGATCATAACATAAACGTTTAATGTTTATAAATACTTTTAACAAGACAAATAAAAAAGGAACAAAAAAAAAACCTAGTTTTCAAGAGTTGAATGGAAGGTAAAAAATGTCAACTTATTCAAAATGTTCATAAAAAACAATTTTCACCAAAAGACAAAATGCAGTTGTAACTCATGACACTATGCAGGGTGTTGACCAAGTGAGGTTGAACCCTTGTGGGTTGCAGTGATATCTACGTGCCTGCAATTTTTTTTATAAACGTTATTAGATAGTATCATGAGTTAGATGCTAGGACGATATGCTCCATCACTCTAGGTAGAACACCATTACTGGGTGGAGGGAAAGTGAAGTCTCATCTCAAGAGCATCATAGACAAACACAAAGACCGTTGAATCTTGAATATTGATGATGAAATCAATTGATATGTTTATGATCTGATATGCATTTTGAGTGGCGTAGGAAGCTTCGATTAGGGAGAGACAATTAAAGTAGAAAGAATCATGTTGAGCCGGAGTGAAACATGTCAGAAGATTGGACGTCGAGTTGGAGGATCGGTCGACGTATCGACAGAAGGCCTCGGGCCATGGGATCATGCATCGGGCCAAGAAGAGCAAAAATTACGCCAAAGAAATCGAAGTTGTAGAGGTCAGCTAGCTGATTGGGCAATAGGTCGTAAGAGAGTACGATGCACCAAAGAATCGGATGAGGCGTCGATGAACCAATGACATACCGGATAATATTTGATTTAACTTTGTAATAATTATCTAGATCGAAGTAGTTTTTAAGCGTAATTAGGTTGGAATTAGGCCAACTCAATTAAGGGCCAATTGGGCCTAAGTTTGGGCTGTGTTGGGCCAAGTGAAAGGCCTAAACAGTAACCCAATAGGTAAAACCATCGGTGGTACAGTCTCCGAGACTATGTCAGATGGTGGTATCGCTAGTCTGGACGGTGGTGTTAGGATCAAGAGCGACACTAAGAGGGTGGGTGAATTAGTGCAACGGAAAAATTACCCGTTTCAAAAGTCTTCGTTTCGATTAAACTCGATTTTGACAAAATCGTTTCGTAAAGATTTTAACTTAAAAGCATATGGGAGCATAGAGAAACCAGTAAAAAGGTAAAGTAGCTTGAAAGAAAGGTAAATTACTCAAGACGAAATGCAAACTAGAATTTAGAGTGGTTCAGTCGTTGTGACCTACATCCACTTTTGGATTCCTCCTCCGTCGAGGTCATCGGCATCCACTAATGACCTTCCTTTAATAGGTGAAAACCAACAACCTTTTACAGTACTTTCTCCTTTTCACATGTTTAGGAGATAACCCTCACAAGTCTCACACCTCTCTTGAATAATCTCAACACTTAGAAAGGGAGGAGGAGGATCTAGCACTTTTACAACTCTTTAACACTTCAAAGATTCAAGATTATACCAATACTTTCGTGCCCTTTCATGTAGAAAAGAGTGGGGTATTTATAGGCCTAAATGACTTCTGAATTGGAGCCAAAAAGTGTCACTTCCCCGATTTTTGGTGTATTACCGGTACCACTGCCCGACACCTGACACTGGGCGGTACGATCATGTTAGAACCTTTGCAGATTCTAAACTTGGGGTTGATTTCTTTAGGGGATCGACCTCCTTGGAACTCTATAGGGGTTCCTCCCTCCAAGTTGCTGCTCAAAGGCTGCAGAAAAGATTCATCTATTGCTTATCAAAAGAGAAGAAATACATGGATATTTATAGGGCTTCTAAACCCTAACTCCTAATAGGACTCCTACTCAAGACTCATACTTCTAACCAACTCCTAATAGGACTCCTACTCAAGACTCCTATTCCTTTACAACTCCTAATTCTTCTCTAAGAAACAACCTCCTAACCCTAGCCGGCCTCTTCACCTCTTTAATAGGGGTCGGCTTAGGTAGGTTTTACATGAATGTCCCTCTCAATTAGGACTCTCCTAGCTAGAGTCCTAACATACCCGCCCTCTTCCTAACAGATCTGCTCTCTTCAAATCAACCTTGTCCTCAAGGCTGACGATTCATGAATTCTGAGAATTTGATCTTCAAGTCATCATAGTTCTCCCAAGTGACATCTTCTGTTGGTAGGTTCGCCCACTGTATTAGCACTTTAGTAGTGAGTTGTCATCGTTGAGTCACGATCCGTCGATCAATAATGGCACTTAGCTGGGTCTGGAGTTCTCCTTGGGTAGTCATACTTAGTGGGTGGCTTTGGGCTATCTCCAAGCACCTATTTACAACTTCTATCTGGCCATCAGTTTGTGGGTGATATGTACTCCTTTTCAATTTAGTACCCTACATATGGAATAACTTTGTCCAAAATCTGCTCGTGAAGATGCAAGTAGAATTTGTCACAAGCACAATGTGTCCCTTATAGTGTAATTCTTTTGAGTCCCAATTATAATGAGCCACGGAGCTTGGTACTTCCTCTAATTTTTTATGATCTTACTGGTCTCTGAATCTTCTTACCATTCCATCTTAATATCCTCAAGGAAGTCACTAGTCGAAAGTGAAATGACCAAAATTTCAACTTGCTTAGGTAACTGTAAAAGCACATCTGCAACAACATTCTCTTTCCCATTTTTGTAAGTTATTTCATAATCATATCCAAGAACCTTTGTTACCCATTTTTGTTGCTCGGGGAAAGATATCTTCTGCTCCAAGAGATATTTTAGGCTTTTATGGTCGGTCTTGATTTGAAAGCATCGCCTGATCAAGTACGATCTCCATCTCGTTGCTGCGTGCACAATGGCGAGTATCTCCTTATCATATGTTAATATGTTTTGATAGGGGGGAGACAATGCCTTGCTAATATATATGAGTGGTTGACCATCTTGCATGAGAACGTCTCCCATTCTGTCTCCAGATGCATCGGCCTCAATGATGAAGGGTCGGTTGAAATCTAGTAACGCTAGCACCGGCGTCGTCGTCATGGCTGCCTTAAGTTTGTCGAAGGAAGCGGAGGCTCTGTCCAACCATTGGAAGACATCTTTTTCCAGTAAGGAAGTAAGTGGTGTATTGATCTTTCCATAGTTTTTCATGAACTTGGGGTAGTAGCCTGTTAAACCCAGAAAGCTATGTAGCAATTTTATGTTTCTCGGGGTCGGCCAGTTTTGCATTGCTCCAATTTTGAAGGGGTCCACTGCCACACCTTCCTCTGATATGATATGCCCAAAATATTCCACCTTCTGTTGAAGAAAGCAAAAATTCGTAGTGGTTGTTGTGTGTTCAAAAGGTGGTTTTCGGTATGTCTTCTTCACACGCTCGTATTTGATGATACCCGGATCAAAGGTCCAGTTTTGTAAAGATTTGTGCTCCCTTTCATCTACTATTGGAATAAGGTATTTGTCCTTGATGGTTATACCATTGAGAGCTCGGTAATCAACACATATTCGCCTTGTTCCATCCTTCTTGCGTACAAGTAGCACCGGTGAAGAGTAGAGGTTGCAACTTGGCCGGATAACTCCTGTTACGAGCATCTCTTTTACAATCCTTTCTATTTCATCCTTCTAGAAATGTGGATACTGATATGGTTGAGCATTTGCTGAAGATTTGCCGGGAAGGATCATTATACAATGATCATGCCGACGGGTAAGAGGTAGGTTGCGCGGTTCGTCAAATATATTTGAAAATTCAGCAAGCAAAGGAAGTAGACTTGGATCTTCAAATTCTGTTGGCTCTCCCTTAGTTTGCTGCTCAAGTTGTACCAAAAAGCCGCTGCATGCTTTTTGCAAAACCTTCTCCATTTGTTATGTGCAAATCATTGTTATGTCGCCCCTACGTTTCCCGTGCAATGTCACATGTTTCTCCTTACTGTAAAATTTCATAATTAGTTTCATAAAATTCTAGGAAATATCACCTAATGTCGTCAACCATTTAATTCTGAGCATGGCCTCATGATTGTTAAGAGGGAGAAGGAAGAAATCTGCAATTATCTCTTGGTCCTACAGCAATAGTTTCTCCTGCGGGCGCCTACGATCACAATTCAAAATCCGTCCGTCGGTGACCTTAACATCAAACCTGTAGTGATTCTCGATAGGTAATGCTATCCGAACAGCAAGCTTACTATTTATGAAGTTAGTAGTACTGCCCGTGTCGATGAGAACAGTGATCGGTTGTTGTTTGAGAAGGCCTCCAACTTTCATCGTTTGCGGGTTTGAGTAGCCGGCTAGTGCGTGTACTGTAACGTCAGTCGGTTGTGGCTCTTCTTTCGCATCTTCTTTATATTCAAGGTTCTCTTCTGAATGTTCAATGACCTCTTCTTCTATTGGTTCAATCATAAGAAGTCTCTCTTTCATCGTTTGTGGGTTTGAGTAGCCAGCTAGTGTGTGTACTATAACGTCGGTCGGTTGTGGCTCTTCTTCCGCATCTTCTTCATTATGTTTAAAGCTCTCTTTTGAATGCTCAATGACCTCTTCTTCTTCTGGTTCAATCAAAAGAAGTCTCCCTTTTCTACAGCAATGCTTGTAACTCCACGGCTCATCGCAATGCCAACATAACCGCTTCGCAGATTGCTCCCGAAGCTCTTCTCTTGTCAACTTCTTTGGTGTAGGGACTCGATCGACGGTAGGGGGGGCTGAGAGCTTCAGTATTTCTGGTTGAGGAGCAACTCTAGTCCTCCAGGCTTCATGATTCAATCGCTTCTCTTGATGTCGTGCGAAAGAGATGGCTGTCATAAGCGTGTACGGTTGTCGTGCTTTAACTTCTCCCTGGATCTCTAGCTTCAAGCCCTCAATGAAGGTTGTCAATAGCTATTTTTGAGACCAATCATGAGTTTGATTAGATAACCTTTCAAACCTGGTTTGGTACTCCTGAATGGTGGAGGTTTGTCGGATCTTTGCTAATTGTCCATCAATATTCTCGTAATTGGTTGGTCTAAAGCGGATCAGCAATCCTTCTTTGAATTGTCGCCATAAAAGGACTCCATAAGTGTGTTCAAACTAGTCAAACCATTATATGGCATCCCCTTCAAGATGTATAGCTGCAATTTTTACCATAGATGCGTCCGCGGTTTTGTGGTAACAAAAATATCGCTCCGCACGCGAAATCCAACCAATCGAGTCTCCTTCTTCCCATCTAGGGAAGTCCACCCTCATGCGTGGATAGTTGGGATCGATCATAGAACCTCCCCTCTTTTGGAAGTCATCTCTTTGGGCTTGGTGCGATTGGGCAGAGCTCTCTCCTTGATGTGATTTCTTCGGGCTTAGTGGTCGGCCTAATCTGAGTTCAGTAAAGAGTGTCTGAATCGTATTCTCCATTCGTGCCTCAAAGGCTTCGAATTTAGTATTGATTGCCTCCTCTGATGCCATAGTATATGCCTCCAAATCTATGATGTTATGATCTCTCTTTTGTTGTCGGGTTAAAGGCGTGTATAGGTTGAGAGAGGTGATGGTCGAAAGGGTTGGTGGATTGGTAGATGTAGGCTGCGGTTTAGGCTTGTTTTGTGGCTGTTTTGGGTACAGTTTGAGGGTGTGATTTAGTGGAGTTTTATGGTTGTGGATGAAAGTTTTGGATCTATGGTAGGTGGTAGCAAAGGTTTGATAGAAATAAGTGAAAGTTACAGCAAGTATGTGCTGTCTTGTAAGAGTAGAATTGTTGTCGAAGAAACAACGGTTTCTCGACGTAATTTCCACCAAAAACTTGAGAGAATTGAGGAGGGAATTGATAGCAAAATCACATTTTATATGACAGCAAGGATGCATAATTTAATTAAGAAAATTTCGGCAGTATAACAGCAAGGAAATTGGTGCAAGTTGCGATTACAGAATTCTCGTCGAAAAATTTCAACGGTTTACGACGAAAATTTACAGTAACACAAAATCATTTTTAGAGATAAATTTCTCAATAGATCAATCTTAGATGGAAGCCAAGATGATCTATGAAGTGTATAAGAAATTTCATTCAAAAAAGATTGTAAATAGATGGGTTAAGGCAACAATATGCGGTTGAAATTTTCTGCAGCATAGATTTTCAAGTGTAGCAGATTGGACATAAAAGATCAGTAGTTTATATTGAGAATTTTTCGATGAAACCAAAGGAAAATATACTGCTAGGAAGTGTCAAAGATGTCATAAAAATTTTGTAGAAATTTGGATAGAAAAAGCACAGTAGCAAGATCAAACAGATGGTGCTATGCGGTTGGAATTCTACAATGTATCTTTTGTCATAGAGATGAAAACTTTGTGACAAAAAGTTTATGCAGCAATATAGGAATAATTTTTTTTTTTTGGATTTTCGAATAAGGATAACTAAATTGCAGCAGCAGTAAGGTAGGAAACCAGAACCTGTTGCAATTCACGGGGAGATCAAAGGATGATCCACGGTGGTAGAGATGATGGTGGAATACGGCGATGATCTTTTAAGCAATTGTGGGAATTGCTTTGGATGGTTGTGGAGGGTTGATAGATAGCTGTGGAAGGGCAGTGAGACACCAAGAACGTTGCTCTGATACCAGGTGTTAGAACCCTTGTAGATTCTAAACTTAGGGTTGATCTCTTTAGGGGTTCGGCCTCCTTGGAACTCTATAGGGGTTCCTCCCTCCAAGTTGCTGCTCAAAGGCTACAGAAAAGATTCATCTATTGCTTATCAAAAGAGGAGAAATACATGGCTATTTATAGGGCTTTTAAACCCTAACTCCTAATAGGACTCCTATTCAAGACTCCTACTTCTAACCAACTCCTAATATGACTCATACTCAAGACTCATATTCCTTTACAACTTCTAATTCTTCTCCAAGAAACAACCTCCTAACCCTAGCCGGCCTCTTCACCTCTTTAATAGGGGTCAGCTTAGGTAGGTTTTACATGAATGTCCCTCTCAATTAGGACTCTCCTAGCTAGAGTCCTAACAGATCGCCTGATAGAGCTCCGAGATCGAGCTCTGGTGGTACCACCGCCTGACAAGGGTGGTACTACCGCTAGCAGCATTAATTGCTGATAGTACCACCACCCAGAACACTTGGGAGACCGAGTCCCAAGCGGTGCCACCGTTGGCCGTGATTTCAGGTGCCGAATGGGCTGTTTAATCCGACCCAATTTAGCCTTGTTAAGGGCCCAATAGGCCCCTAACTAAGTTAGTGGGATCATCTCCCAATCCTAACTCAATCTATTATCTAACTATAATAATTAAGATATTTAACAAAGCATTCTAGTTCTAGTACATCAATTGTTCTTCCGGCAATCTTTCGGCGAACTTCCGACAATCTCTCGGCAATATTACGGCGGACTTCGGTAAGCTCCTGGACTTCACGATGATCTTCTTGGCGAGTTCTGATGAGCTTCTTTGGTAAGCTCCTGGACTTCTTGGTTGGTTCCGGTAGAACTTCTAACGAACTCTTGAACTCTCAATGAAATCTCGATCTTGACTGTGGCACAACACCTGCTTTATGTCTTACTACTGTCGTAGTTAATCCTGCACACTTTTCTCAACATATAGATTAAATCAAATAATTTACCAATTGATTTCATCATCAAAATCCAAGATTCAATAGGTGGTACCACCCAGACTCAGTCTTTGAGACTATTAGGCGGTGGTACCGGTAGACTAGGCGGTGGTATCGCCTAATATCAGTGCTACAAGCGGTGGTACCACCAGTACCTCAAAAATCAAGGATGAGACACTTTTAGGCTCCAAGTTTGAATCCACTTGAGGCCTATAAATACTCCTCTCATCCCTGGTTAACATACACAAACAAAAGAAACTTAAAAGTGGGAAAACATTGTAGCAATCAATTGAAAAATCCCCTCCTCTAGCTCTAAGTTTAGAATTCTGTTTAAGGAGGAGTGAGTACTTGTAAAAGGTTGTCTCCTAAACATGTGAAAAGGAGAAGATGGGTGTAAAAGGGTAGTTGATCTTCGCCTGTTGAAAGAAGATCACTAGTAGAAGCCGATGGCCTCGAGTGAAGAGCAATTGAGAGTGGCTGTAGGTCATGATACATTTCCTTCATGCTTTTACCTTATATTGCAAACTAAATTCTTACTTTCACTACGCTTCCGTATGCTTTCAAGTTAAGCATCTTTCTTATACGAGTTTTTATCATATGAAGATTTTTGACTCAACGTAATTTTACCGCTGCACTAATTCACCCTTGCCACCCCAAGTACCGACTCAATCCTAACAGTTGGTATCAGAGCCACATTTTTCTTATTTGGTTTAACATCTAAGAGAAATGGCTCTTTTTAGCTTTCAGGAGGGTCACTCTATCATTCGTCCTCCTATGTTCAATGGGACAGACTACACTTATTAGAAAACTTGGATGAGAGTTTTTTTGCTTTCGTTGAATCTCGATTTATGGAATATTATCGAAAATAGATTTCAAAAGTCTTATCTTCCAATGAATGATTGGAATGGTTTGGAGAAGAATACTCTCTTTGAACGCTAAAACTATGAATGTTTTATTTTGCACCTTAGACAAAAATGAATTTAATCGGGTTTCTATTTGTGAAACTATGTATGATATTTGGCACACTCTTGAAATCACATACGAAGACACTAGTAGAGTTAAAGATTCTAAGATAAATCTTTTGATGCATGATTTTGAGTTATTTTATATGAAACTAAGTGAAATCATTGGAGACGTGTATACTCATTTTACGAATGTCATAAATAATTTAAAAAGTCTTAGTAAAAGTTTTTCTAATTTTAAACTCGTTAACAAGATATTAATATCTCTTTCTAAAAATTGGGAATCGAAAGTAATAGATTGAAGAAGTTATTGAGTTTTTGATGACCTATCAAATGACGTACAAGACACATGATGAACTTGATGAATTTGAGAACAACCTTCCAAAAAAAGGAAGGATTTGACAATTCAAACAATAGAATACCACTTAGTGATAACTCAAGTGATGATGATGATGACTTTGAACTTCTCACTATAAAATTTAAAAAGTTCATAAAATAAGAATTAAAGAATAAAAATAAACTTAAAAAGAAGTTGCCAAAGAAGAAGAAATATTTTAAGGTGGTTTGGGACGAATCGTGCTCATCCAATAATGAGAAGCAAACTAACAAAGATAATGTGACGAACTACACCTTAATGGTTTTCGACGACGAGATAACTAAAACCCATTTACTTTATTTTGAAATTACTTATGTCTTTTCATGAGTTATTTTTAATTTAGTTAGTAAAAATAAATAAATAAATTGTAAAAAAAATAAATAAAAGGGGATCATGCTTTTCTTTCTAGTGATTTTGAAGAATTAAAAATTTGATCATGACAATTGCATCTCTTAATAATAAAGGAACAAAATATTAGATTTAAATCTAATGCTTGTATACGTATTAAGACTAATCTGATATATGTTATAAGAAACAATTATATGTATCTTAATGATTTTGGATTACTTTTCGATTTTAAACATAATGGATGGTTTTCATGCGAAAAACTTGAGCATACTTATATGAAATCAATCACATAAAATGAAACACATAAAAAGAAAAATATATTATCATTGGAATCAAATTGATAAATCAAATCGCTCGTTTAAAAAAGCCTTATGTTTAATGAGTTATATTTTTTGTCATGATGATTTTGATGATGAAATTTGTTTTTCGATTTTAATCAATAATGCATGGATTTGGCATAAAAGAAAAGGGCATGCATGTATGAAATCAATCACATAAGTTGAAACAAAAAAGAAGAAAACATGTTTCTTTAAAATTTCTCAATCCCTACCTTATCGAGTTTTCAAAAAGAAAGATTGATGAATCTATTTGTATCATTTTTATAAATCTCTTGGACTATGAAAATAATTTTGATGATTTAAATTTCAATGACTTTTATCCAAATCTTTCACATATTCTTGAGATTAATGAATCAAAATCTTATATCTCCTATGTTTCTTCTTGTCATTTACTAAAGAGGAGAATTTTCTATATAAATCATGAATTTTTTGAAATTATTATTAATTTTTTTATTTGAGACATTATGCATGAATCAAGTTCTCATATGAATCTATCTATGTTGCCTTCATTGAATTTTCCGAAAAATGATTTTAATGATGATTTTGGATCCATTTTCATATGATTAATGAGATGATATATCCAACTAAATCATTTATCATATTTACGACTTTTGATATATTTAACATGAAACATCTTTCTTGATGCACGTATGATTCACTCTTTTAAGAAAATATTTATCAAATCGTGATAAGTTGAGATTTTCTTTATATGAATCAAGATTTTTTATTATTCTCCTATGATTCTACTTGCTATATATTAAAGAGAAGCTTTATTGAAGTTATGATCTTGATTTCTCGCAATTATAATTTGAATTTTGTATTGAATGAATCAAGATTGTTTTTTATTTAAAAGGAGATTTGTCGAAATAATCTATGGTCTTTTGGTATTCATGACTTGATCTTTTATTTTTGATGATTGAAACATTGATGTAAATCTATCCTTGTTATTTATTTTTGTCATAATTTAAAATTTTATGTAAAGAAAAAATAATTATAATATTGTATTCTTCCTTCTTTATGATAATGACAAAGGGGCAGAAAGAATTGCTAGCTCAAGATGCAAAATTTGAAAACTTGCGTATTGCAAAAGGAAGAAAAACTTGCTAGCTTGCTCGTCTCAAAAGATGTAAAAATTTTACCAACTTTCATATGTGAAAAAACTTGCTAACTTGCATGTTGTAAAATAATGTAAAATTTTGCTAGCTTGCGCGTTGCAAAAGAAGCAAAAAATTGCTAACTCCAATATTGCAAAGGAAGCAAAAATTGCTAGCTTGCACTTCTTAAAAGAGAAGAACTCACTAGCTTACATGTCCTAAAGTGATGGGAAAGTTACTAAATTCCTAAGGTTATACCTCTAAAACATTGATAGTTGCACTTCTCCTTTTTGTTGATGACAAGGGGGGAGAATGTATAATGATGATCATGCGTGATATGATATATTTTTATATTTTGAAATATTACATAATTTTCTGAATTTCAAGAGTTCTATCAATATAGCATATTGATAGGGGGAGTTTAGTTTAAACTCCGTCATCAATTGATTGTCATCATAAAAAAGGGGGAGATTGTTGAATCTTAGATTTTGATAATAAAATCAATTGATGAGTTTGTGATCTAATATGTATTTTGAGTGATATAGGATTAGCTTCGATTAAGGAGAGGTAACTTGATTGAAGCAAGAGGAATCGAACGTTGGGCCGGAGTTGAACATGTCAGGATATTGGATGTCGGGTCAGAGGATTGGTCGACATATCGACAGAAGGACTTCGTACCATGAGTTCGGGCATCGGGCCAAAGGATCGGACATTACGTCAAGGAGATCGGAAGTTGCGGGAGCCAACATGCCGATTGGGCAAAACGCTGAAGAGAACGATGCGCCGAATGATCGAATGAAGCGTTAGAAGAACTAATGACATGTCAGACAACATATGATTCATGCTTTGTAATAATTTTTCTAGCTTGAGTTAGTTTAGCTCTAATTGAGTCTGTATTGGGGTGAAACAATGTCAACTCAATTATAGGTCAATTAGGCCTGAATCAGAGCTGAATTTGGCCTATTATTTGGTCCATTCAGTATCTTATAGCAAGGTTTGATGGTGGTACCACCCAGACTAGGCGATGGTACCACCCAGACACATTCTTCAAGATTATGTCAGGTGGTGGTATTGTCCAAACGTAGTCTCTCAAGCTGTGTCAGGCAATGGTACCAGTAGAATGGGTGGTAGTACCACTAAGTATCAGTATGTTATGTGGTAGTATTATCAGATTGGGTGGTGGTACCACCTAGTGTCAGACTAGCAAGCGGTGGTACCACCCAGTATTAGCGGTGGTATTGCCAGTACCCTAAAAACCTGAGATGAGATCATTTTGGCTCCAAATTTAAATCCATTTGGGGCCTATAAAAATCCTACTCATCCCTGCTCGGTAAATACATCAACTGAGAGCAAAAAAGAAGGAAAACACTATTGTAATATTATTAGAACTCCTCTCAAGCTCTAAGTGTTAGGTGAAGTTTAAGAGAGGGATGAGTGATTGTAAAGGTTATCTCATAAACCTATGAAAAAGAGAAAAAGGGTGTAAAAGGGTAGTTGGTCTTTGCCCATTGAAGGAAGATCGTTAGTGGATGCCCCTGGCCTCGACGGAAAAGGAATCGGGAGTGGACGTATGTCACGACGACCGAACCACTATAAAACTTGGTTTGCATTTCCTTCCTACTTTTTCTTTATATTACAAACTGATTTCTCAATCTCGCTATGCTTTCGTACGCTATCAAGTTAATATCTTTCCGATACGAGCTTTTATCATACGAAGATTTTCGACTCGACATAATTTTTACGTACGCACTAATTCACCCCACCCCACCCCCCACCCCCTCCCCTCCTATTAGTGCTGACTTGATCGTATCACATACAAGCTAGTAAGTTTTTCATATATAAAAGTTAGCAAAATTTTTGCATCTATTGAGATGTGCAAGATAGCATATTTTTGTATCTTCTTGAAATGTGCAAGCTAGCAAACTTTGCTTCTCTTTTGAGATGAGCAAGATAGCAACTTTAGCAAGTTTTACATCATACAAGCTAGTAAATTTTATATCATTTTACAACATGCAACTAGCAAATTTCACATCATTTTAGAATATACAAGCTAGCAAGTTTTCTTCTCTTTGAAATGTGCAAGCTAGCAAGTTTTCTCCTTGAAATGTATAAGCTAATAATTCTTTCTCCTCTTTGTCATTGTAAACAAGAAAGAAGAAGAAGGGAATTATATATAGTGCAATTCATTTCCCTTTACATCAATGCTCTACTTATAACATAAGGTTTACAACCATAAATACAAAGGAATTATTAAAATCATGCCATGAAAGATAATATCAAAGATCATGTGAATACCAAAAGACATGATTTATTTTAATAAATATCCTCTTAAACAATCAAAAAGAAATCTTAGGAGATCAAATAATAAAGAAAATCTTAAGTCATGAATTTCAAAAATGATATTCTCTTTAGTAAATAGTGAATAGAATCATAGGATATCTAATAAGAGATCTTGATTCACATAAAATAAATCTCAAATCATTAATGTCAAGAATCAAGATTTGTTTGGATAAATCTTCTCTTAGAAGATAAAATCATACGAGAACGAAGTGATTCATATCAAATACATCTCATGTCGAATAAATCTAATGTTTGGGTAAATGTGAAAACAAATTGTCAAATCCAAAATCATCAAAATCACTTTTCTTTCATAAGAAAATTTTATTAGAAGTAACGTAGATTGATTCCTATAAGATTAAAAGTAGTTAAAGTTCTTTAGTTCCAAATTTTATAATTGATTTCATGCTCTAGTCTTCCATACAAAAGCCATGCATCATTATTTAAAATAAAAAAGTAATATAGAAATTATAAAGATATGTGTTATTGTTTCTTAAAACATACATAAGTTTAATCTTATTAGGTGTATAGGCATTAGATTTAAATATAATATTTTGTTCCTTTGTCATAAAATATGCAATTGTCATGATCTTTTTTTTAAAAAAAAAATTACTAGAAAGAGAAGCATGATCCCCCCCTTTTTTTATATTTTATATATTAATTTAAAAACAACTCATGAAATACATCATTTCATAGTAAAGTAAAAGGGTTTTGGTTGAATCACTTACCTCGTTGTCGAAAGCCACCAAGGCATAGTTCGCCACTTCTTCTTTGTCGGTTTGCTCCTCGTCTTCGGATGCACTCGAATCGTCCCATGTCGTCTTGAGTGCTTTCTTCTTCTTTTGTAGCTTCTTCTTCACTTGTGAACATTCGCTTTTAAAGTGCCCTAGTAAATTACATTTATAGCAAGTTATTTT
Organism: Musa acuminata AAA Group; assembly: GCF_036884655.1. NCBI lineage: Eukaryota > Viridiplantae > Streptophyta > Magnoliopsida > Zingiberales > Musaceae > Musa > Musa acuminata. Next base: position 29,913,925 of record NC_088354.1, read on the forward strand.
ATCTTTTTTAAGTTAATTTTTATTTTTTGATTTTTGTTTTATGAACTTTTTAAATTTACTTATGAGGAGTTCTATGCCATCATCACTCGAGCTTTGAGTGATCTTCTTTTGTTTTAAGTGACAAGTCCTTTCTGTTCTTTGGAAGGTTGTTCTCAAGTTTATCATGTGCAATACATGTCATTTTGTATATCATTAAAGACCCGATAAGTTCTTTAAACTGAAAGTTATTTAGATCATTTACTTCTTGTATTATCGTTACTTTAGGATCCTAACTTTTTGGAAGGGATCTTAATATCTTGTTAACAAGTTCAAAATTAGAAAAACTTTTACTAAGTACTTTTAAACCATTAATGACATCCATAAAACGGGTGTACATGTCTCAAATGGTTTCGCTTGGTTCCATTCAAAATAATTCAAAATTATACATCAAAAGATTAATTTTTGATTCTTTAACCCTACTTATGCTTGTAGAATCTTGGATTTTGATGATGAAACCAATTGATAGTGTTTATGATTTGATTTATGTTTTGAGTGACGTAGAAAGCTTCGATCAATGAGAGACAATTAAAGCAGGAAGAATCATGTTGGGCTAGAGTGGGACATGTAAACCGATTTATAGTGGTTCGATCATCGTGATATACATCCACTCTTGATTCCTCTTCACTCAAGGCCACCGGCTTCCACTACCAGTCTTCCTTCAATGGGTGAAGACCAACTATCCTTTTACACTCTTTCTCATTTTTACTAGTTTAAAATACAACCGTTACAAGCCTCCCACCTCTCTTGAATGATCTCAAAACTAGAAAGCAAGGAGGAGAGCACTTAGTAATTTTACAACCCAGAATAACAACCCCTTTCTGTTCTAATTCGTTGCTCCTCCATGTAGGAATAGCTAAGGTATTTATAGATCCTAAATAGCTTCAAAATTAGAGCCAGAAAAGGTCTCATCCTGGGTTTCCCGGGTCCTAGCGATACCCCCGCTTGTGTTGGGCGGTACTATCACCTGCAACATTGACACTAGGTGGTACCACCACCTAGTCTGGCGGTACCACCGCTAATATCCTCTAACGTTAGGCGATACCACCGCTTAACATTGGGAAGTACCACCACCTAGTCTGGCGATACTATCGCCTGACATAGTCTCCTTAGAGGAGACTGAGCCTCTAACGATGCCACCACCTAACCCAACTTTTGGGTCACTGAATGTGCATTTCTCTTGGCCCAAAACAATCCTAATTTAGGCTCAGTTGGCCTTTAATTGAGTTAGCTTAATTTTGTTAGAAACCAACCCAATTACAACTAAAACTATTTTAATCTAGACAATTATTACAAAGCATTAATCATATGTTGTCCGGCATGCCATTGGTTCATCGGCGCTTCGTCCAATCCTTCGGCGCTTCGTCCAATCCTTCGGCGCATCGTCCTCTTTTATGGTCTTTTACCCAATCGGCATATTGACCTCCGTAACTCCGATCTCCTTGGCATAATGTCCGCTCTTCTAGGCCCGATGCCCGAACTCATGGCACAAAGCCTTCTGTCGACACGTCGACCTTCCTCCGGTCCAACGTCCCATCTTTTGACATGTTCCACTCCAACCCAACATTGATTTTTCCTACTTTAATTGTTTCTTCACGATCAAAGCTATTCCTGCGTCACTCAAAATACATATTAAATCATAAATGCTATCAATTGGTTTCACCAACAAAATCCGAGATTCAATAGGAGGCGGCTAGTCTCATAGTTGCTCGAGTGGGGACACTAGGGATACAATGCAGGTGCTCATTGAAGAATGAGTTCACTTATTGATCCGCTTATGGAATGCTGGATGATTGATGATACCTCATTGTCAGACAGTGATTCCATCATCCCAATGGTGTATCTGATCCTTAGACTTGAGACACAAAGAATATTTTGTATGAGTACTCCACTCTTTGATATCAGACTTATAAGTCTAGAAGTTCTAGATCTGACACAATTGGTCATCGGAAGTGACAATCAACCTTATGAGGGCTATTGAGTGTCGATAGAGGATCATCCGCTCTTGATGTCCTGAGAGGAATATCTCATATGTTCTTACTCGAACAAATCCCTAGCCAGGTCATTCGGATTCAGAGAGAAAAAATTCTTCGGGAGAATCCGATTAGAGCGAGATTCAAGTAGAAATTATATGGGCTTGATAGCACCATGCCCGGTATACGATCTTTGGGATATTAGATAGATGAGGAACTATAGGTACAATGGTAACCGAGGACAAATATATCAAAAGGATTGAATTCCCCTATATCGTTTGGGGACTGCGACGTAGTGGCCTAGTACGTTCATAGTCGATGAGTCAAGTGAATTATTATGAAGATAATAATTCACAGAACCAAAAGGAGTTCTGACAAGTATAACTCAAAGCCAGCTCGATATTGAGCCTAGAGGGTCACACACATATGGTAGGTGTTACGACAAGTACAGGTTCAGATATGAGATATCTGTTGGAGCTCCTATCTTATTGGATATTCAATAAATCCTAAATTATTGGATCCTGTGGATGAGATTCAATAAGAGCTAATGAGAGATTATTTGAGAGAGATCCACTAATCTAAGAGGCTTGGGTAGTTAGATGGAGATCTGGTACCTAATAGGGCATGATCCATTAGGGTTAGTTGACAAGGGACCTCTATAAATAGGAGGGAACCAAATGGTCATAGGCTAGGCCTTTTTTGCTATCATCTCCTATTCTCCTCTCCCCTTCTCTCAACCAGCAGCCCCTATTTAGGGCATGTGGAGATTTGGGCAGCAATTTGATGAGTGTTTTCGTAGCTCCTACCGTGTGGATCACCACTAGAAATGAGGACAGTTGACTTCCTTTATCCTCTCCCATAGTTCTTCAAGAATTTAGGGATATACGATCTCTCTATGTAACACAACTATCTCACACGTGGTTTTCAGTTTCACGAGTTTCTGTACACCAATCTTTGCATGACGATAAAACTTTTTTTATAAAAATCTAATATTTTTCTTTTTATTCTTCCGCTGCGCATGTGATATCTCCCATAAATTTCCCTACAGAAAAGGCCCAAACAACCTACCACTAGTTTACTCGTGTGGGTAAGAGTCCAAAGGGTAGCTCGGGGTGGTTACAAATCACCTCTCCTACTAAATATTCATCGAAATATTTCACAAAAGCCCAAAGGCAACTTGGGGTAGTTATATATCACCTCCCCTACGAAAAATTCGACCCGCGGTAGAAGATTCGCTATAATAGAGACACAAAGCCAAATGTGCCCGAGATGCATGAGTCGGAAAAACTTGACTTGTAGTAGAAGATCCAGTATGGAGGAGGCACAAAACCAAACCTGCTCAAGACACGTGAGTCAAGAAAACTCGACCCATGCCAAGATCGATCTACTATGATGAAAGCTCAAGGCCAAATACGCTCAAGCCACGTAAGTCGAGAAAACCCGAGCCACATGAAGAGAAATCTACTATAGTAAAGGCTCAAGGCTAAATGTGCTCGAGACGTGTGAGTCGAAAACGTAACCTGCGTCAAGAGAAATCTACTATGGCAAAAACATAAGCCCGACTTACCTGAAACATCTAAATCGAGAAAACCCGACCCGTAAGACGAGATCCCGAACACTCCTATATCAAACGAACTAATTTGAACCCTTCTTATAAAAGCCCTGAAGCTTACCTTGGGAGGGGGGAGGGAACAAAATGATAGGAAATATACAATCGACCAGTCATCGCTTGCCACGCAAGTGTCACATAAGACCTGTGTGAGGAAAAGACCTAGATAGCTTGCCACCTACTTGCCCATGTGGATAGGAGTGTAAGGGGCAGCTCAAGACCATTACAAATTACCTCTTATGAATGTTCATGGTAATATTTCACAGGAGCCCAAAGGATAGCTCAGGGCAACTATAAACCATCTCCCCTATGAAATATTCATGAGAATATTCTACCTCTCCAAGGTTAGATATAAAAACACACTCTTCAACTAAGGTGCTGAAATCAAGAATATAGATCCACAAAGGTTGGTCTTGAGACTATTTTGAGTGTCGGAAGGACCAACTCAGGAAGCCTCTCTTGATTTCGATCTTTGTGAAGATAAAACCACATGGTATTTTCATCTTAGAAGAAGGTACTTTTTACCTCAAACAATTTTACACATATGGATCAAGACTACATTGGGCGAACAAAGATATCAATTATATTCTTCCCGACTAAATATAAAGTTGCAAATTAGAAAATCTAGAAACCCATTCACAGGTAGATAACTCTTAAAAAATTAAACTAGATTGATTTCCAAACTAAACGATTTGAACCTTAGAAAGATTTAAATACTATTTTAATTTTTTTATTTTATATATATGAATTTTGAATTGTGTTGATATATTTTTTATATAAGAATGATATTATATATATATATATATATATATATATATATATATATATATATATATATATATATATATATATACATGTATATACATGTATATAAATATATATATATATATATATATATATATACATGTATATACATGTATATATATGTATATATATGTATATACATATATAATAAAAAATATATATATAAAATACATATATGTATATGTATATACATGTATATATATATACATATGATTTTTGCAAAAAAAAAAAAAACAAAGGAATCTATACAATCTACAACTTGTAACACGACCCACGTACTTCATGATATAGAATGAATCAATAATGTTGTGTATAGCTTACCAAAATTAGATATAACAAGTATAATTTCTCTTTTCTTTATTTTTTATTTACTTATAAACATATTCTTGGGAAAATATTTGAGATTATAATGATGGTTAGAAAGTTGAGACTTCTAGTTGAAGTGGCCTCATGGGTGTTGTTTATCTTTTATTTTTTTTCCCCACTTAAGAATCTTAAATTAATTGTCAATATATATATATATATATATATATATATATATATATATATATATATATATATATAATTCGGTCCAATCTAATCGGACGGATCCAACAAACTATGTATCCCTGCTCAGCTAAACCGGGTACAGAGGTCCACGTTTCCCGCTTTCCCGTTTCTCATCACAAGGGGAACCTCCGCTCTTGCTCGTCTTCGCGCAGAACGTCACAAAGCGTAGGAAGCAACTGTTACGTCTCTTAGGTGGCACGTCAAGGAGAGTACGGGGAACAGCGACGCGTCCGTGGGCCCCGACACCAAGAAAATATCAACCCACCTTTTCTCGCAATTAACTCGTTCTGGCTTTTCCGTGTATTCGAGTGGAGTGGGACACGAGGCTACTTAAGTAACTCTACTCCATATTCGCCTCCCCGGTGTCAGATTTCAGGGGGAGAGGAATCCACGGCAGACAGAATCTCCCTCCGCTCTCCTCCACGCGCGGCGCCCTCGTTTCATGGCGACTCCTGATGACCTCGGGTCCTCCCTCCTCGGTCGTCGTGCCGCCTCCCGGCGGCGGATCTGGTGGTACGCCGCCAGTTTCGGAGCCCTCATCGGTAACGGCTCCGACATTGCTCCTCTTACTCTATCGTCGTGTTACTTGAAGCGAGCTGGCCTTTTCTGGTTTCTTGCAGCCTTGGGTATCTTCCTCGTCGTGGTGGTCGTCGGCCCCGGCGGCCACGACCGGGCGGAGAAGATTGGGCGGGAACGGCGGGGGATGACGGGGAGCCCGGAGGAAGTGGAATCGGAGGTGGGGGTGGTGGCGGCGGACGACTGGCGGTGCTCGGAGGTCGGGGCGGCCGCACTGCGGGCCGGTGGCCACGCGGTCGACGCGGCCGTGGCGGCCGCGCTGTGCCTCGGGGTGGTGCACCCGGTGTCAAGCGGGATCGGTGGCGGCGCATTCATGGTGGTCCGATCGGCAGATTCCGGTGAGGCCGTGGCCATTGATTCCCGCGAGACGGCCCCCATCGCGGCGTCGAAGGTTAGGCCTCTCTCGTCTCTTGTTGTTTTCGTGTCTCATCCATTTTTGCCTTCCATCCTACGGCCAATATTAAACCCACGGATGAGTTATTGGTGCTTTTGGACGTAGCGCTTTTGTGCGTCTTACTGGTGCACTCGTCATCATCAGCTTATTATTAGTTACATTTGTTTCGTAAATTATACGGACGAGACAAAACGCATCGTAGAGGTTGGCTTTCACGCTATTACGTGTTACGGCTTCACTGGATGTAAGTGGGTAATAACGATGATGGTGGATGCAATTGGTCGGCAGCACAGGACTTGATGGAGACCCGGCCCCACCTTGGCCCACACAGACGAAGCTCACCCACCCTTTATTGGCCTCTTTGTTGTGCGGTGCGGGTGACGTCCACTTCAACTCGTGCATCGAGATGCGTGCATAGAAGATGATGAAGCTGATGGGGGGAAACTTGTGAAAATGAGAGAAAGCAATCGTGCGTGACGTCGACTGGGCTTTCAGAGTCGTGCGGAAAAGCTGATGGTGTCAATATCGTAAAAATGACAGGACCCAACTAAGCTAAGCGGTTCCAAACATCCCGAATCTTAAAGCAAACCATGATGCATGCGATGCCTCGTAAGCAGCCCTCCCTCTTTAGATTAGTGTCACAGTAAAAACCCAGAAAATAATGTGCAATTTCCCAGTTTATATCGAGTCATACTCTTTGTGTTGCCTTTTCTATTCATGCATCTGCTGATCTCATATCCACATAGTTTAGTAAAGTCCAGTAAATTCTACATTGACATTTCATCAAACGCTGTCTCTGCATAGTTTATGTACAAATAAATGCACGGAAATCGATCACCATCTCACGGTTTGCAATTTGAACAGAACATGTACGAGAATGATCCAACATCCAAGTCCAAGGGTGCACTCTCGATGGGAATCCCAGGAGAGCTTGCAGGCCTCCACACAGCTTGGTTGAAGTACGGAAGGCTTCCCTGGAAGGATCTCTTGCGACCATCCATAACACTCGCAAGAGATGGATTCCTCGTCGTGCCTTATCTTGCAGATGCCATCAGGACAAAGGAGGAGGATGTACTTGCAGACCCTGGGTTGCGGGCGGTGCTAGCACCCGATGGGAGATTGCTGCAGACAAATGACACTTGCTACAATCCTGCACTCGCCAATGCATTGGAGGTGATATCAACCGAGGGACCGCAGGCGTTCTACGATGGGAGCATCGGTGAAAGGTTCATCGAGGATGTGAGAAATGCTGGCGGGGTTGCAACGATGGAGGATTTGAAGGAGTACAGGGTCAAGGTCACAAAAGCCATGGTAGCCAACGCCATGGGGTATACTATACTGGGTATGCCCCCACCTTCCAGTGGCACGGTGGGGATGTCTTTGGTGAGTGAGCGAGTGACACTTTTTTGCATTTGAGTTCCAAATGGCAATTTTTGATTTGGGCAGCTCTTTGATGATGACAAATAGGTTCTCAACATTTTAGGGAGCTACAATTCATCATCAGATGGTGTGGAAGGCTTGCTCGGTCTTCACCGGCTTATCGAAGCACTAAAGCACATGTTTGGCGTGAGGATGAATCTCGGGGATCCTGATTTTGTTGACGTCGAGGAATACGTCTCCGACATGCTTTCGTCAAGTTTTGCTCAGACACTTCAACAGAAGATCGACGACAGTACCACATTTGACCCATCCTACTATCTGGCAAGGTGATTTTTTTTTTTTTTTTTTTGGTGTTAATTCTTTTTCTTCGTGTTGCATCGGAGTTAAGACAATAATTATTGAAATAAATGATAAAGATTTGAATCAGGACTTGATTGGTGTACTACATTGATCATGATTCAAATGAATAGGTTAACAATGCATCAGTTTTGAGTCATTGAAATATTTGTTTGGAGTTCATCTGAAACAAATCCCATGCAGGTCTTAACATACATGTCCACCATGGCTGTGTTAGCAAGAAACAGACTACTTTGGCTCAGTTTATTGCATGTTTTCAGATGGAGCCAGTTGAGAGACCATGGAACGAGCCATTTGTGCGTGGTGGATTCTGATCGGAATGCAGTGTCTCTGACGACCACAGTGAATTGGTATTTTGGGGCTCGGGTGATGTCGCCATCAACAGGCATTGTGCTGAACAATGAGATGGATGACTTCTCGACGCCGACGGAAGCTACTCCCGATCGCCTTCCACCGGCACCAGCAAATTTTATCGAGCCAAAAAAGAGACCATTGTCTTCTATGACACCTATCATTATCCTAAAGGTGAGGATGATTCTGTGGTGGCAACCCTTTGGTGCACTGCTGCTATACATTGATGACTTCTACTGAGGAAGACTTAGCGGATTAAGCAGTAATGCTCTGCTAAAATATATGATACATTATTATTATCTTGATGAAAACTTGTGCAAAGTTCAATTGTACTATGCAACTTACTGAAATCGAGTGTGGTGGCTGTTTTGTGTTCAGGACGATCAGCTTGCCGGAGTTGTTGGGGCCAGTGGTGGAGTTAATATAATTCCGGCAGTTGTGCAGGTTTTCCTGAACCACTTCATACTGAGGATGGAGCCACTAAAAGCTGTTCAGCATCCGAGGGTCTTCCACACGGTTATTCTTTCTGCTCCTTTCAACATTTTCTTCTGGCCAACAAAGCATTGCATTATAGTCTTTTTTTTTCCTTGCTTAGATAGAATATGCATCTAACCTGAATCACATTTATAAGCCAACAATTTCAGAATGGGGTGATCAAAAGTATAGATTAGTGTAATCAATGATCATAAGTTTAAATCAAATTGATCCGGGTTAACATGAGTGGTTTAGGCCTGTTATATTTTGAACACAGGATTAGGATATGAGCGTCATCTTACCATCTTGATTCTTTTAATATTTTATACTTAACAATGTATGGGTATTCTTTAGTCATCTTTCGGTCTCTCAAACATAAATCGGCTATAATCAACAACTAACTTCTTTTATTTTTTAACGAAATTTCGACTCATTCTTTTGAGTTAAGATTTTCAAATCGACGATGACAAACTTGAGTTAAGCTAATCAAGGCTAACATATATGAAATTAAACATCAATACAACTCAGAAAGCTTCAGATTGTTAAGTTATAGGTCAAACCCAATATGTCATCAACTCTCTATCAATCACATGAATATTCTCTTAATAATCTGTACATTAGCTTATGGTTCAAACTTCTCCTGAAATTGTTTGGGTCTAATGATCTCTACACCGCAGCTCATTCCAAACGAGGTGCTCTACGAGAACTTCACAGCGATCGACGGGGAGCACATTGAGTTTGCAAACGAGGCGAAGCTGTTTCTGGAGCAGAGGGGTCACGTCCTCCGCAGTCTATCATTGGGTGCTGTCTCTCAGCTTGTCGTACACAACCTTCACGAGCGGGTGCCGAACATGCAGCGGAAAACAGATAGGAAAGCGAAGAACGGCGGCGCTGTCTTCCACGGGCGGCTAATTGCGGTCAGCGATCCTCGTAAAGACGGAAGTCCAGCGGCACTATAGCAGACGGAATTTTAAGTTGCAGCAATCTCTCTCTCTCTCTCTCTCTCTCTCTCTCTCTCTCTCTCTCTCTCCCATTACGTGTGCTGTGCCTCTGAAAAGAACGATGAAAGATAGCATTACATGTTAACCGCACGGTTAAATATAATCACATACCAGTAACATAATAGGAGTTCTACAGATCCCAAGATAGGGCGAATAATTGGTACCAATTTTAAGCTGCTTTTTGAGATCTATTTGCACGATGGCATGGTCAGGATGAGCAGACGTACACGAATAAAAATAATAAACACAAATATTAGACACTTTAACTAAGATACGAGCGCCCTTATAGACGTCAATGACGGCAACAACAGATCCATGTATTGACCACAAATAATTGGAATATTATCACTTTATTGTTGTTGTCGGTATAAACAATCAATTTGTATGCTGGGCAGGGTTATCACCATCTATTAATGATGCTTCGGTATATATATTCGGTTCATGATCTTGTCCACAAAACTTGCAATGAAATGATCTATGTTTAATACAAGTGCAGATACATGGTTTTATCCTCGGCGATTATATACTCTAGCTGTTAAGATTATTTCAATTCAACACTCGATTAATGTCACCGATCTCCTGTTCTGTCTTAAATTCCCCACCCGAACGCATCATCCCATGCATCACATCACGCCACATCCCATGCGGCAGATATGAGGACAACGCAGCCAAGAGGAACCTCGGGTACGTACACCGACTCCAGTGATTTTACTAACAGCATAATATTTGTGGATTTGTCGTAACAGTTAGCGTGATCCGAAATATGATACGAACTTGTTAAAGAAATTTAAGATGCAGAATTAACAAGCGAATGCAAACAATTCAATAGTTGAACCCCAAAAGATTTGCCTACAAGAGTATGGGTTTGTTTGTATCATATAATTCACACAAATCACTGGATCAACATATACACCTCCCACGTCCACCTTCTAAGTATTATGCATCATATGTGGATCCAAACTAGGTCCCATTCTCTGTGAAAACCCAAGTTCCATATGTTGCCTATCATGAAATGCAAAGAGACAGCATATGGCTATAAAACCATCAAAAGACACAATACAGACATCATGCAAGCTATATGGTTAAAAAGAAAACCAGATCAACACACGATACAAGGCACCAATTCTAATGGGCTGACATGACCAGAATTTAGCCACAGGCAAAAGTGAATGTCAATGAACCAACAAAAAGAAAAATGCAAAACAAAAAGCCAAGCCTGTCCTGAATACTCGACAGCATGCACTCGATATCGTTGAGATAGAATGTCAACATGCACAACAAAGCCAACAACATGCATGCAGATCGAAATAGGAAGATATTTTGCAAAAACTATATCATCAAAAAGTGCAAAATAACTTACCAGACAAGCTGATTCTGCAGAATTGCCAAGCATCATAGAGTATTATGTCATCTGCCTTCAAAAAGCATGACTTCAACAAAGCCCTTTAGCTAACATGACCATGACCATCTTCTTGCCAGCTAATTGCCTAACTAAATAGAAAAATGTAACACTGCTAACAAAAGCTACAAAACATCTGGGAAGAATTGTGTAGAACTTCAGCAGTGTGATGCAAGTAGAAGCACTGAGGTGCCAAGTTAGACCAGTTCATGCACAAAAATATTAGGCATGATGAAAGGCCCAAGTAGCAGGTCTGCAATCCATTAGAACCTTCTGCAGCTAAATCTGATGGCGTATAGACATCTCCACACGGTCAAGGTCTTTTTCTATATTCTCCGTTTCCAAGTTTGGTTATAAAATAAATCCACACTTTGATAATCCTTTCAAGTTACTAGGACATAAAATTATAAGGAATACTTCGTATTCCACAACACTTTGAGCTGCAAAAGTTCCAACCAGAAAAATGATATCTACTTTGAGCAGGGTTGACCATTTACCAGGCCATGATGGATTTCCAGTTGGAAGAACATCAGCCATGAATACTCCCTTCACTCCCCTCTTTCCAGCATGGTAGTGAATTGATGAACATCCTTGAGAAACACACCAATTATGTGACCAACAACTCACTCCATCCCGAATCCAGGGCCACCCAAAAACTAACCATCCTTTAGCATCACCTATATTTCCATCAAAAAAATTTGGAGCCGATACTACATCGACACTAGACACCTAGAAGAATATAGTCAGTCATGAAAACATGTTTCTGTGGCATCCCAAACTGATGCAATTCCACAAGCAGCAAGCTTCTCTTAACTGATACTTCCACAGAACCCAATCAGTACCATGTATCATCATAGTATTAACACTGACTAAAGGACTATCAAATTGAAACATAAGTGCAGCACATGGTCTTCGGTTGAACAAAGAAACCACACACCACAAATGACCAGATAGCTTAAATGAACTCCAAGTACGTTGAAGGGGAAAGCTTTCTTACAAATGGAGGATTCACAGGGCCCACCTATCCAAAGAATCAATGTAACAACATTCAGTATGTTCAGAAACAACAAAAGATTAGTTTATTCAGCATCTACAAAATCAAATTGCAAATTTAATCAGATTACATACCTTCATGTGATGCAGGCTGCCCAGCTTATGGCTGCAAAAATACTTATCATGCAGGTTCTCCATGGAAAGTCCAGCTCTACCAGTTTGTATAACAACGACATTGAGCCGCAAATATAAAGTAAAGAGAAAGAAGCTTGACCAACCAAATGAATGACTGCTAAGAACAGACACCAGATGTTCACTTTATGTCTTTAACCCCAGTAGCAAGTAGAAGTCATAAAGCAATAACAATATGAAAATGAAAGCCCCAAAACCGAGTAAGTGCTTTAACAGTATCATCTTCAATTCCTACAATATGCATGCTTGAAGAACAGTAAAAGTATTGAGCAGCATCAAGCAAGCGATTGTAAACCAAAGAAGCCAGCTAGAAGTGTTCAGTTGGTTTGCATTGCTTCTGCATGGTACTTATCCAAATCAGCATCAAGTGCGTCAGCAGAAACTGGTTCACCGCGGCCTTTGCCTCGACCACGGCCTCTCCCTCTTCCACGGCCACCACCTTGTGGCCCTGTAGAACCCCTTCCTGGTCCAGTGCTGCAATTCAAAAGCAAGTTAAGAAGACTCATGTTAATTGAAACAGAGATGGCAGAAATGTTAAGCTAACTAAGTTATTTATGTGTTGTTTCATTTAAGAATTGAATGGAACAGCTAGGTGTGTGAAAAACAAATCTATGAAACAAGCACATGATCTCTAAAAAGATAATTAGAATCTGTTAGTAAAGCATTGTGATATAAATCAGCCAAACTACAACATATCAACTGGGTGTTGGATTCATTGAAGGCAAGAAAACAAATTATACACTTAGGTATAATAAACATTACCTAATATACATGCAGAGAAATAAAAAAACAAAAACTTAGTCTTTTTTCTGGAGAACTGACGTTTTTTTGTCACTGTTAGTAGTTGGTATCAACATGATCGGTTATTCCAAAAATGGTGTTCTATGTTCAAAATGGTTTCAAGTATGATTGTAATATTCTTACAGGATATGATTTCAACAATGATTTTGTGTATAAGATAGATGGAAGTATATCATTATCACCACACAATTGCCCCTAATATGTTAGCTTGAAGTTTCTAAAGGAGATGATTCAGCCTGAGATGTAAAAATACATTTTACTCAATTGGTCAAGAGTCCAAAGTAAATGGAAAATACTGTTATTTAATTCTATAGCACTTGGCAACAACGAACATCCATCTGTAAAATGGACCCAATGAAAGAACATCTTTGATGAACCAATATCTCTCTGTATCATATTATCTCTCCAAGTATCTACCAACTTCTTCCCCAAAGTTCTTCATAAGCACCCTTCTATCCCCTACATTTCTCTTGAAACCTTTACCGAATTTTCCATGTGCTGTTTATGCTGCCACCCCCATGAGTACCTAGGTTATGTAGGCTTCTCTTTCGTGCTTCCTCCATTGTGACCACCATAATTCACAGAAGAAGTGCTAATTGATATCCAACCCCAAAATATGCAATTCAAGTGGAACCTAGTCAAACCTCACCTTTTCTTGAGGATTGGACCTGACCTGTACCAGGAATATCTTATATTTTTCACATTCTTCAAAAGAATCTTCGGCATCAAGTGTTGATCTTAACAAATGTACATCAAGGCAATATTACATCTGAGACAAGACTCAGAACCCTTTGTAAAAATAACTCTACTTTATGAAACATATATGTCCAAAAAGTTTTAACTTTGGAAACAATGGATATAATGAGCCATAATCATAAAATGCTGGGTAACAGAAAGATGATAATAGGCAGATGCAGTCAAGTATGTACACATCTCAAATACCTTGATTAATCCTTTTTTTTTTTACCTTGATCAATCTTATAGTCCAAGAATATATAATGTAAAAATATGAACAATCACAAACTTAGTCATCTTTCAAACACCATATTCAAACAAACAATAGACAGATTAAATCTGGCAACTCATGAAGCAAGAAAACAGACCTTTTGGAAGAGCCATTAAAGTTTCCAAAGACAGATTGAGGGATAGCAGCCGGTGTTGAAATGTTCGTTCCGATAACTTCTATTTTCATTGGTTTTCCATCAAGCAGCACATTGTTGTATCTCTTAACAGCTGCTAAAGCATCTGCCCGCCTTGAAAAGACAACTTCAGCCGTTCCCTTGATTTTTTTTTTTTCCAAGAATGAGATGAAGACAACTATGTTGAAACCCAAGAACCTCAGTCAAGCTGAAGAAATACCTTAGATCTTCCACTTCGGTCATAATTTATTGAATAGCGCTTCAGATCACCAACCTCTGAAAAAAGCTCCTGGAACAAATAAAACATAACAACTTAAACAAATGCAAAAACAACATGAGCATATGCAGAAAACCAAGAATTGGAATATAGGAAAAAGTAGAGAAAAGAATTCTCTTCCTATATGAAATTTGAACAAGTATCCAAACTCACACATGCATGTATCTTACAAATTGCACCAATATTTGTTTTCTGTAAAATGAAACCATAAATAAACATGATACATAGAAACAAACGTACATTCATCTACAAGAAAGATGTCAGAATTCCAGTGAAATACACAGAAAATATTTTAGACAAACAAACACATCCAATGTTTTACCATCATTTCTTGATTATCATTTTTCTACCATAATTCTTGCTTTACAAAAAGAACATTTCTTTACAAATTCGAGAAGCCTACTTGTTTCGTAAAAACGTGTAGTCTGAAATTTCCAGTAAAGATCAAGAAACTTAACTAGCAGTTTTTCAATGGATAATGGTTCACAAAATTCAGAAAACAGGATCTAGCTACCAAACAGTGACTCAATAATTCAAGCACCCTGAGATAATAAAAAGAACAATTCTTTCTCTCTTTTTTTTGGGTATCCAGATGCTATAACCATTTTTCATAAACCCCGTCTCTTGTTCTGTCTAACCCTACAAGCTACCATATGTTGGGTTCTGAGAAGGTATTCCCTCTTAATACTCACATGAATGTTTGAGCCGGTCTGAAAAATGTCCGGATCATAGCACCAGAAAATCCAATCCAGGTAATTTATGTGATAGAACAACAGATCCACATATCTTGCTAGAAAAGAAAGAGTGCACAAAAACGAATCATAGGCAAAAACATGAAGCTCGTCGGGCATTCAACAAAACAACTTCGACAATCTGAAGACAAGATATCAAGATTCAGATCCACCAACAAAAATATCAGATCAGAAAGGACAAACGACAAGAATACGAATATCACCTTGATATCTTCATTCGAAACCCCATATTCCAAGTTGGAAATATAGAGCTTGGTGCCGGTCTCTATGGAGGAAGCCCTACCAGCAGGAGCAGGGAGCGCACCCGTCTGAGCGGCGTACTTGTCATGCTGCCACGCCGAATCGGGAGCCTGAATCGAAGATCAAAGCGGGAAACCCTAAAATCAGAGGACACGTTTCGACCTGACCGGCGAAGATCAAAGATCGCAGGGTCTACGGAACCATAAAGCGTACCTTCGCGACTGAATAGGGGGCGGATCGGTTCGCCGACCGATTGGGAACGCGTCGGGCAGGTCCGGCGCCAGATCCACGGCCTCGCCCGCGGCCCCCGGGGGTGGACTTCTTGTTGTTCTTGATGATGTCGTCGAGGGACATGTCCAGGGCGCTCGACATCTCCGATCGATCGAGTACGGGGCGGCGGCTGAGGAAATCGAAGAAAGTGAGTGGGGGAGGGGAGACGTTACGAGATGTGATCGAGAAGGGGGTGGCGAGGGTTTCGAAGAAAGTGGGACAGGCGAGATGGTCTTAAATTATGTAGAATCTATTATATTATTTATTTATTTAAAGAAAATGTAATTACAGCCACCTAACAAAGGTGTCGTGGTGTAGTTGGTTATCACGTCAGTCTAACACACTGAAGGTCTCCGGTTCGAGTCCGGGCGACGCCATCAAAATATATTATTTTCTATATATGTTAAGATCCCATAGTTTTGCAAAACAATAATTTTTTCTATATTTTATAATTTTGGAATATGTTTTTTATATATATTTGGAATGAATTTTTATAATATATAAATATATTTTGAAATAATTTTGGATGAATTCCCTAAAAAGCACTCATTATTTATGAACTAATGCGTTGTGGCTGGTGAGTTAGTACGGCTCAACCCGCGGGTCGATGTCGGGAGTCTTCGGTCGGTTGAGCTGGTTGCCGAGGTCGATCACGCCTGCAGGACGGGATACTAGCGTCGGAATGTTGATTGGCATCTCTCAATCGGGAAGCTAGTTGGCGACTCTCGGTTGGGATGATCGCGGCTCAGGGGGTGGCCACTCTCCTGCACAGAAGGCCCTCATCGTGTGGTTACCGACTTTGGCTCCTCAACGAGTGAGTTAGTGTTTGGTTCTGTTTTCTTTTCTCCTCCTCTGGCTAGATGTCGGCTATGGGTTTTTATACTACTATACGAGGGTCGGTCGTACGCGGGTTTGGTGTGGCGGTCGATCCTCGAGGGGAGAGGAAGTACCTTTGTGCGGTCGTCATCTCGAGCTTTCTTGGACGGGATGTACCGAGGAGTACCTTGGTACGGATCCCGGCTCGGCGCATGGGAGTACTCCTCCTACTGGCGGTGGCGTGGTGCGACGTTGGTCATGACGTGACCAGGGCCCAAAATATACCTTATCACTTCTACCCCCAACCAAGGCATGTCATGGGGTCCTTACGAGAGGGCGAGGGGCACGCTTGGGTCGAAGTGCCACGTGTGTATTAATTGCTCATGAGGGGAAGTTGGGCTGGTTCGTCGTGGGGCTGCTTGGCGGGCGATGCCCCGTGCTTTTGGCAGGATTAGAATTACTGGCCGAGCGGTTGGGCCCAGGTAGGATGGTACTAGCGAGTCGCTAGTCAGGGGACTGAGCTATGCGACTAGAGCAAAGACCGGACCTATTGGCAGAGTGACTGATTTCAGGCTCAGGTTTAGGACTGGCAAGTCACAAGTCGGGGGCCAAGATACGTAACTAGGGTACAGACTGGACCTGTTGGCCGAGTGACTGATCTCGAACTCAGGTTTAGGACTAGCGAGTCGCAAGTCGAGGGTCGAGCTGCGCGACTCAAGTAAAGACTGGACCTGTTGGCCGAGTGACTGATCTCGAACTCAGGTTTAGGACTAGCGAGTCGCAAGTCGAGGGTCGAGCTGCGCGACTCAAGTAAAGACTGGACCTGTTGGCCAAGTGACTGATCTCGGGCTCAAGTTTAGGACTGGCGAGTCGCAGGTCGAGGGTTGAGCTACGCGACTCGGGTAAAGACTAGACCTATTGGCCGAGTGACTGATCTCGGGCTCAGGTTTAGGACTGACGAGTCGTAAGTCGAGGGCTGAGCTGCGTGACTAGGGTAAAGACTAGACCTGTTGGCCGAATGACTGATCTCAAGCTCAGGTTTAGGACTGGTGAGTCATAATTAGGGGGCCAAACTGCATGACTCAGGTAAAGACTGGACCTATTGGCCAAGTGACTGATCTCGGGCTCAGGTTTAGGACTGGCGAGTCGTTGGGTGGCGCACCGGAGCGCACGCACGTGCCATGTGGCATGCCGAGTGGAGCGACGTAGGCTTTGGCGGGAAGTTTCCTATCACAAGCGATTTCTGGCGGGAGATCTCTCGTCACGAGTGGCTTCTGGAAGGGAGGCCTCTTGTCACGAGCAGTCTTTCGACGGGAGCTCCAAGACTAGAGAATCTGGGGGAATCCAAGGAGATCTCCCGCTAGAGCCCGTGTCGCTCCACTCGACATGCCACGTAGCATGGTGGCACACACTTGCACCTCGGCGCGCCACCCAGTGACACTCTAGTCCTAAACCTGAGCCCGAGATCAGTCACTTGGCCAACAAGTTCAGTCTTTACCCGAGTCGTGCAGCTCGACCCCCGACTTGCGACTCGCTAGTCTTAAACCTTAGCCTGAGATCAGTCACTTAGCCAATAGGTCTAGTTTTTACCTGAGTCGCGCAGCTCGACCCCCGGCTTGCGACTACCAAGTCCTAAACCTGAGCTCGAGATCAGTCACTTGGCCAACTTGTCACGGACAAACTTCTAAACAAAGTGTTTGATGTAATGCTTATGTATGTCCGTGTCTTTTGGCATATTCATGCCTTGTACAGCATGTAAAGGGGCGGTCGAAGGCTTAATAGTCCCATTTTAGTTAGGTTGGTGGCCTCTTTAGGCTTGTAAATA
This sequence comes from Musa acuminata AAA Group, assembly GCF_036884655.1. Taxonomy (NCBI): domain Eukaryota; kingdom Viridiplantae; phylum Streptophyta; class Magnoliopsida; order Zingiberales; family Musaceae; genus Musa; species Musa acuminata. Next base: position 29,932,133 of record NC_088354.1, read on the forward strand.
AAGGTTGTGTCATGTAGACACGTGCGAGAGATTCTCGGTCTGTAATGGACCATTTTACCCTTTGTTGTGCCACTGTTCAGAGCTTGTAAAGTTTGTTTGTAATTTGCATTGTCTATGAAGTGTTTTTCGGAAATGTTTGCTTGTGGATCCCGATTGAGGCGTTCTCTCTAGCCCGTTCTCTCTTTTGTTGGTCCTAAGGGACAATGAGAGTCTTTGGAGAGGCTGACCTTTGCGGACGGACACGTAAGGGTGCCGCACGACTTAGGCAAAACCAGCTAAGTTCATGACAGATGGTATCAGAGCGGGACAAGCACTCATAGAAACACTTAGCATGCAAACGTGGGGGACCTAGCGGGGCTGCGTTGAGGGCAGTCAGCACACGCGCGACCGTTTGGGGGAAAACAGGCATGGAGATGTAGGGAAAAGGAGTCGCTCAAAGGAGCGGGCATCTGAGATTGGCATTCAGAGGAATGGCCAACCCTTCGCGCAAGAGGCACCACAAGAATAAGCAAGCTTGGAAGAATGTGGAGCGCACAAAGGTTGGGATGGCTGAGTTTGAGCTACGGCTCAACGTTGACAACCATACTTGATGGTGCTCAAGCCAAGTGAGGCGCTTGGTAAAGGATGAGACCATGCAAGGTGGAATGAGTTGCTCAACGACCAAAAGAGTTATGCAAAGCTCACAGAGGTGAGGGGAATTGCTAACTCGAAGAATTTGGTACTCATGCATGGGCTTGTATGCGGACGATGGAATGTTCGTGGCCATCCCAAGGCGACCGAAACTCGGCGTCATGGAGCATTGAAACTTTCTTTTCGGCATGTGAAGGATACGTCCGTAGGAGGTTGAAGTGTGCAACGAGTTCAGCATGTTGCTAGGCCTTGAGTGTTGGGAAATCATGGGGGCGACATCACATGCGCAGCGGAAGAACAAGAAAACAAAATCCCTGATTCCCAAAAAGATGTTCGTCGTCGTGCGAAGATTGGTACGCAAAAAATCCGCGAAACATGAAACTGCGTATAGAGTAGATTGTGTTACCTAGGGAGATCGTATATCCCTATTTCCTTGCAGATCCTTAGGAGAGGGTAAAGGAGGTCAAACGTCCTCCTCTCTAGCGGTGATCCACACAGCAGGGTTGCGACGACGCTCCTCAAGACTCTAGGCCTGCTCTGAGGTGGAGAGGAAGAGGAGAATAGGAAAGGCAAGCAAAGGCTCTAGCCTATGAGGCTCTGAATCCCTCCTATTTATAGAGGCCCCCTGTCAAACCCTAATGGGTCCTCCCCTAGTGGGTATTGGATCTGCATCCAATAAGACAAGGGCTCCGTCGGATATCTCATATCCGAACCTCTACTCATCGCAATCCCTACCATATGTGTGTGACCCTCTAGACCCAATATCGAGCTGGCCGTGAGTCATACTTGTCAGAACTCCTAACTTAGTGAATTATTATCTCTGTAATAATTCACTCGACTCATCGACTACGGACGTGCTAGGCCACTACGCCGTAGTCCCCAGACGATACAGGGGAATCCAATCCATTGGACCTGTCTATCCTCAGTTACCGTGTACCTATAGTCCCTCATCCATCTAATATCCCAGAGACCGTATATCGAGCATGGTGCTGTCGGACCCATACGGTTTCTACTCGAGTCTCGCTCTAATCGGATTCTCCCGGAGAACTCTTTCTCTCTCAACCCGAATGACCCTGGCTAGGGATTTGTCTGAGCAAGAACACATGGGATATTCCTCTCATGACGCCGAGAGTGGATGATCCTCTATCGACACTCAATAGCCCTCGTAAGGTCGACTACCACTCTCAATGACCAGCTGTACTAGATCTGGGACTGCCAAACCTATAAGTCTGGTATCAAAGAGTGGAGCACTCATACAGGACATCCTTGGTGTCTCAAGTCTAAGGACCAGATACACCACTAGGACTACGGAATCGCTGTCTGACAATAAGGCATCATCAACCATCCAGCATTCCGTAAGCGGATCAATCAGTGAACTTATTCTCCAATGAGCACCTATACTGTATCCCTAGTGTCCCTACACGAGCAGCTATGAGACCAGCTGCATCCATCATATGGATGAGTATACAGCACACCAGTCTATCCGGTTATCACGATGTCCCTCTCGAGTAACCTATGACCGGGATTATTTAGGATATGTGTTTAAAGGTGAATCGATCTCATTATCGTGATCTCATCACGATCCGATTCCCATTGCACAAATCCAAGGACATCACAATATATGTATACATTTATGCAATAGTTATAAAGTGATATACGCCAAAATATAATAAGCAAAAAGATTATGTATCAAGTCACACGTGCCATCACTAACGTGATTGGCTTGTTGGGCACCTATGACTAGCAATCTCCCACTTGACCTAAAGCCAATCACCTATGTGTATGATCCCCATCAGACCCCTGTGACGCTCAAAGACAAAATGAGACAACGACTTTGTCAGTGGATCTGCAATGTTATCTTCGGATGGAACTCTTTCCACTACTACATATCCTCGGGTTACGATCTCTCTGATAAGTTGGAACCTCCTCAGAACACTTCTGATGAGACCCGGGTTCCCTTATTCGAGTAATCGCCCCATAGTTGTCGCAATATAAGGAGATCGGCTCCTCGCTACCTGGCACGACTCTCAAATCTGTGATGAACTTCTTCACCCAGACTCCCTCCTTTGCTACATCTAATGCAGCAATGTACTCCGCCTTTGTGGTCGAGTCAGCAGTGGTATCTTGCTTGAAACTCTTCCAGCACACTGCTCCTCCATTCAAGGTGTACACATACCCTGAATTCGACTTGCTATCATCGACATCAGACTGAAAACTTGAGTCTGTGTAGCCTTCAACCTTAAGGCTATTACCTCCATATACTAGTAAAAGATCCTTAGTCCTTCTCAAGTACTTAAGGATACACTTTACTACTTTCCAGTGCTCCAAGCCTTGATCCGCCTGATACCTGCTCGTGACACTCAGAGCATGCGCTATATCATGCCTAGTACATAGCATGGCATACATGATAGACCCTATTGCTGAGGCATAAGATATCATATCCATGTTCACCCTTTCTTGGAATTTTCCATACCAAAACTTTTGACAATGGTTTCTATGTACTTGGACTGGGACAAGCCAAGCATCCTCTTGGATCTATCTCTATAGATTCTAATCCCCAAGATATAGGATGCTTCCCCTAAGTCCTTTATGGAGAAGTGTCTAGATAACCAAGTCTTTACTGTGGATAGCATTCCTACGTCATTCCCAATGATGAGGATGTTATCCACATATAACACTAAAAAAGGTAATAGCACTCCCACTTACCTTCCTGTACACATAAGGCTCATCTTCGTTCTTAACGAAGTCATAAGATCTGATTACCTCATCAAATCTTATGTTCCAACTTCGGGAAGCTTGCTTTAGTCCATAAATGGATCTAAGCAACCTACACACCTTATCTGGGCAGTTCTTGGACATGAATCCCTCAGGTTGCATCATATACATCTCCTCCTCAAGGTTCCCATTGAGGAATGCAGTTTTCACATCCATCTGCCAGATCTCATAATCATGGTGTGCTATAATAACCAATAGAATTCTGATGGATTTTAGCATTGCTACGGGTGAGAAGGTTTCGTCGTAGTCAACACCTTGCCTTTGATGATACCCCTTAGCCACTAGCCTTGCTTTATAGGTCTCTACCTTTCCATCTACTCCGATTTTTTTCTTAAAAATCCACTTGCAACCGATGGGTACAATACCTTCGGGCGCATCAACTAGGTTCCAAACCTTATTGGAGTACATAGAATCCAATATCAGAATTCATGGCTTCTTGCCACTTCCCGGAGTCTATACTCATAATAGCCTCCTCGTAGGTCTAAGGATCAATATCCTCAACATCCTCTCCTCTAATATGTCCCACATATCCTTCAGGAGGATGGGATACTCTATCAGACCTGCGTAAAGTTGAAACTTGTGTATTAGGTACCTGAACAGACTCGGGCTGTAGAGTGGTGCTTGAGCTTGATTCTCCAACCTCGCTCAACTCTATCATTCTCCCACTGTCTCCGCCAAGAATGTGTTCCTTCTCAAGGAACACTACTCTCTTAGCTACAAAGACCTTTTGGTCCTCGAGATGATAGAAATAATACCCACAAGTTTCCTTGGGGTATCCCACAAATTTGCATCGTTCTGTCCTTGATTCTAACTTATCGGGGTTATGTCTTTTAACGTGGGTAGGGCAGCCCCAAATCTTAACAACCTTAAGATCAGGCTTCTTCCCTTTCCATATCTCATATGGTGTAGACACTACCGACTTAGTTGGAACTCTGTTCAGAAGGTGAGCTACGATTTCTAGGGCATATCCCCAGAATGAGATGGGTAGGTCAGCGAAACTCATCATGGATCGTACCATATCTAATAACGTACGATTTCTCCTTCCAGAGACACCATTGAGCTGAGGTGTATAAGGAGGTGTCCATTGGGATAATATCCCATGGTCCTTGAGGAACTGAGTAAACTCTGTACTTAAGTACTCACCTCCTCGATCTGATCGAAGAGTTTTGATACTCTTTCCAATCTGGTTCTCCACCTCATTCTTATACTCTATGAATTTCTCAAAAGCCTCATACTTGTACTTCATTAAGTACACATATCCATACCTTGAGAAATTATCAGTAAATGTAATGAAGTAGGAGTAACCTCCAATGGCATGAGTTGACATGGGTCCACATACATCACTATGTATGAGTTCCAACAACTCAGTAGCTCTCTCTCCAGTTTCACTAAATGGAGAGTTGGTCAATTTTCCACGAATGTAAGGTTCACAAGTTGCATATGACACGTAGTCGAATGGATCTAGATATCCATCATTTAGTAACTTTTGAATCCTTCTTTCATGGATGTGACCTAGCCTACAATGCCACAGGTATGCACTGTTCACTTCATCTCGTTTCCTCTTAGACACATTTACATTCATGATATGTGGAGTAGTGTCTAACATAAATAAACCATTATGCAATGTTCCTTTCGTGATGATTTTATCATCTAATAATATCGAACAACCATTGTTCTCAAAAACAAATTTATATCCACTAACTGTTAAACATGAAATGGAGATAATGTTTTTGATAATAGAAGGAACAAAATAACATGCATCTAATGCAATAAAAGCTCCACTAAGCAGATGTAGGGCGACCTCGCCAATAGCTACTATAGCAACTTTTGCTCCATTACCCATCTTGAGGTCCATCTCGCCTCTCTCTAGTCTCCTAGGCCTTGCCAGAACCTGCAACGAATTGCATATATGATAAGCACTACCGGTATCCAATACCAATGCATTATCACAAAAATCTGCCAATTGGAGATTGATCATGAATATACCTGAAGCTTCTCCAAGCTTCTATTTCGCCCTTTCTACAAGGTACTCTTTGCAGTTCCTCTTCCAGTGCCCATCTTTACCACAGTGGAAGCATTGGCCTTTGTCCTTTACTGGGTTTTTCTTAGCAACCTTTGCTTTACCTGGTCTGCCCTTGCCCTTTCCCTTTTTAAGGGACCTTTCTGCTTTCCTTTTCTTTCTGGTCTCACTAGTATAGAGAACTGGCTTCTCTTTCTTAATAGTACTCTCTGCCTCCCTCAACATATTGAGGAGCTCTGGGAGAGTCACCTCAAGCTTGTTCATATTAAAATTCATTATGAACTGTGAAAAGGAATCTGGTAAGGACTAAAGCACAATGTCCACACACAAGTTATCCTTTAGGACCATTCCTAGATCTGTGAGTTTCTCTATCCACTCAATCATCTTTAGGACATGGTTCTGAACCGGTGTCCCCTCGGTCATCCTAGCGCGGAAGAGGCTCTTAGATATCTCATATCGCTGAGTCCTTCCTTGTTCCTCAAACAATTTGCGGACATGTAGGAGAATGGATCTGGCATCCATCTTTTCATGTTGTCTCTGTAACTCAGGAGTCATAGAGCCTAACATATAGCACTGAGCAAGAGTGGAGTCATCAATGTACTTCACGTAGCGAGCAATCTCATCCTCGTTTGCCCCTTCTTCGGGCGTAGGCATCACTGTATCAAGGATGTACACGGTTTTCTCCGTTGTGAGAACAATTCTCAAGTTACGGAGCCAATCCGTATAATTTGGACCAGTGAGGCGGTTGACATCAAGTATGTCACGTAAGGGATTTGAAAGCGACATTTTCTGAAAATAAAGATGCAGCAGAAATGAATAACATGCAGATTTTGCAAGAAATAAACTATCAAGATATGGACTTTTATCTTAATATTCTCCCACTATTTTTCTAACGAGTCACGCGACACCCTCAGCACGTGAAACGGAAGTCTCTAGTAGACTTCTAGTGGGGATCAGGATCCAATCAGCGTCTTAGTGTAACCTCGAGGGACTCGACCAATCACACTAAGCCTAAAAGGTAGGCAACTCTTACCAATCACAACTCCTTGTGATTCCCGTCCTGTTCGGCCTCCGAATCGCCATGGCCTCGAGGGACTCGACCAACCATGATGCTCGATTAAGTCAACACCTTCGTTACAAGATGAGTCTGATTTGATGATATACCCTCGAGGGACTCGAACAAGTATACCATGCCCTCAGGTCACCGGTGACATCTCTATGTCGTAAGCAAAATAGCGAATCGCGATATAGGTGAGTCTCGAGGGACTCGACCAACTCAACCTACACCGGGAATCGGTTCCTACTCATAACGATGGAAGGCCACGTGGGTCAATCTAATTGCCTCACGTTTACCGACTTAATATTATCGAGAGATGTTTCTATGATTTGGTCTCCTAATATGACATATCACACATATACATATTTAATATATATCTACATCGCATGCAAATATATATACATATCTAGTATGTGTATAAGCAATCACACCAGATGATCATGGACCACAACCTAATGTGATTAGGCCCGAGCCAGTAGGCCTAATCACTCACATCAAGATCTATGTGTGCAATGGTGCATCTCCATGCCCTGTGATCATCTATCTCGTCCTCGTCGGTTCCATCGACATCTTGATGCATCTTCATGCATCGCGATCGTCCGTCTCGTGGGTCCCGCTATCGCATCCACGCTCCCGCTGCGCCTCCTCATGTGATTACAACTTAATCATAGGCATGCAAGCCCGACAATAAACGAGAAATATAATGGAGGCTCGCAGACCTCAATAATAATAATCACAAGTACACACATCACACGGTCCATGATCATCCGTCCACACATCATACATCATATGTATAAATAATCATCATCATGTAGGACTACTAGATAATAATAAAAAATAATAATCAACTAAACCTTTTAATTAATTAATATTTTCTGAAATCAGAGACATATAGAGAATTTCTGAATTTATAGGGGTATTTTTGTAATTTGGACAAAAGATAGAAACTGGAATTTCTCAAATTCCGAGGGGTAAAACTATCTTTTACCCAGAAAACCCTAATGCCCTTTCCCCTTTTCGCTGCTGCCGGCGGCGGCTTGTGCGGCGGGGCGAGGGCACTGCCCCTGCCTGCAGGCGGCACGCCCGCTGGCGGTGCTGCCGCTGCGGGTGGGAGCCCCCTTCGGGCGCCGCTGCCTCCGCAGGCGGTGCTGTCCCGCCGGGCGGCCGCCCCTGTGATGCTTGACCTCCTTCACCCTCTCCTAAGGATATGCAAGGAAACAGGGATATACGATCTCCCTAGGTAACACAATCTACTCTATACGCAGTTTTAAGTTTCGCGGATTTTGCGCACCAATCTTCGTACGACGACGAACATCTCTTTGGGAATCGGGGATTTTGTTTTCTTGTTCTTCCGCTGCGCATGTGATGTCGCCCCCATGATTTCCCAACAGTGGTATCAGAGCCAGGTTGTTCGTGCGAATGATTGGTTTTGAACTGCGTGTGTTGTGTTTAGGAAGAATATTGACGTCAAAATCGTTGATGCAAAAGCGAGAAAGGGCAGCAACAGTTGCTGCCCTCGATCTACGTGCGTGAAGCGCAGACGAAGGCGGGCAGCACAGGGGCTGCGTCTACAGCAACCGGCCGGCGGCCTGCTTGCAACGGGCTTGCGTCCGGCGGGGCTGGCAGCCCGCGGGCAGAGGCGCCTGCGGCCGCTTCTCCCGTGGGGTGAGGCGCCGCAGGGCAGCGGCGCTTGCCGCCGCTGCTCCCGCGGGCGAAACCCTCCCCCCCCACAGGGGCGGCCTCCCGGCGGGACAGCACCCCCTGCGGAGGCAGCGGCGCCCGAAGGGGGCGCCCACCCGCAGCGGCAGCGCCGCCAGCGGGCGTGCCGCCTGCAGGCGAGGGCAGTGCCCTCATTCGCCGCACAGGCCGCCGCCGGCAGGGTGGCGGCGGCGGCACCAGCGAAAGGGGAAAGGGCATTAGGGTTTTCTGGGCAAAAGATAGTTTTGCCCCTCGGAATTTGAGAAATTCAAGTTTCTGTCTTTTGTCCAAATTATGAAAATACCCCTATAAATTCAGAAATTCCCTACATGTCCCTGATTTCAAAAAATATTAATTAATTAAAAGGTTTAGTTGATTATTATTTTTATTATTATCTAGTAGTCCTACATGATGATGATTATTTATACATGTGATGTATGATGTGTGGACGGATGATCATGGACCGTGTGATGTGTGTACTTGTGATTATTATTATTGAGGTCTGCGAGCCTCCATTATATTTCTCGTTTATTGTCGGGCCTGCGTGCCTATGATTAAGTTGTAATCACATGAGGAGGCGCAGCGGGAGCGTGGATGCGATAGCGGGACCCACAAGACGGACGATCGCGATGCATGAAGATGCATCAAGATGTCGACGGAATCGACGAGGACAAGATAGACGATCACAGGGCATGGAGATGCACCGTTGCACACATAGATCTTGATGTGAGTGATTAGACCTACTGGCTCGGGCCTAATCACATTAGGTTGTGGTCCATGATAATCTGGTGTAATTGCTTATACACATACTAGATATGTATATATATTTGCATGCGATGTAGATATATATTAAATATGTATATGTGTGACATGTCATATTAGGAGACCAAATCTTAGAAACATCTCTCGATAATATTAAGTCGGTAAACGTGAGGCAATTAGATTGACCCACGTGGCCTTCCATCGTTATGAGTATGAACCGATTCCCGGTGTAGGTTGAGTTGGTCGAGTCCCTCGAGACTCACCTATATCGCGATTCGCTATCTTGCTTACGACATAGAGATGTCACCGGTGACCTGAGGGCATGGTATACTTGGTCGAGTCCCTCGAGGGTATATCATCAAATCAGACTCATCTTGTAACGAAGGTGTTGACTTAACCGAGCATCATGGTTAGTCGAGTCCCTCGAGGCCATGGTGATTCGGAGGCCGAACAAGACGGTAATCACAAAGAGTTGTGATCGGCAAGAGTTGCCTACCTTTTAGGCTTAGTGTGATTGGTCGAGTCCCTCGAGGTTACACTAAGACGCTGATTGGATCCTGATCCCCACTAGAAGTCTGCCGGAGAATTCCGTTTCACGTGCTGAGGGTGTCGCGTGACTCGCTAGTAAAATAGTGGGAGCATATTAAGATAGAAATCCATATCTTGATAGTTTATTTCTTACAAAATCTGCATGTTATTTATTTCTGCTGCATCTTTATTTTCAGAAAATGTCACTTTCAAATCCCTTACGTGACATACTTGATGTCAACCGCCTCACTGGTCCAAATTATACGGATTGGCTCCGTAACTTGAGAATTGTTCTCACAGCGGAGAAAATCGTGTACGTCCTTGATACAGTGATGCCTATGCCTGAAGACGGGGGCAAGCGAGGATGAGATCGCTCGCTACGTGAAGTACATTGATGACTCCACTCTTGCTTAGTGCTATATGTTAGGCTCTATGACTCCTGAGTTATAGAGACAACATTAAAAGATGGATGTCAGATCCATTCTCCTACATGTCCGCAAATTGTTTGAGGAACAAGGAAGGACTCAGCGATATGAGATATCTAAGAGCCTCTTCTACGCTAGGATAACTGAGGGGACACCGGTTCAGAACCATGTCCTAAAGATGATTAAGTGGATAGAGAAACTCACAGGTCTAGGAATGGTCCTAGACGATAACTTGTGTGTGGACATTGTGCTTCAGTCCCTACTAGATTCCTTTTCACAGTTCATAATGAATTTTAATATGAACAAGCTTGAGGTGACTCTCCTAGAGCTCCTCAATATGTTGAGGGAGGCAGAGAGTACTATTAAGAAAGAGAAGCCAGTTCTCTACACTGGTGAGACCAGAAAGAAAAGGAAAACAGAAAGGTCCCTCAAGAAGGGAAAGGGCAAGGGCAGACCAGGTAAAGCAAAGGTTGCTAAGAAAGACCCAGTAAAGGACAAAGGCCAATGCTTCCACTGTGGTAAAGATGGGCACTAAAAGAGGAACTGCAAAGAGTACCTTGCAGAAAGGGCGAAACAAGAAGCTTGGTGAAGCTTCAGGTACATTCATGATCAATCTCCAATTGTTATATTTTTGTGATAGTGCATTGGTATTGGATACCAATATTTCTTATCACATCTACAATTTATTATAAATTCTAGCAAAGCCGAGGGGAGATTGACGAGAGGAATATTGCATAAAGGTTTGTTTATGCAAGACACTACTCCACATATCATGAATGTAAATGTCTAAGAGGAAACGAGATGAAGTGAACAATGCATACCTATGGCATTGTAGGCTAGGTCACATCCATGAAAGAAGGATTCAAAAGTTGCTAAATAATGGATATCTAGATCCATTCGACTACGTGTCATATGCAACTTGTGAACCTTGCATTCGTGGAAAATTGACCAAACTCTCCATTTAGTGGAACTGGAGAGAGAGCCACTGAGTTGTTGGAACTCATACATAGTGATGTATATGGACCCATGTCAACTCATGCCATTGGAGGTTACTCCTACTTCATTACATTTACTAATGATTTCTCAAGGTATGGATATGTGTACTTAATGAAGTACAAGTCCGAGGCCTTTGAGAAATTCAGAGAGTATAGGAATGAGGTGGAGAACCAAACTGGAAAAAGTATCAAAACTCTTCGATCAGATCGAGGAGGTGAGTACTTAAGTATAGAGTTTACTCAGTTCCTCAAGGACTATGGGATATTATCCCAAATGGACACCTTCTTATACACCTCAGCTCAATGGTGTCTTTGAAAGGAGAAATTGTACCTTATTAGATATGGTACGGTCCATGATGAGTTTCGCTGACCTACCCATCTCATTCTGGGGATATGCCCTAGAAACCGCAGCTTACCTTTTGAACAGAGTTCCAACTAAGTCGGTAGTGTCTACACCATATGAGATATGGAAAGGGAAGAAGCCTGATCTTAAGGTTGTTAAGATTTGGGGCTGCCCTGCCCATGTTAAAAGACACAACCCCGATAAGTTAGAATCAAGGACAGAGCGATGCAAATTTGTGGGATACCCCAAGGAAACTTGTGGGTATTATTTCTATCATCTCGAGGACCAAAAGGTCTTTGTAGAGAGCAATGTTCCTTGAGAAGGAACACATTCTTGACGGAGACAGTGGGAGAATGATAGAGTTGAGCGAGGTTGGAGAACCAAGCTCAAGCACCACTCTACAGCCCGAGTCTGTTCAGGTACCTAATACACAAGTTTCAACTTTACGTAGGTCTGATAGAGTATCTCATCCTCCTGAGAGATATGTGGGACATATTAGAGGAGAGGATGTTGAGGATATTGATCCTCAGACCTACAAGGAGGCTATTATGAGTATAGACTCCGGGAAGTGGCAAGAAGCCATGAATTCTGAGATGGATCCTATGTACTCCAACAAGGTTTGGAACCTAGTTGATGCGCCCGAAGGTATTGTACCCATCGTTTGCAAGTGGATCTTTAAGAAAAAGATCGGAGTAGATGGAAAGGTAAAGACCTATAAAGCAAGGCTGGTGGCTAAGGGGTATCGTCAAAGGCAAGATGTTGACTACGACGAAACCTTCTCACCCGTAGTAATGCTAAAATCCATCAGAATTCTACTGGCTATTGTAGCACACTATGATTATGAGATCTGACAGATGGATGTGAAAACCGCATTTCTCAATGGGAATCTCGAGGAGGAGGTGTATATGATGCAACCTGAGGGATTCGTGCCCAAGAACTGCCCAGATAAGGTGTGTAGGTTGCTTAGGTCCATTTATGGACTAAAGCAAGCTTTCCGAAGTTGGAACATAAGATTTGATGAAGCAATCAGATCTTATGACTTCGTTAAGAATGAAGATGAGCCTTGTGTGTACAAGAAGGTAAGTGGGAGCGCTATCACCTTTTTGGTGTTATATGTGGATGACATCCTCATCATTGGGAATGACGTAGGAATGCTATCTACGGTAAATGTTTGGTTATCTAGACACTTCTCCATGAAGGACTTAGGGGAAGCATCCTATATCTTGGGGATTAGAATCTATAGAGATAGATCCAAGAGGATGCTTGGCTTGTCCCAGTCCAGGTACATAGAAACCATTGTCAAAATGTTTAGCATTGAAAATCCTAAGAAAGGGCGAACATGGATATGATACCTTATGCCTCAGCAATAGGGTCTATCATGTATGCCATGCTATGTACTAGGCCTGATATAACGCATGCTCTGAGTGTCACGAGCAAGTATCAGGCGGATCCAGGCTTGGAGCACTGGAAAGCAGTAAAGTGTATCCTTAAGTACTTGAGAAGGACTAAGGATCTTTTACTAGTATATGGAGGTAATAGCCTTAAGGTTGAAGGCTGCACAGACTCAAGTTTTTAGTCTGATGTCGATGATAGCAAGTCGAATTCAGGGTATGTGTACACCTTGAATTGAGGAGCAGTGTGCTGGAAGAGTTCCAAGCAAGATACCACTGCTGACTCGACCACAGAGGCGGAGTACATTGCTGCATTAGATGTAGCAAAGGAGGGAGTCTGGTTGAAGATGTTCATCACAGATTTGAGAGTCGTTCCGGATAGCGAGAAGTCGACTTTCTTATATTGCGACAACTATGGGGCGATTACTCAAATAAGGGAACCCGGGTCTCATCAGAAGTGTTCTGAGGAGGTTCCAACTTATCAGAGAGATCGTAACCCGATGATATGTAGCAGTGGAAAGAGTTCCATCCGAAGATAACATTGCAGATCCACTGACAAAGCCGTTGTCTCAGATTGTCTTTGAGCGTCACAGGGGTCTGATGGGGATCAGACACATAGGTGATTGGCTTTAGGTCAAGTGGGAGATTGCTAGTCATAGGTGCCCAGCAAGCCAATCACGTGAGTGATGGCACGTGTGACTTGATACAGAATCTTTTTGCTTATTATATTTTGGCGTATATCACTTTATAACTATTGCATAAATGCATACATATATTGTGATGTCCTTGGATTTGTGCAATGGGAATCGGATCGTGATGAGATCATGATAATGAGATCGATTCACCTTTAAACACATATCCTAAATAATCCCGGTCATAGGTTACTCGAGAGGGACATCGTGATAACCGGATAGACTGGTGTGCTATATACCCGTCCATATGATGGATGCAGCTGGTCTCATAGCTGCTCGTGTAGGGACACTAGGGATACAGTACAGGTGCTCATTAGAGAATGAGTTCACTGTTTGATCCGCTTACGGAATGCTGGATGGTTGATGATGCCTTATTGTCAGACAGTGATTCCGTAGTCCTAGTGGTGTATCTAGTCCTTAGACTTGAGACACCAAGGATGTCCTGTATGAGTGCTCCACTCTTTGATACCAGACTTATAGGTTTGGCTGTCCCAGATCTAGTACAGCTGGTCATTGGGAGTGGTAGTCGACCTTACGAGGGCTATTGAGTGTCGATAGAGGATCATCCACTCTCGGCGTCATGAGAGGAATATCCCATGTGTTCTTGCTCAGACAAATCCCTAGCCAGGGTCATTCGGGTTGAGAGAGAAAGAGTTCTCTGGGAGAATCCGATTAGAGAGAGACTCGAGTAGAAACCGTATGGGTCTGACAACACCATGCTCGATATACGGTCTATGGGATATTAGATGGATGAGGGATTATAGGTACATGGTAACTGAGGACAGACTGGTCCAATGGATTGGATTCCCCTGTATCGTTTGGGGACTATGGCGTAGTGGCCTAGTACGTCCGTAGTCGATGAGTCAAGTGAATTATTACAGAGATAATAATTCACTGAGTTAGAAGGAGTTCTGACGGGTATGACTCACGGCCGGCTCGATATTGGGCCTAGAGGGTCACACACATATGGTAGGTATTACGATGAGTAGAGGTTCGGATATGAGATATCCGACGGAGCCCTTGTCTTATTGGATGCAAATCCAATACCCACTAGGGAAGGACCCATTAGGGTTTGACAGGGGACCTCTATAAATAGGAGGGATTCAGAGCCTCATAGTCTAGAGCTTTTGCTTGCCTTTCCTATTCTCCTCTTCCTCTCCACCTCAGAGCAGGCCTGGAGTCTTGAGGAGCGTCGTCGCAACCCTGCTGTGTGGATCACCGCTAGAGAGGAGGACGCTTGACCTCCTTCACCCTCTCCTAAGTATCTGCAAGGAAACAGGGATATACGATCTCCCTAGGTAACACAACCTACTCTATACGCAGTTTTAAGTTTCGCGGATTTTGCGCACCAATCTTCGTACGACGACGAACATCTCTTTGGGAATCGGGGATTTTGTTTTCTTGTTCTTTCGCTGCGCATGTGATGTCTCCCCCATGATTTCCCAACATTAGCTACCCAAAATCAAGCATCAGTTAGAATGGAGGTGGACTCAGAGGAGTGCCATGGAGACATATCTACTGATCGTGAAGAAAAGGGATGCAGATGCGAGGCGACAGATAGTAGGGCCATGGGCATGGCAGCGCCATGGTACCGCAGAGGCGGGACTTCCGTGAAAGTCATTGATCCCTTGCTCTCATGGAGGGAGAGCGCTTGGTCGTGAAAGGGACCGAGGAGGTGGAGAATGCAGAGGCAATCTCCAAGTACCGAGACAAGGCTGAAGGGCAGAGGCCAAGGAACTTCGTAAGACTGGTGTCAATGAACTTCTCATCAAGATAGCTGAAAGTGAAGGACTTCGGGTCATGCAAGAGTTCATAACCAAGGAACGAAGCAGGCAGTACGTGGTGCTGTACCTTTGCTACTCAGTGGAGTAGGCGGCAGGACTGATGGAGAAGACGGTACCATCCCAGAGGCGACCAAACCTATGAGAGAATTACTCCAAGTTGGAGTGAAAACTTTTCGCACTCCAGAAGTTCGATGGCATTGAGAAGGTGAATCATAGTAACGAACTCAACGCAAGGAGTGCAAACACTTCAAGTGCTTCAGAAGTGTGAGCAAAGAGCAGGCGAAGGCTAGTAACCAACTCGATGCATGGAGTACAACCTTGAGGAGGCGGGCGAAGTCAAGTAACCTTTGCCTTCTCAACTCTTAAGAGAATGGGCGAAACCGAGTACCCCAATTCTCTTATCTATCCAGCAGAGGAGCTCTGCACAAGTTCAAAGACCCTTCGAAGATAATGGAAGACAATAGTTGTCAAATCCTCACCAATGGTGATTAGTGCTACTGAGAGTAGATTGTCCGCTTCATTTCCCAACGAAATGACAATCGAAAGCGGAAGTGATGCGAACCTACTTGGATGTGACAACTAAGTGAAAGAAGAGTCAATGAGCAAATTTTATGGAGGAAGGACCCAAAACTTCAGAAGTTTACGAGATGATGCTCGTTAAAGCTCCAACAAGCATCCACCCAGTTGAAGCAGCATGAGGCATTTTGAGAGACTGGCGCAGTAAGGACGGTCTTTTCCTTCATCTGGGGTATCCGTAGGAATCAACAAGGATCAACACAACTCAACCAACCCCATACTAGAGTCAGAGTCATTGGTGAGTTGAAGTAGCATGGTGGATCAAAGGTTCGACTATTCAAAAACAGCAGCGGAGAGCAGCAAGGAGCCAAGAGGCGCATTGTAGCTGGAGCAGAAGATTGAAGACTCAGCAAAGGCGAGGAGTTGCAGTGTCGACAAAGGCTTCAACGAGGACGTCGAAGGAATAAGTGGGGGAGAATGTCACGGACAAACTTCTAAACATGGTGTTTGATGTAATGCTTATGTATGTCCATGTCTTTTGGCATATTCATGCCTTGTACAACATGTAAAGGGGCGGCCGAAGGCTTAATAGTCCCATTTTAGTTGGGTTGGTGGCCTCTTTAGGCTTGTAAATAAAGGTTGTGTCATGTAGACACGTGCGAGAGATTCTCGATCTGTGATGGACCATTTTACCCTTTGTTGTGCCACTGTTCAGAGCTTGTAAAGTCTGTTTGTAATTTGCATTGTCTATGAAGTGTTTTTCAGAAATGTTTGCTTGTGGATCCTGATTGAGGCGTTCTCTCTAGCCCGTTCTCTCTTTTGTTGGTCCTAAGGGACAACAGGAGTCTTTGGGGAGGCTGACCTTTGCGGACGGACACGCAAGGGTGCCGTACGACTTAGGCAAAACCAGCTAAGTCCGTGACAAACTGGTCCAGTCTTTACCAGAGTCGTGCAGTTCGGCCCCCGACTTGCGACTCGCCAATCATAAACCTGAGCCCGAGATCAGTCACTTAGCCAACAGGTCCAGTCTTTACCCGAGTCGCATAGCTCGGCCCCCAACTTACGACTCGCTAGTCCTAAACCTAAGCCCGAGATCACTCACTCGACCAACGGGTCTAGTCTTTACCTGAGTCGCACAGCTCTACCCTCGACTTACTACTCGTTAATCCTAAACCTGAGCTCGAGATCAATCACTCGGCCAATAGGTCCAATCTTTACTCGAGTCGTGCAGCTCGGCCCTCGACCTGCGACTCGCCAGTCCTAAACCTGAGCCCGAGATCAGTCACTCGGCCAACAGGTTCAGTCTTTACCCAAGTCACGCAACTCGACCCTCGACTTGTGACTCGCCAGTCCTAAACCTGAGCCCGAGATTAATCACTCGACCAACAGGTCTAGTCTGTACCCGAGTCGCGTAGCTTGCCCCCTGACTTGCGACTCGCCAGTCCTAAACCTGAGCTCGAGATCAGTCACTCGGCCAACAAGTCCAGTCTTTACCCGAGTCGTGCAGTTTGGCCCCCGACTTGATACTCGCTAGTCCTAAACTTGAGCCCGAGATCAGTCACTCTACCAACAGGTCCGGTCTTTGCTTGAGTCGCGCAGCTCGGTCCCCTGACCAGCGACTCGCTAGTACCATCCTACTTGGGCCCAGTCGCTTGGCTAGCAATTCCAATCCTTCCAAAAGCATGGGGCATCGCTTGCCAAGCAGTCCCACGACGAACCAGCTCGATTTCCCCTCACGAGCAATCAATACACATGCGGCACTCTGACCCAGGTGCACCCCTCGCCCTCTCGCAAGGACCCCACGACACGCCTCAGTGGCGGGGAGAAGTGATAAGGTATATTTTGGGCCCTGGCCACGTCATGACCAGTGTCGCACCACACCACCGCCAGGTCAACAGGAGGAGTACTCCCACGCACCGAGCCGGGATCCGTACCAAGGCACTCCTCAATATAGTAGCATAAAAACCTCTGGCCCTCGAGGATCGGCCACACAAATGTACCTCCTCGCCTCTCGAGGATCGGCCACCACGCCAAACCCCGGTACGGCCGACCCTTGTACAATAGTATAAAAACCCTTGGCCGGCATCTGGCCAAAGGAGGAGAAAAGAAAACAAAACCAAGCACTAACTTACTCGATGAGAGGCTAAAGTCGGTAACCACACGACGAGGGCCTTTTGTGCAGGATAGCGGCCACCCCCCGAGCCGCGACCATCCCAACCGAGAGTCGCCAACCAGCATCCCGACTGAGAGACACCAATCAATATTCCGGCACCAGCATCCTGTCCTATGGGCATGATCGACCTCGGCAACAAGCTCAGCAGACCGAAGACTCCCGACATCGACCCGCGAATCGAGCCGTGCTAACTCACCAGCCATGGCGCATCAGTTCATCAACATGAAATAATAAATTTTACAGAGAAAATGATTAAAATTATTTCGATTTAAACTCTAAAGTTATCTCAATATAGCATATAAATAGGAGTTTAGTTTTAACTTCATCATCAATTGATTGTTATAATAAAAAAGCGACAGATTGTTGAATTTTGGATTTTGATGATGAAATCAATTGATGACTTTATGATTTAATATGCTATTTGAGAAAAGTGATGCAGGACTAACTTCAATTAGAAAAAGCAAAACAATTGAAGCAAGAAGAATCAACCATTGAGCCGGAGGAAGAAAATGGGCATCGAGCCAGAAGAATTGGACGTTGCGCTAAGATCGGAAGTTGCAGGAGTCAACTTACTCATGGATCGGGCGATACGCCGAAGGTTCAAATGATGTGCCGAAAGTTCGTTGGGAGTTCGGATGAACAAATGACAAGCCGGACAACTTAGATTTATTGTCTTTTAATTGTTTAAGTCCTTATTATCGAAGTTAGGCCTTAATTTGAGTTAGGTTTGGGTGTAACCTTGCTAACTCAATTAAGGGCCAACTAGGCTTAAGTTGGGGCTAATTTGGGCCAAGTGGAAGGCTCATTAAGTGACCCTTAGTTGGCCCAAGTGGTGGCACCACTGTTAGGAAAAGAGTCGGCACTAAGAGGGGCAACGGTAAAAATTACGTCAGTTCAAAACTTCGTTGTGATTAAATTTGTTTCCGACGAAAAATCGTTTCTTAAAGGTATTAACTTTGAAAGCGTATGGAAGAGCGTAGTGGATGTCAAGCAAGTAAAGTGGTTTGCAGTAAAGTAAATTGTACAAGAGAAACACAAATCATATTTTTATAGTGGTTCAGTCGTATGACCTACATCCACTTCGCCGATTCCTTTTCCGTCGAGGCCATCGGCATCCACTATCAGTCTTCTTTTAATGGGCGAAGACCAACTACCCTTTTACAACTCGATTCTCCTTTTACCAGGTTTAGGAGATAACCCTTACACCCCTACTTACTCCTCTCTCAAACTATTCTAACACTTAGAACTTTTTGAGAGAAGTTCACACAAGATTGCAACATCGTTTCTTTCTATTTTTACTCTCAAGTCTTATGTTGTTTAACCAAAGATGAGAGGGGTATTTATATGCCTCAAGTTAATTCAAGCATGGAGCCTAAAAACATCTCATATTGGGTTTCTTGGGTTCGGACGATGGTACCGCCTGTGCTGGGCGGTACCATCGCTAGTGTCAATCTGACACTAACACTACACTGGGCAGTATTGTTGAATCTCGGATTTTGATGATGAAGTCAATTGTAATTTATTTGATATAATTTATATATTGAGAAAAGTGTGCATAATTAACTATAATGGCAGTAAGATAAAGCAGGTGTTGTGCCGGAGTCAAGATCGAGATCTCATTGGGAGTTCGGGAGTTCGACGGAAGTCCGGATATTCGTCGGAAGTTCTGTGGGAACTAACCAAGAAGTCTAGGAGCTTGCCATTGAAGCTCGTCGGAACTCGCCAAGAAGATCATCGCAAATCTAGGAGCTTGCCGGGAGTCCGCCAAAGTATTGCCGAGAGTTCGCCGGAAGTACGCCGGAAGCTCGCCGGAAGAGCAATTGATGCACCGGAACAAGAAGTGCAGTAAACATTTCTTAATCATCGTAGTTAGAGCATAAATTAATTTAGGATTGGGAGGTAATCCCACTAACTTAATTAGGGGCCAATTGGGCCCTTAACAGGGCTAAATTGGGCCGAATTGAACACCTAATTCATGTTGGGAAATCATGGGGGCGACATCACATGCACAGCGGAAGAACAAGAAAACAAAATCCCTGATTCCCAAAAAGATGTTCGTCATCGTGCGAAGATTGGTGCGCAAAAATCCGCGAAACATGAAACTGCGTATAGAGTAGATTGTGTTACCTAGGGAGATCGTATATCCCTATTTCCTTACAGATCCTTAGGAGAGGGTAAAGGAGGTCAAGCGTCCTCCTCTCTAGCGGTGATCCACACAGCAGGGTTGCGACGATGCTCCTCAAAACTCCAGGCCTGCTCTGAGGTGGAGAGGAAGAGGAGAATAGGAAAGGCAAGCAAAGACTCTAGCCTATGAGGCTCTGAATCCCTCCTATTTATAGAGGTCCCCTGTCAAACCCTAATGGGTCCTCCCCTAGTGGGTATTGGATCTACATCCAATAAGATAAGGGCTCCGTCGGATATCTCATATCCGAACCTCTACTCATCGCAATACCTACCATATGTGTGTGACCCTCTAGGCCCAATATCGAGCTGGCCGTGAGTCATACCCATCAGAACTCCTTCTAACTCAGTGAATTATTATCTCTGTAATAATTCACTTGACTCATCGACTACGGACGTACTAGGCCACTATGCCGTAGTCCCCAGACGATACAGGGGAATCTAATCCATTGGACCTGTTTGTCCTTAGTTACCGTGTACCTATAGTGCCTCATCCATCTAATATCCTAGAGACCGTATATCGAGCATGGTATTGTCAGACCCATACGGTTTCTACTCGAGTCTCGCTCTAATCGGATTCTCCCGGAGAAATCTTTCTCTCTCAACCCGAATGACCCTGGCCAGGGATTTGTCTGAGCAAGAACACATGGGATATTCCTCTCATGACGCCGAGAGTGGATGATCCTCTATCGACACTCAATAGCCCTCGTAAGGTCGACTACCACTCCCAATGACCAGCTGTACTAGATCTGGGACAGCCAAACCTATAAGTCTGGTATCAAAGAGTGGAGCACTCATACAGGACATCCTTGGTGTCTCAAGTCTAAGGACCAGATACACCACTAGGACTACGGAATCGCTATCTGCCAATAAGGCATCATCAACCATCCAGCATTCCGTAAGCGAATCAATCAGTGAACTCATTCTCCAATGAGCACCTGTACTGTATCCCTAGTGTCCCTACACGAGCAGCTATGAGACCAGCTGCATCCATCATATGGACGGGTATACAGCACACCAATCTATCCGGTTATCACGATGTCCCTCTCGAGTAACCTATGACCGGGATCATTTAGGATATGTGTTTAAAGGTGAATCGATCTCATTATCGTGATCTCATCACGATCCGATTCCCATTGCACAAATCCAAGGACATCACAATATATGTATGCATTTATGCAATAGTTATAAAGTGATATACGCCAAAATATAATAAGCAAAAAGATTCTGTATCAAGTCACACGTGCCATCACTCACGTGATTGGCTTGCTGGGCACCTATGACTAGCAATCTCCCACTTGACCTAAAGCCAATCACCTATGTGTCTGATCCCCATTAGACCCCTGTGACGCTCAAAGACAATCTGAGACAACGGCTTTGTCAGTGGATCTGCAATGTTATCTTCGGATGGAACTCTTTCCACTGCTACATCTCCTCGGGCTACGATCTCTCTGATAAGCTGGAACCTCCTCAGAACACTTCTGATGAGACCCGGGTTCCCTTATTTGAGTAATCGCCCCATAGTTGTCGTAATATAAGAAAGTCGACTTCTCGCTATCCGGAACGACTCCCAAATCTGTGATGAACATCTTCAACTAGACTCCCTCCTTTGCTACATCTAATGCAGCAATGTACTCCGCCTCTGTGGTCGAGTCAGCAGTAGTATCTTACTTGGAACTCTTCCAGCACACTGCTCCTCCATTCAAGGTGTGCACATACCCTGAATTCGACTTGCTATCATCGACATCAGACTGAAAACTTGAGTCAGTGTAGCCTTCAACCTTAAGGCTATTACCTCCATATACTAGTAAAAGATCCTTAGTCCTTCTCAAGTACTTAAGGATACACTTTACTGCTTTCTAGTGCTCAAAGCCTGGATCCGCTTGATACCTGCTCGTGACACTCAGAGCATGCGTTATATCAGGCCTAGTACATAGCATGGCATACATGATAGACCCTATTGCTGAGGCATAAGGTATCATATTCATGTTTGCCCTTTCTTTTGGAGTCTTTGGGGACATACTCGTAGAAAGCGATATCCCATGTCTCATCGGTATGAGACCTCTCTTGGAATTTTCCATGCCAAACCTTTTAACAATGGTTTCTATGTACCTGGACTGGGACAAGCCAAGCATCCTTTTGGATCTATCTCTATAGATTCTAATCCCCAAGATATAGGATGCTTCCCCTAAGTCCTTCATGGAGAAGTGTCTAGATAACCAAGCCTTTATTGTGGATAGCATTCCTACGTCATTCCCAATGATGAGGATGTCATCCACATATATCACCAAAAAGGTGATAGCGCTCTCACTTACCTTTCTGTATACACAAGGCTTATCTTCGTTCTTAACGAAGTCATAAGATCTGATTGCCTCATCAAATCTTATGTTCCAACTTCGGGAAGCTTGCTTTAGTCCATAAATGGATCTAAGCAACCTACACACCTTATCTGGGCAGTTCTTGGACACGAATCCCTCAGGTTGCATCATATACACCTCCTCCTCGAGGTTCCCGTTGAGGAATATGGTTTTCACATCCATCTGCCAGATCTCATAATCATAGTGTGCTGCAATATCCAATAGAATTCTGATGGATTTTAGCATTGCTACGGGTGAGAAGGTTTCGTCGTAATCAACACCTTGCCTTTGACGATACCCCTTAGCCACTAGCCTTGCTTTATAAGTCTCTACCTTTCCATCTACTCCGATCTTTTTCTTAAAGATCCACTTGCAACCGATGGGTACAATACCTTCGGGCGCATCAAATAGGTTCCAAACCTTATTGGAGTACATAGAATCCATCTAAGAATTCATGGCTTCTTGCCACTTCCCGGAGTCTATACTCATAATAGCCTCCTCGTAGGTCTGAGGATCAATATCCTCAACATCCTCTCCTCTAATATGTCCCACATATCTCTCAGGAGGATGAGATACTCTATCAGACCATCGTAAAGTTGAAAATTGTGTATTAGGTACCTGAACAGACTCGGGCTGTAGAGTGATGCTTGAGCTTGGTTCTCCAACCTCGCTCAATTATATCATTCTCCCATTGTCTCCGCCAAGAATGTGTTCCTTCTCAAGGAACATTGCTCTCTTAGCTACAAAGACCTTTTGGTCCTCGAGATGATAGAAATAATACCCACAAGTTTCCTTGGGGTATCCCACAAATTTGCATCGCTCTGTCCTTGATTCTAACTTATCGGGGTTGTGTCTTTTAATGTGGGCAGGGCAGCCCCAAATCTTAACAACCTTAAGATCATGCTTCTTCCCTTTCCATATCTCATATGGTGTAGACACTACCGACTTAGTTGGAACTCTGTTCAGAAGGTAAGCTGCGGTCTCTAAGGCATATCCCTAAAATAAGATGGGTAGGTCAGCGAAACTCATCATGGACCGTACCATATCTAATGGCGTACGATTCCTCCTTCCAAAGACACCATTGAGCTGAGGTGTATAAGGAGGTGTCCATTGGGATAATATCCCATGGTCCTTGAGGAACTGAGTAAACTATGTACTTAAGTACTCACCTCCTCGATCTGATCGAAGAGTTTTGATACTCTTTCCAGTCTGGTTCTCCACCTCATTCTTATACTCTCTGACTTTCTCAAAGGTCTCGGACTTGTACTTCATTAAATACACATATCCATACCTTGAGAAATCATCAGTAAAGGTAATGAAGTAGGAGTAACCACCAATGGCATGAGTTGACATGGGTCCACATACATCACTATGTATGAGTTCCAACAACTCAGTGGCTCTCTCTCCAATTCCACTAAATGGAGAGTTGGTCAGTTTTCCACGAAGGCAAGGCTCGCAAGTTGCATATGACACATAATCGAATGGATCTAGATATCCATTATTTAGCAACTTTTGAATCCTTCTTTCATGGATGTGACCTAGCCTACAATGCCATAGGTATGCACTGTTCACCTCATCTCGTTTCCTCTTAGACACTTACATTCATGATATGTGGAGTAGTGTCTTGCATAAACAAACCTTTATGCAATATTCCTCTCGTCAATCTCCCCTCGGCTTTGCTAGAATTTACAATAAATTGTAGATGTGATAAGCAATATTGGTATCCAATACCAATGCATTATCACAAAAATCTGCCAATTGGAGATTGATCATGAATATACCTGAAGCTTCTCCAAGCTTCTATTTCGCCCTTTCTACAAGGTACTCTTTGTACTTCCCCTTCCAGTGCCCATCTTTACCACAGTGGAAGTATTGGCCTTTGTCCTTTACTGGGTCTTTCTTAGCAACCTTTGCTTTACCTAGTTTGCCCTTGCCCTTTCCCTTCTTAAGGGACCTTTCTACTTTCCTTTTCTTTCTGGTCTCACCAGTATAGAGAACTGGCTTCTCTTTCTTAATAGTACTCTCTGCTTCCCTCAACATATTGAGGAGCTCTGGGAGAGTCACCTCAAGCTTGTTCATATTAAAATTCATTATGAACTATGAAAAGGAATCGAGTAGGGACTGAAGTACAATGTCCACACACAAGTTATCCTCTAGGATCAGTCCTAGACCTGTGAGTTTCTCTCTCCACTCAATCATCTTTAGGACATGGTTCTGAACCGGTGTCCCCTCAGTCATCCTAGCGCGGAAGAGGCTCTTAGATATCTCATATCGCTGAGTCCTTCCTTGTTCCTCAAACAATTTGCGGACATGTAGGAGAATGGATCTGACATCCATCTTTTGATGTTGTCTCTGTAACTCAGGAGTCATAGAGCCCAACATATAGCACTGAGCAAGAGTGGAGTCATCAATGTACTTCACGTAGCGAGCGATCTCATCCTCGTTTGCCCCTTCTTCGGGCGTAGGTATCACTGTATCAAGGACGTACATGATTTTCTCCGCTGTGAGAACAATTCTCAAGTTACGGAGCCAATCCGTATAATTTGGACCAGTGAGGCGGTTGACATCAAAGTATGACACGTAAGGGATTTGAAAGCGACATTTTCTGAAAATAAAGATGCAGCAAAAATGAATAACATGCAGATTTTGCAAGAAATAAACTATCAAGATATGGACTTCTATCTTAATATGCTCCCACTATTTTACTAACGAGTCACGCGACACCCTCAGCACGTGAAACGGAAGTCTCCGGCAGACTTCTAGTGGGGATCAAGATCCAATCAGCGTCTTAGTGTAACCTCGAGGGACTCGACCAATCACACTAAGCCTAAAAAGTAGGCAACTCTTGTCGATCACAACTCCTTTTGATTCCCGTCCTGTTCGGCCTCCGAATCACCATGGCCTCGAGGGACTCGACCAACCATGATGCTCGGTTAAGTCAACACCTTCGTTACAAGATGAGTCTGATTTGATGATATACCCTCGAGGGACTCGACCAAGTATACTATGCCCTCAGGTCACCGGTGACATCTCTATGTCGTAAGCAAGATAGCAAATCACGATATAGGTGAGTCTCGAGGGACTCGACCAACTCAACCTACACCGGGAATCGGTTCCTACTTATAACGATCGAAGGCCACGTGGGTCAATCTAATTACCTCACGTTTATCGACTTAATATTATCGAGAGATGTTTCTATGATTTGGTCTCCTAATATGACATGTCACACATATACATATTTAATATATATCTACATCGCATGCAAATATATATATACTTATCTAGTATGTGTATAAGCAATCACACCAGATGATCATTGACCACAACCTAATATGATTAGGCCCGAGCCAGTAGGCCTAATCACTCACATCAAGATCTATATGTGCAACGGTGCATCTCCATGCCCTGTGATCGTCCATCTTGTCCTCGTCGGTTCCGTCGACATCTTGATGCATCTCCATGCATCACGATCGTCCGTCTCGTGGGTCCCGCTATCGCATCCACGCTCCCGCTGCGCCTCCTCATGTGATTACAACTTAATCATAGGCATGCAGGCCCGACAATAAACGAGAAATATAATGGAGGCTCGCAGACCTCAATAATAATAATCACAAGTACACACATCACACGGTCCATGATCATCCGTCCACACATCATACATCACATGTATAAATAATCATCATCATGTAGGACTACTAGATAATAATAAAAATAATAATCAACTAAACTTTTTAATTAATTAATATTTTCTGAAATCAGAGACATGTAGAGAATTCCTAAATTTATAGGGGTATTTTCGTAATTTGGACAAAAGACAGAAATTGGAATTTCTCAAATTCCGAGGGGTAAAACTGTCTTTTTCCAAGAAAACCCTAATGCCCTACTATCCTTTGCTACTGCCGCCGCCGACGCCACCCTGCTGGCGGTGGCCTGTGCGGCGGGGCGAGGGCGCTGCCTTCGCCTGCAGGTGGCACGCCCGCTGGCGGTGCTGCTGCTGCAGGTGGGCTCCCCCGCGGGCGCCGCCGCCTCCGCGCGCGGTTCTGCCGGCGGGGCAACGCCCGCAGGCGGTGCTGTCCCGCCGGGCGGCCGCCCCTGGGGGGGGGGGGGGGAGAGTTTCGCCCGCGGGACCAGCGGCGGCAAGCGCCGCTGCCCTGCGGCGCCTCACCCCGCGGGAGAAGCGGCCGCAGGCGCCTCTGCCCGCGGGCTGCCAGCCCCGCCGGACGCAAGCCCGCTGCAAGCAGGCCGCCGGCCGGCTGCTGCAGACGCAGCCCCTGTGCTGCCCGCCTTCGGCTGCGCTTCACGCACGCAGATCGAGGGCAGCAACTGTTGCTGCCCTTTCTCGCTTTTGCGTCAACGATTTTGACGTCAATATTCTTCCTAAACACAATACACGCAGTTCAAAACCAACAAAAATCCGCGAAACATGAAACTGCGTATAGAGTAGATTGTGTTACCTAGGGAGATCGTATATCCCTATTTCCTTGCAGATCCTTAGGAGAGGGTAAAGGAGGTCAAGCGTCCTCCTCTCTAACGGTGATCCACTCCAGGCCTGCTCTGAGATGGAGAGGAAGAGGAGAATAGGAAAGGCAAGCAAAGACTCTAGCCTATGAGGCTCTGAATCCCTCCTATTTATAGAGGTCCCCTGTCAAACCCTAATGGGTCCTCCCCTAGTGGGTATTGGATCTGCATTCAATAAGACAATAGCTCCGTCGGATATCTCATATCCGAACCTCTACTCATCGCAATACCTACCATATGTGTGTGACCCTCTAGGCCCAATATCGAGCTGGCCGTGAGTCATACCCGTCAGAACTCCTTCTAACTCAGTGAATTATTATCTCTGTAATAATTCGTTTGACTCATCGACTACGGATGTACTAGGCCACTACGCCGTAGTCCCCAGACGATACAGGGGAATCCAATCCATTAGACCTGTCTGTCCTCAGTTACCGTGTACCTATAGTCCCTCATCCATCTAATATCCCAGAGACCATATATCGAGCATGGTGTTGTCAGACCCATACGGTTTCTACTCGAGTCTCGCTCTAATCGGATTCTCCCGAAGAACTCTTTCTCTCTCAACCCGAATGACCCTGGCCAGGGATTTGTCTGAGCAAGAACACATAGGATATTCCTCTCATGACGCCGAGAGTGGATGATCCTCTATCGACACTCAATAGCCCTCGTAAGGTCGACTACCACTCCCAATGACCAGCTGTACTAGATTTGGGATAGCCAAACCTATAAGTCTGGTATCAAAGAGTGGAGCACTCATACAGGACATCCTTGGTGTCTCAAGTCTAAGGACCATATACACCACTAGGACTACGGAATCGCTGTCTGACAATAAGGCATCATCAACCATCCAACATTCCGTAAGCGGATCAATCAGTGAACTCATTCTCTAATGAGCACCTGTACTGTATCCCTAGTGTCACTACACGAGCAGCTATGAGACCAGCTGCATCCATCATATGGACGGGTATACAGCACACCAGTCTATCCGGTTATCACGATGTCCCTCTCGAGTAACCTATGACCGGGATCATTTAGGATATGTGTTTAAAGGTGAATCGATCTCATTATCGTGATCTCATCACGATCCGATTCCCATTGCACAAATCTAAGGACATCACAATATATGTATGCATTTATGCAATAGTTATAAAGTGATATACACCAAAATATAATAAGCAAAAAGATTATGTATTAAGTCACACGTGCCATCACTCACGTGATTGGCTTGCTGGGCACCTTTGACTAGCAATTCAGCCCTAAATTCTTGGCCGACAGTGGCACCGGTTGGAAAGCAGTGCCCCAAGAAATCTGGGTGGTGGTACCGCCCAGACTAGGCGGTGGTACTGTCGGCAGTTATTGCTGCCAACGGTGGTACCGCCCCTGTCAGGCGGTGGTACCGCTAGAGCTCGATCTCCAAGCTCTGTCAAGCGGTGGTACCGCCCAAACTGAGCGGTAGTACCGCCTAGTATCATGTGTCAGGCGGTAATACCGCCCAAAAATGGTGGTGGTACCGTTAGGACCCCAAAAATTCGAGATTAGACACTTTTTAGCTCCATTTTTGAAGCCATTGGGGCCTATAAAAACCCCACCCTTTTCTTCATGAAAGGGCACGAAACCTATTGGCATAATCTTGAGTTCTTGAGTCTTAAGTGTTGTAAAAGTTAGAGTTCTCCTACTTCATCTCTTAGCCTTGTAATCATCCAAGAAAGAGGAGTGAGACTTGTAAGGGTTCATCTCCTAAACCCGAGAAAAGGAGAAAGTGCGGTAAAGAGGTGTTCGATCTTCACCTATTGAAGGAAGGCCTTTAGTGAACGCCGAAGACCTCATCAAAGGAGGAATCCGAAAGTGGATGTAGGTCATGTTGATCGAACCACTCTAAATTCTGGTTTGCTTTTCATTAGTGCAATTTACTTTAACTGCAATTCATTTCATTGCAAACTACTTCTCCTCCTCATCTTATTTACGCTCTCATACATTTCAAGTTGCTATCATTCTAATTCGGTTTTCATCGAACGTACGAAATATTTTATACGAGAATCAAAGAATTTTTCACTGCACTAATTCACCCCCCCTCTTAGTGCCGCTCTTGATCCTAATAGGTACCACCGCCCAGTCTGGCGGTACCATCGCCTGGGAGGCTGTGCTGGATGGTACCATTGCCCAGACTGATGGTACCACCACCTGCAGCCTCTCGGAGGCTGTGTTTGGGTGGTACTATCGCCCAGACCGATAGTACCATCGCTTGACACAGTCTTTGAGACTGTACCACGACGGTGCCACCTCTTAGGTCACTATTTGGGCCTTTTCATTGGGCCCAACATAGTTCTTACATAGGCCCAATTGGCCCCTAATTGGGTTGGCCCAATTCCAATCCTAATTATGTGCTAACTATGAATTCTGAGACATTTCCTAAGCTAAATAAGTCCGTAAGTCTAGTTTCTTCCGACGAGCTTCCGGCGAACTTCTGACGATCTCTCGGCAATGTTCCAGTGGACTCCCAGTAAGCTCCTAGACTTCACGACGATCTTCTTGGCGAGTTCCGATAAGCTTCTTTGGTAATTTCCTAGACTTCTCGGTTGGTTTTGGCAGAACTTCCGATGAATGTCTAGACTTCCGACGAACTCTCGAACTCCCAACGAAATCGTATTTTTGACTCCAGGACTTCATTTTGCTTTATGCCTTGCTATCGTAGTTAATCCTGCATATGTAAAAAGACACTTCGATCTAGACAATTATTACTAAGCTTGAATCATGTTGTCCGGCATGTCATTAGTCTATCGACGCTTCGTTCGATTCTTCGGCGCATCGTCCTCTCTTGCGGCCTATTGCCCAATCCACTAGTTGACTCTGCAACTCTGATATCCTTAGCGTAATATCCGTTCTTCTTGGCCTGATGGCTGAATCCATGGCCCGAGGCCTTCTGTCAATACGTCGACCGATCCTCCGGCTCGACGTATAATCTTCTGACATGTTCCACGGCCCAACATGAATCTTCCTACTTTAATTGTCTCATTCTGATTGAAGCATCCTATGTCACTCAAAACGTAGATCAAATCATAAACACTTATCAATTGGTTTCATTATCAAAATCTGAGATTCAACAATTTCTCCCTTTTTGATGATGACAACCAATTGATGATGGAGTTAATCTTAAGTCCCGGAGTTAAAACAAACTCCCCCTATCAATATGTCGTATTGATAGAGACTCTTGGATTCAAAAATCCAAGCAACATGTTATCATAAACTTATGCATAACATCATACTTCTCGCCCTTTGTCATCAACAAAAAGGAGAAGTATAACTATCTAAGTGTTTGAGATACAAGTTCAAATCGTTGCATCATAAATCTCCAGTTTTATCATCATGCAAGCTAGCAAAAATTTTACAAAATTTTAGAATATGCAAGTTGCAACTTTTGATTTTTGAGATAGGTAAGATAGCATTTTTGCTTATATTGTAAGATAGCATTTCTTGCTTCTGAGATAAGCAAACTAATAAATTTTGCCTCTCTTTGCGATATGTATATTTGTAATTTTTACTTCTCTTTAGATGTGCAAGCAAACTAACAAGTTTTTTTCTCCTTACAATTTGTGAGCTAGCAAGTTTTATATACATGAAAGTTGGCAAGATTTTTGCATCTTTTGAGATAAGCAATCTTCTTGCTTCTTCTTGAAGTATACAAGATAGCTAGCAAGTTAGCAAAATTTGCTCCCCCTATGTCATTATCAAGTAAAAGGGATGTGTACGCTAGAAATTCTTTCTCCCCTTTTGTCATTGGCAAAAGGAGGGGAATAACTAAAACAATTGTGCAATTCATCAATTTTCAAATTATGACAAAGGTTAAACAATAAAGATGATAAATCAAGTCATGAATATCAAAACAATTTTTCATCATAAACATTTCATCATTGAATGCATCATTATCATAAGTTGAAGTATAGCATGCATGTTACCAAATTATCATGTATATTTCCAAAATATAAAATCTATTATTCCAAATCATTACATCAATATTTCAATCATAAAAAATGAAAGATCAAGTCTAAAATTCAAGAGATCAAGATCATAATCCGAAAAATGTATAAGAGGAATTTATGCATTTGGAAGATCTAACATGTCTAAGTTTATCATTCAAGATAACAAATTTGGTTCTCTTTAAGATGCTAGCTATTTTCTTTCCCCCTTATGTCATTGTAAATAAGAAACAAGAAGTAGAGTGGAAGAATACAATTTTTTACATCAATGCTCTACTGATTACATGAGGTTTAAAACCATAAATACAAAGGAATTTGCATATCATGTCATAAAAGATAATAATATCAAATCAAGAATGCCACAAGACATGATTTATTTAATCAAATTTTTTATTATAAATAGCACAAAGAAACATAGGAGATCAAATGATATAATATCTTGATTCATGCATAAGAAATCTCAAGTTATAAATCTCGAAAAATCAAAATAAGTCTCATTCAAATTTAACTCATCAAAATCATTTTTATGGTCCAAGAGATTTATAAAAGTGATATAAATAGATTCGTTAATCTCCTTTTTGAAAAAATCGATAAAGTAGGAAAAAATAAAATTTTCAAGGAAAAACCTTTCCGCTTTTTAGTTGTTTCAATTCATGTGATTTATTTTATTTATGTCAAATAAAAATATGCATCAATGTTTCAAAACCGAAAAAGCCACTTTCATTACCGTAAAAATTGATAATCTATAAATCTCAAGAATCATCATGCATAATTTCGAAATTTATTAAGCATGATCATTATGCATGACATCAAATCATGATTTCAAAATATTTAATTTTTTCATTACATAATT
The DNA here is from genome assembly GCF_036884655.1 of Musa acuminata AAA Group. Lineage (NCBI taxonomy): Eukaryota > Viridiplantae > Streptophyta > Magnoliopsida > Zingiberales > Musaceae > Musa > Musa acuminata. The sequence goes on from NC_088354.1 coordinate 29,963,805, forward strand.
ATATCATTATGCATCATCGAAATTGATTTCATCAAACATAAAGCATTTTCCATCAAGATCATTTTGTTTGTTGTAGTCATGCATTTTTCTTTTTAGGTGAATCTAACTTTTCATGCTTAGTTTTCCATACAAAAGCCATACATCATCATTAAGCATGATATCAAACTTCTTAATATTTTCATTAAGACATCAAGCATGGTTTCAATCAAAATCGAAAATCATCAACATATACATTATTTCTTCTTGAAAAACAAATATAGGATCATTAGATTTAAATCTAACATTTTATTCCATTAACATAAAACATGCAATTTTCATTATCATTTTCAAAATTACTAGCATGATCATATTTTTTTTGTATTTTCATTTTTAAACATGTAATTTTTAAGAAAAATAATTATTCTAAACTAAATTAAAAATAACTCATGAAAGCATCATATAATTTTGAAATAAATTAAATGAATTTTGATTACCTCATCATCGAATGCCGTTAAGGCGTAGTTTGCCACCTTGCCTTTATTTTTCTCCTCGTCTTCGGATAAGCTTAATTCATCCAAAATCATCCTTTTCTTCTTTTTAAGTTCATTTTTAATTTTTAATTCTTATTTTAAAAATTTCATGAGGAGTTCAAGTTCACAATCACTTGAGCTTATGCTCGAGTGGTCTTCAATTATTCTAAGTCCGAAATTCTTCCTGTTCTTTGGAAGGTGGTTCTCAAGTTCTTTACGTGCATTGCATGTCATTTCATAGGTCATCAATGATTCTATAAGTCCTTCAATTGGTAAATGGTTCAAGTTTTTTGATTCTTGAATAGCCGTTACTTTTGAATTCCAAGTTTTAGAAAGTGAACGTAAAACTTTATTCATAAGTTCAAGATTCGAAAAACATTTGTCAAGAGCTTTTAAACTATTGACAACATCTATAAAGCGAGTGTACATGTCAACAATAGTTTCACTTAGCTTCATTTGAAACAGCTCAAAATCATGCATTAAAAAATTAATCTTCGAATCTTTTACTCTATTCGTGCCTTCGTGTATGATTTCAAGAGTATGCCATATATCGAAAGTCATTTCACAAGTAGAAACCCGATTAAACTCAGTTTTATCTAAAGCGCAAAATAAGACATTCATAGCCTTTGCATTTGGAGAAAAAGTCTTCTTCTCCAAATCATTCCAATGGTTCATCTGAAGAGAAGACATTCGAAAACCGTTTTCAATAATACTTTATAAATTTAAATCCAAAGAAAGTAAGAAAACTCTTATTCGAGTTTCCAATATATGTAGTCCATCCCATTGAACAAGGGAGGACAAATGAGAGAGTAACCCTCCTGAAAGCCAAAAAGAGCTATTTCTCTTGGGTGTTAAACCAAATGAGAAATTACGAGGCTCTAATACCAATTGTTAGGAAAAGAGTCGGCACTAAGAGGGGGGATGAATTAATGCAGCAGTAAAAATTACGTCAGTTCAAAACTTCATTGCGATTAAATCCGTTTCTAACGAAATCCGTTTCGTAAAGGTATTAACTTTGAAAGCGTACGGAAGAGTATAGTAGATGTAAAGCAAATAAAGTGATTTGTAGTAAAGTAAATTATACAAGAGAAACACAAACCAGATTTTTATAATGGTTCGGTCATCGTGACCTACATCTACTTCGCCGATTCCTCTTCCGTCGAGGCCACCGACATCCACTATCAGTCTTTTTTCAATGGGTGAAGACCAACTACTCTTTTACAACTCAATTCTCCTTTTACTGGGTTTAGGAGATAACCCTTATACCCCCACTTACTCCTCTCTCAAACTATTCTAACACTTAGAACTTTTTGAGAGGAGTTCACACAAGATTGCAACAGCGTTTCTTTCTATTTTTACTCTCAAGTCTTGTCTTGTTTAATCAGGGATGAGAGGGGTATTTATAGGCCTCAAGTTGATTCAAACTTGGAGCCTAAAAATATCTCATCCCGGGTTTCCTGGGTTCGGGCGGTACCATCGCCAGTGTCAATCTGACACTGACACTGTACTAGGCGATACCACCGCCGAAACCAGCAGTACCACCGCCTAACATAGTTTCGGAGACTGTGCCACGACGGTGTCACCTCTTGGGTCACTGTTTGGGCCTTTTCATTGGGCCCAACATAGTTCTTACATGGGCCCAACTGGCTCCTAATTGGGTTGGCCCAATTTCAATCCCAATTATGTACTAACTACGAATTCTAAGACATTTCCTAAGCTAAACAAGTTCATAAGTCTAGTTTCTTCTAGTGATCTTCCAGGGAACTTCCGATGATCTCTCGGCAATGTTCTAGGGACTCTCGGTAATCTCCTAGACTTCACGACGATCTTCTTAGCGAGTTCTGATAAGCTTCTTTGGTAAGCTTTTAGACTTCTCGGTTGGTTCTGACAAAACTTTTGACGAACTATCACAGACAAACTTCTAAATAGGATGTTCGATGTAATACTTATGTATGTCCGTGTCTTTTGGTATGTTCATACTTTGTACAACATGTAGAGGGACGACCGAAGGCTTAATAGTCCCATTTTAGTTAGGTTGGTGGCCGCTTTAGGCTTGTAAATAAAGGTTGTGTCATGTGGACACGTGTGATAGATTCTCGGTCTATAATGGACCATTTTACCCTTTGTTGTGCAACTGTTCAGAGCTTGTAAAGTCTGTTTATAATTTGCATTGTCTATGAAGTGTTTTCGGAGATGTTTGCTTGTGGATCCCGAGTGAGGCGTTCTCTCTTTCGTTGGTCCTGAGGGACAATGGGAGGCTTCGGGGAGGCTGACCTTTACGGACGGATACGTAAGGGTGTCGCACGACTTAGGCAAAACCAGCTAAATCCGTGACATATGGTATCAGAGCGGGACAAGCACTCATAGAAACACTTAGCATGCAAATGTGGGGGACCTAGCGGGGCTGCGTTGAAGGTAGTCAGCACACGCGCGACCATTTGAGGGGAAAAACGGGCATGGAGATGTAGGGAAAAGGAGTCGCTCGGAGGAGCGGGCATATGACATTGCCATTCAGAGGAATGACCAACCCTTCACGCAAGAGGCACCATGAGAACAGGCAAGCTTGGAAGAATGCGGAGCGCACAAAAGTTGGGATGGCTGAGTTTGAGCTATGGCTCAACATTGACAACTATACTTGATGGTGCTCAAGGCAAGCAAGGCGCTTGGTAAATGATGAGACCATGCAAGGTGGAATGAGTTGCTCAACGACCAAAAGAGTTATGCAAAGCTCACAGAGGTGAGGGGAATTGCTAGCTCGAAGAATTTGGTACTCATGCATGGGCTTGCATGCGGACGATGGAATGTTCGTGGCCATCCCAAGGCAACCGAAACTCGGCGCCATGGAGTATTGAAACTTTCTCTTCGGCATGTGAAGGATATGTCCGTAGGATGCTGAAGTGTGCAACGAGTTCAGCATGTTGCTAGACCTTGAGTGGTGTAGCGGGAGCTGTATTGACGTGGAGTCGCAATCTAGCAAGTGCATTTGCAGGAGGCAGAAAAATGCACAGTTTGTTCAGCAGATCGGAGTAGTCCAAGGGGATGGTGGTCTCCGAAACGAAGAGAGATATTGCTCCAATGGGACAGTTATCCAAGAGGGATAAGTCCCGGCTCTCCAGAGGGAGAATCATGTGGGACGGACCTCACAAGTTGAGGAGTACCTCAACAAACAACAATTCCACGAAGCTCAATGGACTGAGCAAGCGGCGAGGAGTCATCGCATGATCTCTCTCGAAAGAATGCATTGGTAGATGCATTGCGAGATCAAGTGGGGGAGCGACCCAAAGCAACATAAATGAAGGCACACTTGGAGTCGATATGGAGATTGGACTCAAGGGAGGGCTGACCTGTGGAATGGTAGGCGCGAGGGCCACCATTAACTCAATGTAAAAACGAGGAGCGAAGCAACTTGAGTGCAACTTGGCGAAGTACCCAAGCCGTATGAAGGGAGCCAGCATAGAAGATGGAATATGGAGCGGAGGCATAGTGCTTTCCTTAGACATAGGTCAAGGACATGAACTCTTGCGGAGGTAAGAGCAGGATCATGTTGTTCCATGGGTCATTCATTCTGATGGAGCAGACTCATCTTGTATGGTGCCAAAGACGAAGGGAGCTTCTGGGCACATGCACCTTACCTCGGAGGAGCATTTGATGGAGGAACTAAGGCGACTCAATTTGCGGATGCGAAGTTGGGTTCAGAAGGCCTTAGCACGGGGCAAGAGGACTCAGAGGCAGGTACTCTTGAAGAATATGCCACAGTGTTACCATTCAAGTTGCCATGAAGGAAGCGGTGCGCAGCGGAGATTGTGCTAGTAGGGGCAGAGGCCCAAGATCCAAACAATGGTTCACTAATTACAGTGAAGTCGGTGGACTTCGGGAGCTACTAGGCAAAGGACTGTCCTAGAGCGGTGCTTCATCTAGGTGTGATCCAAGAGTGGGTGGATGAAGGTCGATTGCCAAAGGAGCGAACAAAATCGAAGGTGGAAGAGACCCTATGATGTATTGGCAGAGGCCACACATGGAGGGATCACAATTCGAGTTCATCCCACAAAGATCATAATGCAATGGAGATGTCACCAGGAGGCGACATGGTGCAGCGGATCGTGGTGGAATAGTTCGTGGCAATGCAATACACATGACATAGTCCCGTGAGAGACTAGATCATATGGAGGTATGATCGGGAGCTACTGGAAGCTCCACTTCGGTGAACAACACGACGGCAAGAAGGGCTATGGATTCAAGGAGTGAAGGCCATGGTACCGCAGAGGCGGGTCTTCCGTGCGTGCATCGAATTTTACATCGGATGAAAACCTTGGTCATCAGCATATGGGGGCTGTGTTCCACCAAGAGAAAAGTTTGAATGCAAGTACCAATGAGTCCCATGGGAGGGACTTGATCATATAGAGGTATGATCAAAGCAGCTGGAGAGTTGGACTGCTCCAGAGCTCATATTCGCATAAGGGAGCCCGGCAAGTCAGAGGACAAGGTCGAGTAAGCGAACGTTGCTACCAAGGAAGCTAAGTAGAACAGAATCGGTGCAAACCCTATAACGTGATAGCAGAGGCCGTGCATGGGAGTTGCAGTCTGTCTTTCCATCGACCAAACGGAGCTGCTCGGAGAACATAGAGGTGTTGAAGCAGGGGGTCGAAAGGGGCGAGGAAGCGACGACGAGTCCAGAGGGACTTAGCTATCCAAAATCAAGCATTAGTTAGAATGAAGGTGGACTCGGAGGAGTGCCACAGAGACATATCTACTGATCGTGAAGAAAAGGGATACAGATGCGAGGCGACGGATAGTAGGGCCATGGGCATGGCAGCGCCATGGTACCGCAAAGGCGGGACTTCCGTGAAAGTCATTGATCCCTTGCTCTCATGGAGGGAGAGCGCTTGGTCGTGAAAGGGGCCGAGGAGGTGGATCATGTAGAGGCAAACTCCAAGTACCGAGACAAGGCTGAAGGGCAGAGGCCAAGGAACTTCGAAAGACCAGTGTCAATGAGCTTCTCATCAAGATAGCCGAAAGTGAAGGACTTTGGGTTATGCAAGAGTGCATAACCAAGGAACGAAGCAGGCAGTACACGGTGCTATACCTTTGCTACTCAGTGGAGTATGCGGCAGGGTTGATGGAGAAGACGGTACAATCCCAGAGGCGACCAAACCTATGAGAGAATTACTCCAAGTTGGGGTGAAAACTTCCTACATTCCAGAAGTTTGATGGCATTGAGAAGGTGAATCACAGTAACTAACTCAATGCAAGAAGTGCAAACACTTCAAGTGCTTCAGAAGTGTGAGCAAAGAGCAGGCGAAGGCTAGTAACTAGCTCGATGCATGGAGTACAACCTCGAGGGGGCGGGCAAAGTCAAGTAACCTTTGCCTTCTCAACTCTTAAGAGAATGGGCGAAACCGAGTATCCCAATTCTCTTATCTATCCAGCAGAGGAGCTCTGCACATGTTCAAAGACCCTTTGAAGAAAATGGAAGACAATAGTTGTCAAATCCTCACCAACGGTGATTAGTGCTACTGAGAGTAGATTATCCGCTTTATTTCCCAACGAACTGCCAATCGAAAATGGAAGTGATGCGAACCTACTTGGAAGTGACAACTAAGTGAAAGAAGAGTCAATGGGCAAATTTTGTGGAGGAAGGACCCAAAAACTTTAGAAGTTTACGAGACGATGCTCGTTAAAGCTCCAACAAGCATCCACCTAGTTCAAGTACCATGAGCATTTGAGAGACTGGCACATAGTAAGGATGGTCTTTATCTTCATTTGGAGGATCCGCAAGAACCAATAGGGATCAACGTAACTCAGCCAACCCCACACTAGAGTCAGAGTCATTGGCGAGTTGAAGCAGCATGGCAGATTAAAGGTTTGACTACTCAAAAACAGCAGTGGAGAGCAGTTGGGAGCCAAGAGGCGCATTGCAGCTGGAGCAGAAGATTGAAGACTCAGCAAAGGTAAGGAGTTGCAGTGTCGACAAAGGCTTCGACGAGGATGTCGAAGGAATAAGTGGGGGAGAATATCACAGACAAACTTCTAAACAGGATGTTCGATGTAATACTTATGTATGTCCGTGTCTTTTGGTATGTTCATGCTTTGTACAGCATGTAGAGGAACGACCGAAGGCTTAATAGTCTCATTTTAGTTAGGTTGGTGGCCACTTTAGGCTTGTAAATAAAGGTTGTGTCATGTGGACACGTGTGAGAGATTCTCGGTCTATAATGGACCATTTAACCCTTTGTTGTGCAACTGTTCAGAGCTTGTAAAGTATGTTTGTAATTTGCATTGTCTATGAAGTGTTTTCAGAGATGTTTGCTTGTGGATCCCAAGTGAGGCATTCTCTCTAACCCATTCTCTCTTTCGTTGGTCCTAAGGGACAATAGGAGGCTTCGAGGAGGCTGACCTTTGCGAACGGACACACAAGGGTGCCGCATGACTTAGGCAAAACCAGCTAAGTCCGTGACAGAACGTTTGGACTTCCGACGAACTCTCGAACTCCTGACGAAATCGCGTTCTTGACTCCGGGACTTCATTTTGCTTTATGTCTTGCTATCGTAGTTAATCCTGCATATGTAAAAACACACTTTGATCTATACAATTATTACTAAGCTTGAATCATGTTGTATAGCATGTCATTGGTCCATCGACGCTTCGTCCGATTTTTCGACACATCATCTTCTCTTATGGCATATTGCCCAATCGGCCAGTTGACTCTGTAACTCTGATATCCTTAGCATAATATCCGCTCTTCTTAGCCCGATGCCCGAATCTATGGCCTAAAGCCTTTTGTCGATACGTTAACCGATCCTTCAGTTCGACGTCCAATCTTTTAACATGTTCCACCAGCCAATATGATTCTTCCTGCTTTAATTGTCTCATCCTAATCAAAGCATCCTGCGTCACTTAAAATACAGATCAAATCATAAACACTTATCAATTGGTTTCATCATCAAAATTCGAGATTCAACAACCACTAGAGCCTAGTCTCCGATGCCCTATCAAGTGGTGGTACCGCCCAATGTCAGTGTCATACTGGGCAATGGTATCGCCTAGTGTTAGATTGATAGGAGATGGTACCACCAATTATCAGTTTGACAAACGATGGTACCACCTAATAATGGTGGTGGTACCACCTGTACTCGAAAACCTAGGATGAGATATTTTTTGACTCCATTTTTTAAGTCAATTGGGGCCTATAAATACCCCAATCTTTCTTGCTTACAAATCATAAAATTGAGAATAAAAGTCTTGAGATTCTAAATTATAAAAGTCTTAAAAAAGTGCTAAGTGTCCTCATCCTCTTTCTTAAGTTTTGTAATCATTCTAAGAGAGGTGTGAGACTTGTCAAGGTTGTCTCCTAAACTTGTGAAAAAAAAAAAAAAAGAGTTATAAGAGGGTAGTTGGTCTTCGCCCATTGAAAGAAAATCATTAGTGGATGTCGGTGGCCTCAACAGAAGAGGAATCAGGAGTAGATGTAGGTCACGACGATCGAACCACTATAAACTTGGTTTGCATTTATATTCTGCTTTTCATTTCTATTACTCTTTGAGTTAATTACTTAATTCACTTACTCCAAGTCAAGCATATTTTTTATATGAATTCTTTTATCGAACGTAAGTTTTTCAAAACTGATAATTTTATCGAAAGCACTAATTTACACCCCCCTCTTAGTACTGAAATAATCATAACAGTTATGTTAAGATGCCAATTGGATCTCGATACCCATTAGAGATCCATCGGAGGCTCAGATTCATATACTGGAGGGAGTTGTGTGTTTTGCAAGAAAATAGTGGGAGTAGATTAAAATAAAAGACCATATCTTAATTTCTTGATTTTTATAAAATGTGCATGTTATTTATTTATGCTACATCTCCTGTTTGTTAGAAATATGTCACTTTCAAATCTCTTACATGATATACTTGATGTCAACTGCCTTATTAGTCTAAATTATACGGATTGACTCCACAACCTGAGAATTATTCTCACGATAGAGAAAATCGCATACGTCCTTCGTATAGTCCAAAGCATAAAACAATACATTCATTACTTTAGCATTCAAAGAAAAAGTCTTCTTCTTCATATTATTTCATTCATTCATTGGTTTAGAAGACTTTTGAAAACCATTTTCAATGATATTCCATAAATTGAAATCCATAGAAAGCAAAAAAACTCTCATTCATATTTTCTAATATATGTAGTCTGTCCCATTGAATATAGGAGGGTGAATGATAGAGTGACCCTCTTGAATACCGAAAAAAGCTATTTAGTTTCTCTTGGGTGTTAAACCAATTGAGAAAAACTTGGCTCTGATACCAACTGTTAGGATCATTTTAACACTAAGAGGAGGGGAGAATTAGTGCCTTTGTAAAATCGTTGACTTTGAAAAACTTTTGATAAATCCCGTATTAGAAAGATATTTAAACATAGAGTGTAAGCAAAAGTAGTAGATAATTAAATCAATTAGCAACAAAAGTAAACAATAAGGAAAAGAGCACACCGAATTTATAGTAGTTCGATCGTTGTGACCTTTGTTCACTCTCGATTCCCCTTCTGTCGAGGCCACCAACTTTTACCAATGATCTTCTTTCAAAGGGAAAAAGATTAACTACCCTCTTACAACTCTCTTCTCCTTTTGACAGGCTCGGGAGAAAACCTTTACACCCCTTTTTTATAAGGTAACCCTCACACACCTCCCTTAGATTAACTTCTAAACTCAAGGAGGAGGGAACTCAACGTTTTGGTAGAGTTTTCTTAGTTTTTTGCTTAAGAATTCTTACTCCTTTCTTACTACCCAAGTGGGGTATTTATAAGCCCTAAGTAGTTTCAAAAATGGAGCCAAAAATTTAAATTTTTTTGTCTTTCAGGTATGAGCGGTACCATCGCCTGCTAGTCTAACACTGGGTGATACCACTGTCTAAAGTGACAATTCCATCGCCTGACACATTGACACTAGGTGGTACCACCACCTAGTCTAGCGGTACCATTTCCTAACAGTCTCAGAGACTGGTCTTTTGACTTTTCTATCTCATATATGGTTCCACTGCTAGTTTGGCGGTGCCACTACCTAACCTAACTTTTGGATTATTGAATGGGCCTCCCAATGAGCCTAAATCAATCCCAATTTTGGCTCAATTGACCCCTAGTTGAGTTAGCATGATAATACTAAAAACTAACTCAACTAGTCCCCTAAACTACTTCGATCTAGATAAATGATTACAAAGCATGAATCCTTTGTTCAGCATATAATTACTTCATCCGGCGCTTCGTCCGATCCTTCAGCGCATTGGCCTCTCCTTCAGCATATTATCTAATCGGCATGTTGACCTTATGCAACTTCCAATTTCCTTGGCGCAATGTCTGATCTTTCGGCCCGATGCCCGAACTCACGGCAAGAAGTCCTTCCGGCATGTCGACTAATTCTTTAGCCCAATGTCCAATCTTCTAACATGTTCAACTTTAGCCCAACGTCTGATTCTTCTACTTTAATTAATTTATCTTTTCATGATCAAAGATATTCTTGCATTATTCAAATATTGATTAGATTATAATTTCATTAATTAATTTTATCATCAAAATTCGAGATTCAACATATAGTAGCAGGTGCATGTTGTGCATAAGTTATATAAATGAAAGACATTTTAGATGACTATGGAATTCACTTGAAAAACATCCATATAAAGTGTGATAATACTAATGCAATATGTTTATCAAAAAATTTCATTCGACATTCTAGAACTAAATATTTTGATATTATGCATCATTTTATTAGAGATTATATTTAGTCGAACTAAGTATGGTTTAGATTTATTAAAATGATTTAATATACATAGTGCTAAGGCTATTAATACACCAATGAGCACTTTCACAAAGATAGATATGGACCATTGTGGAGAAAATTTTGATCAAAAGGCCTATAGGAATATGATAGATAGTTTACTATACCTTACAACAACTAGACCGAATGTTATGTTTAGTATTGGATTTTGTGATAGATTTCAATCTAATCCCAAACAATCCCATTATAAAGCAGTTAAAGAGGTTTTTTAGATATTTAAAAGGAACCCCTAATATAATATTATGGTCTCTAAGATCAAAAAATTTTAAAATAATTGCCTATGCCGATTATGATTTTGCTAGATATATAATAGATAGAAAAAGTACATCTGGAATATGTCAATTCCTAGGCCATGAACTTATCTCTTGGTCTTCCAAGAAACAAAATTCGGTTGCATTATTTATAGTCGAAGCTGAATATATAGCAGTAGGTGCATGTTGTGCTCAAGTTATTTGGATGAAAAATACTTTAGAAGATTATGAAATTTACCTGAAAACATCCCTATGAAATGTGATAATACTAGTGTAATATGCTTAACAAAAATCCTATTCAAAACTCTAGAACTAAATATGTTGATATTAGGTATCATTTTATTAGAGATCACGTTAACAATCATGATATATCTTTAGAATTTATTGATACAAAATATCAATTAGCTAATTTTTTTACAAAACAAGGAACAATTTGATTTTATTAGAAGAGAATTAGGCATATTAAATCTTCTGAATGCATGAGTTCCTCTTTTACCTTTTCCGAATTTCTCATTCTTTTTTTTAACTTGAGTTTCCTTTTAAATCAAAATTGTTTCCTTCACTCCTTCTTGCAATTCACAAAAAAAGAGATTTGATTCATAGATTTTTGGCATAATTAATCTTTTATGGGATAATCATTTCCATATAAATCCTTCCTCTTTCTATTTATAAAAGTAGAAATTTTATTCATGGACTTTTGGTATACTTGATCTTTTATGTGATGATCATTTCCTTGAATCCTTCCTCCTTCTTATGAAAGTAGAAAATTTATTCATAGACTTTTGGTATATTTGATCTTTTATGAGATGATCATTTCCATATGAATCCTTCCTCTTTCTATTTATGAAAGTAGAACCTTGATTCATAGATTTTTTATACTTATGACTAGATGTGATGAATGAATTCCTCCCTTCTTCTTCTTATTTTTTTATAATAAAGGAGAGAAAGAAACTTGCTAGTATCTCAAGAAATACAAAAATACTAACTTGAACATCTCAAGAAGAACCAAAAATGCTTGCACATCTTTAAAAAAAAAAATGCTAATTTGCCCATTTCAAGAAGCAAAAGTTACTACCTTACACATCTCAAAAGTTGCTATTTTGCTCAACTTCACTTGCTAGCTTGCATGTTCTAAAGTGATGCAAAACTTATGTATTAGGTTCAAATATTTGTTGAACGTTTCCCCTTTTTGTTGATAACAAAGGGGGAGAAATGATGAATGTTTGGTATCATGCCTAAAATAATGTTAATTTTGATATCATGCATTAAGTGATAAATGGTTAAAATTTTAGTATTTTAGTATCGTGTATGTTATGCCCAAAATGATGTTAATTTTGGTATCATGCATGAAATGATAAATACTTTAGTATCATGTATGTTATGCCCAAAGTGATGTTGATTTATTTATCATATCATGCATGAAGTGATAATGAATGGTAATGTTTTGAAATTGTGCATGTTACATTTTGATAATTTGAAACTATAATTATGCACAATGAAATTTTGATATGATATATTGTATTTGATTACTATGATTGAAATTGTTACAATTCCTTTTAAATACAAGTTTATCTTATCTCAATATACAATATAGATAGAGAGAATTAAGGTTAACTCCGTCATCAATTGATTGTCATAATCAAAGGGGGAAGATTGTTGAATCTCGAATTTTGATGATGAAATCAATTGATAAATTAATGATCTAATTCATATGTTGAGAAAAATAATGCAGGACTAACTACGATCATGAAAAGGTACAACAATTAAAGAATAATCAAATGTTGAGCCGGAGTCAAAGATCGGGCATTGGGTTGGAAGAATCAGGGGTTATGCCAAAGGTTTAGATAATGCGTCGAAAACTCACCAGGAGTCCGTCGAAAGCTCATCGAAAGATCACTAGGAGTGTGCCAAAAGTTTCGTCAGGAGTTCGGATGAACAACTGATGTGTTGGACAACTAGGATTGCATTATAATTGTTTAGCCTTAATTATCATAGTTAGGGTTTCAATTTGAGTTAATTTTGGGTGAAATCCTACTAACTCAATTAAGGGCCAACTAGGCATAAATTAGGGTTGATTTAGGCCGGATGGATGACCCATTCAGTGACCTGGTGCCACATCAAGTTGTGGCACCGCTAGAGCTGGCAGAGGAACCGCTTGAGGCTTGGCCTCCCAAGGAGTTTGGGCGATGGTATCGTCGATAATTAATGCTACCATGCAATGGTACCGCCCAGTCAAGCAGTGGTACCACCAAAGCTCAATCTCCGAGGCTCTGTTAGGCAGTCATATCGCCCAAACTGGACAGTGGTACCACCTAATGTCAGTCTGTAGGTGGTTGTACTGCCCAATAATGGTGGTGGTACCGCTAGTATCCCGAAAATCGAGGATGTGATACTTTTTTGCTCCAATTCTGAAGCCATGGATACTTGAAAATGTGGCATGAAAACTTCAAAATATTTTATTCTTAAAATTATACTTGATTTCATATCAAAATGATAAATATCTATCATTATGATGAGGTATCGAACTTATCATGCTTAATTTCCTACTTCCAATTGGTATCATGCCTCGAATTGATGAATTATCATCTTTTATCCAACTTAAAATTTGAATCTTGCTAAATTTCATATTTGAAATTTGTATCATATTTGAAAATGATCATTCGATATTGGACTTAAAAATGGATGTCATACCTTGACATCACATTTATTGTGATAAATATATTGTATCGTATTTTGAGATGGTAAATCATGATTAGTATCATGATATGCATGCCAATAAGTTTAAATGCATATAACTTATCGGTTTGATGCTTGAATTCAAAGGCTTTGAATTTAAGAGTGTATTTTCTCAAGTATGGCATATAGATAGGGGGAGTTAAGGTTTACTCTGTCATAAATTGATTGTCATCATCAAAAAGGGTGAGATTGTTGAATCTCGGATTTTGATGATGAAATCAATTGGTAAATTGTTTGATCCAATCTCTATATGTTGAGAAAAGTGTGCATGATTAACTACGATAGCGATCAAGGCATAAAGCAAAATAAAGTGTCGGAGTCAAGATCGAGAATTCGTCAAGAGTCCGGAGGTTCATCGGAAGTGCCAATGGAATTGGCCAAGAAGTCCAGGAGCTTGCCAAAGAAGCTCGTCAGAACTCATCAAGAAGATCATCGTGAAGTCTAGGAGCTTGTCGGGAGTCCACTAGAAGATTGCTAAGAGATCATCGAAAGTTCACTGAAAGCTCGCTAGAAGAAACATAGATTTACTGTACTTGTTTTGTTTAGTGTATGCTTTAAAAATCGAAGTTAGCACATAATTATGGTTAGGTTTGGGAGGTAATCCCATTAAACCCGTTAAGTACCAACTGGGCCCATAATTAGACAGGTTTGGGCCAGATTCAAGGCCCAAATAGGTTGCTAAACCTTGTTTGGTGGTGGCACCGCCAGATTGGGGTAGTGGAACCACCCAGGGCTCAATCTCCAAGAAGCCTAGGCGGTGGTACCACCAGAACCTTGAAAACCGAGAATGTGACACTTTTTGACTCCAATTCTAAACCCAATTGAGGGCTATAAATACCCCTTACTTCTCAATTGGTAAAACATAGAGATGTAATAAGAACTGAACTGAAACTATAGTGAAATAGCTTGCAAAAGTTAAGAGTTCACCTCCATCATTTCTAAGTGTGAAAGTTTGTAAAATGAGAGTGAACCACTTATAAAAGTTATGTAAAATGGGGATTATAAAAGTTCTGTAAAAGGGTGATTGATCTTTGCCCTTCAAGAAAGATCAATAGTGGAAACCAGTAACCTCATTAGAGGAGGTATCGAGAGTGGATATAGGTCAGACGATCGAACCACTATAAAATTAGCATATTCTCTTCTTGGTGCGTACTTTACTTTGCTGCATTCTACTTTACTTCATTTCAAACTGTCCAATCCCCTCCTCTCTACTCACTTACAAACTTATTCGAGTCAAACATCTTTTCAAAATAGTTTTTGTCGAACTAAGAGTTTCATCGTATGAAGTTTTTCGAAATTAATTAAATTTATCGTTTTTGTCCCCTGCACTAATCCCTCCCCCCCCCCCCTCTTATTATCGCTCTTGATCCTAACAACAAATACCCCCCAAACCCATTGTCATTACCTCCTTTTATATGTATTGACGCTCCAATGATGCACAAATACTAGTTGTAAGATCTAAGTCAACCTTACGCTACTAAGTCCTCTCATAAAATCTCATATGCCACCCTACCCTACCTTATGCTATCAATCTTGCTCAACTAAAGAAGAGTCATTGGTTACTTTATGCTAATACTCCTCTAAAATGTCTATGGCCTAAACCCATTGTCATCATCATGTTCTCATTTTGAGTCAGGTCATCGATATCTTATTACCTCCTTTTATATGTATTGACGCTCCAATGATACACAAATACTAGTTGTAAGATATAAATCAACATCGTCGTTGCAACTATCGTATTGATCATACATGAGTTCATGCATGGCCTATCTATATTTTTCTTGTTCTTTGGCTTTCATTTGCTTATTGTAACTTCTCTTAAAATATTTTATCGACATCCATAAAAATCTTTTTACATTTTACAAATTTAAAATATTTGCCAACCAAATGTTATTCGGGTGATTTCTCTACCCGATTGATATAATCATAATAAATATACTGCGAATGATAATGGTTGTTGTCCAAATGATGGGTATGATCTTAAGTAGTATTATATGTCTATTCCTTTGGTGCTATTTTTCTACTAATATTTACAAAATTAACAAGCTACAATTAACTCTAATTATCATCAAATTTGAAATAACAAGTTATGATTTATGTAATAGGTCTAATTTGACACTAAAAATATGTGTTTGACCCTAATCATTATTCACTAGGTTGAATGGAGGGTCTAATATGGTTCTAGTCAACATTAATTTCACTATCACATAATTAAAAAGTTATGATAATGCTTAACCCTAAAACACATTAACTAGATAGAAAGGAACAAATATGAGTCTAATATGGATGGAATAACATTAATTTCACTAATCACATAATATAAAAACTATGATAATACCTAATTAACCTTAATTTGTCATTATAAATGTGTTTTACCCTCAAAGATATTAACTAGATAGAATGAAGTTAATCATGTCATAAATTAATTATGATTATTTTAAAAAAAAAATATAAACCTTTTGATTAGAGTAAACCTTCTCTAAATGAAGTGTTCAAATATCGTAAACCACCCAAATGAGCCTCTAATCACCAAACTTCATCTTTGATTGAGAGTAGTAAGAGTGACAAATGATTTGAGTGAGAAAGTGTTAGATTTATTATGAATGAAAGAGGGGGAAGGAATAAAGTTAAATACCCATTCAAATTGATCCAATGGTCATATTGACTATTGGAATCAGATAAATCTTAACGATTGATCAATCTTAGTTATCGACCGATATCGACAAGACAATCTATGTTCCGATCAACTATTGAACTGGTACATATCATCTATCATCTATATCGATACATTCTGTGTTCCGGTACATATCAGGTGTGCCTACTGACAGGAAAAACATAGCAAACCTCAGGCTGATCTGGTAATGTAGCCAATTCTGGATTTAAAGGTGATTACCACTCAAACAGTTGATCCAACGAACAAGCAGCAACAAAGCAGATCATAATGCCAAAGAAGCAACATATTGAAGCCTTGTCAACGAAAGTTCGACTATGTCCAAAATTGCAGCAGAAAAACTTTCTAACAGTTCCTTAAATTCACTGGCAAGATCTTGTGAGACTGCTAATAAACCTTAAAAGAACTAATAGAATGCTAGACAACAGCAAGGGCACAATATGGTCGTATGAAATGTTGAGAATCTTCATCTTCGGGGATGATACTAAAAGTTCGAGCACCGTTTCATTTCGTAACTTTTCATTGGCTAAGGAGCACAATGAAGGCCCCTTCTCTCAACTCCAGTAGAAAGACATTAGTAAAAGTTACAAAAGACAAAGTTGATTCCTTAGGATGACTAATTCAGTACGACCTGCACAATGGGTCCTAATAATCAGATTTCGCTCTTTTGCTTTTTCTTTTGCCATACTGCTTGAGTTTACTGGGGACTATAACGTGTGTCCATGCTTGCCAAATCCCTAGTCTGGATAGACAACTTTCTGGCAATCTCCTGTCATCAAGAATGGAAATTTAAGAGAAGACAACAAAATTAATTACTTCTTCTCCTTTCAAAGATCATATTATAAGAACTACTTGCACTCCATTAAAAGAACAAGGGTCTGTTGTTACCTAATTGATAGCTTCCGGAGCAATACCATCCAAGCAAAATGCTATAAGAAACTCCATTGTGTGAAATTGCCAGGAAAAGTACCAGAGCATGACTGAGTTGTTAGGCGCTAAAACATTTTGTGGCAGAGACAACCTTAAGTAGAGTTCAGAAGTTCCAACAGCCTCACTGTCTCTTCTTCTTTCACAACCTATCACCGTTCAAATTTGAAAATGAATAGTCCACGTCAGATAGATAGAGGACAAGAAACAACCAAAGTTTGAGAATATCAGAAAAATACATGTACTTAGGATAACCATTATACAGTAATTCACCAAAGTTGTGATTTTTATTATTCTAAGGCATCAGATTCCAAATAAATAATTTATAATACAAAAAAGTCTCCTGATATTGATGATACTTGAAAATTTCAATTCAAAATGATAGACCATGCGATTGCTGTATTGGCAGTTTGCTTTTACTCTATTAACAATGCCTATCACTGACATCATTTGCAGTCCCTGGAAACAAATTTAACCTTTACATTTTTTTCCTTGATCCAACCCAGAGAAATATTAGATGAAACTTAAAAAAACCAAATAGTATCCACAGAAAAATGATGATAATAATCTCCTATGGAAAAATTCAATATTTACAGAATCGACAAATTAGGAGGCATTTTGTTGCTCACAAGTGGCCTGCCTGCAAGAAATTTTGCAGCAAGCAAGTAGCCGACTTGAATGTATTGGAATGTATTGGACAACTTGCAAGTAAAGCACTTGCAGCATATAAACAGGCAACTTGCAAGCAAGCATATGCTGCAAGTAGACCTGTGATTTGAGAAACCGCATGATGCCCTTATCAGCTGTGTTGCAAGTCAAATTGGATTTTAAACTTTCTTCATCCTCTCACACATTGTCTAATCAGTGTCCTCTGTTCCTCCTCTATTTCAGTCTGTATGGCCGTTACCTCCTTCCTCTCCAAGCACTGCCTGCATCCTCCTCAACCTTAGTAGCAAGTGCAAGTAGTTACTATACATGCAACCATCCAAACAACTGTACACCTGCTATTTGTAGCATCTGTTTTGACTTTTGTACACAACTACTACTTGCAGGTATATAGCAGTTGTAGGCAACCAAAGGCCTCCTTATTAATATAATTCTTATTTAAAAAGGAAAACTAATATTTAAATGATTGAAGGATTAATTTGTCTGCTGCAAAGTAATTCCTTATGCTCCTCTATTTCTGGCAATGGATCTATAGTTGCAGAAAATACTTTACAAGTCATTCCTTAGGTTCCTCTTTAAAATTCCTACGGCATGTTTGCTTACTAGAAATTTTGTTTACTCAAATACAAAGTTCAACTTAAGAAAAAGATGGATATGATACTCCCCTCCATTCCAACCGTCTTTCTTCCCATGTATAGCATCCCACTAATTTTACGTTACCGTACATCATTATCTACACAAATTGTAATATCACTTATATCTTGTAAACATTAAAACCCAACCACACTTGCAAAAAGTTACAAGCTGTGGGACAATGACATAGCAAAACAAATTACAATAAATAACTCCACCATAATGAAGGTGATGGCAATAATGCATCACACTAGTCGCCAACAAGAATATCAATAAAAATGAAACAATTTTTTTACAGGATAAATCATTTGAAAAAAGATCAGTCGATGTATATTTTAGAAAAGGTAAAATAACCACAAATCAGCAAGAACATATATATATATATATATATATATATATATATATATAGCCTTAGTGGGAATAATGCAATACAAATGCATTATGATGACTATGCAAATGTCATCTTACTAATAAACACACCATTTCCATGACTCTCTTGCCTTATTGCAACAATCCAACAATCACAATGTTATCTGTCTTTATGTAAAATTGATAATTCTATTTTAAGAGAGACGAAACCTCTATCTACATGCATGTTTAGATTAGAAAGATGCGTCTGGAACTTCTTTTCAAGTGCAGGCACAGTATCACTTGATGAAGGTAGCCGAAACCGGTCGGTAGAAGCAAGATGGAACTCGCATGCAGATGGTTTTTTCTCTCTGGAACATGCAACTGTAATTCATTCTAAAAACATGCTATTCTTTACATGCATAAACCTTCCTATGCGAAAAAAAAACACCTTCCTCTGCGGATCAAAAGGAATTTTTACAATGATAATGAGAATCATCAGATGTGAAAATTTATTTTGAGGTCTCTCGAGTCTGTCAATGATCAGATCCCTAAATTTACAAATAAATGTTTAGCATTTAATATGCCACTCAAAAAGTAATCGTTAAAGAACAACCATCAAATAAGCAAATGATGCAAGCAAATAAGATATGCTCAATATTCATAAATCTGGCACCAACAAAATCAATAACTTACTGATGCTATGAAATTGATAGTGGAACTATCAAACATATGGATGCAAGGACCAGTTATTTTATAAACGATTACCTTAATTGGGAGATCCTTTGGCAGACCAACTGAACTAAGAAAATCACGTCCAACTTGGTGCCAATCAATTGAAACAATAAGATTGTCCCTACTGCTTCTTAGTTGAGTTTGCCCATTTGCCTGTTCAAATTCACTCCCTATCCACAAATGAACACTACTACCTGTGTCTCCACTTCTGGTACTAGGAATCAAAAAAAGAAACACTGCTTTTGAATCGAGACCCTCTGTAGAAAATGTTGCTAGCTTTTCCATACTAGGCCAGCGGTACACTAGTGGCAGTTTTGGACTTGAGTTCTCTGATCTAATATCAACAAGTCTAGTTGAGCCTTGTAAAAATTGATCATCTTGTTGCCGATGATTTCCCTTATTGTCTGCATAGTTTTCGGAACTACTAATTGTAGATTCACCTAAGCATTTGACATCTGACTCTAGTCTTACACTACTTGTACAGCCTATAGCATCATTGCCTGCGGTTTCACTAATATTACTTTTATCTATGACTTCTTGTGTACTATCACAAGCAGAAGATGTATTTAACACCTTCTTGGATATTAGTGAAGGACCTTTGCAGAGTGTTGGCAGTTTCAAGGGTGAAAAGCCTCCCCTTCTTTCAGCAATAGACTGTGCTAGATGTTTAGAGGAACATATTGCTCTGAAAGATGGTTTTGATGATTTGATGGTGCTCAGAATTTGTGGGGAAGGCCCAGTTGATGACAGCAAAGTGTCAGGCATGTCATGTGATTCAGGTGACAGCACAAGAGGAGTAGAGCATGCGGAAGGAGAAACTGAAGGTGAGTCTAAACTAGACTTTGAGCAAGTGCTTGAATCAGAGGAGTGAGAGCTGGGAGATGAATATGGAGGGGAAATCAATGTCTCTGCATTCAGTGACCGCATCCTATCAGAGTGGGTATCCATATCTTTCGATGATGCAGTATCTAAAAAAACTCGACTAATGTTTCCAGGTATAAACTTCCGCCTTAACACACTCCAGTTGCTTTCTCTTGTCGGAAGGTGCATCTCATACTCATGTCCTGAAGAGGAAAATGGTGGCACGATACCTCCAGTAAGAGCCTTGTAGAAAAGCTCAAAATCTACATCATAGGACTCAACTCTCCTTTTCCCTATGCCAGTCTTGGTCGCTGACTCAATTTGTACCTTCTTAATCTTTGTTCCATCATCTGAAGGTATAGCACTCAAGAACTTCTCCCAAAAGTCCAAGGGCTCCTTCCCTTCTTCAATCATCACGATTGGCCCCTGTACTCGTTCATACCTTACCACCTGAAACGCTGCAGCTTTTGCATCCTTCTCCATAATGGACTCACAAATCTTACCAATCCACACATAAATTGATGAGAGGACATGAATTATGAATGCGCCCCTCGAATCTAGTGCAGCTGGAGAAGGATCATTTAACATCTTCGGGACAAGGTGCAAAGAATCATACGGTGAGTGAGGTGCCATTCGGTACATCCTCAGCACTGAATTGGGGCTCAGTGGGATAGCATGCACCCTCTTCTGGCACTGCAGCAGCTGACAAGCAAAACCCATGTTCGGGTTGGCAATCCCTCTTGCTGCCTTTACAAACTGAAAGGCATCATCAAAGCTCTGCCCTTCCCTCCACATCAGGTAAGCTATAACCAGCGAGGTGGACCGCGAAACGCCCTGGCAGCAGTGGACAAACACTCTCCCCCCCTGCTGTCGAACATCCTCAAAGTAATCAAACACATCATACAAGATGCTCGTGATATCCTCTGTCGGGCTATCTTGCAACCAAAGGGTCTTGTAAACAAGATCCGACTTGAAATACTCCGGGCAGACGAAGCCAACACAATTTAGGACATGGGTGATCCCATGCTGCCGGAGGATTTCACGGTTCCTAGCCACGTAATCTCCACCAAGGTATATATGATCTGCAACCTTGGAACACTCCTTGTCAAAGAAGGCGATCTGATCCCTCTTTCCTTGGGATCTCAGTGAGGAAAGATCCAGCTTTAAGCTATCACCCAGCTTTAGGGCGTCAGGCTTTGCACCTGGGGTCGGGGGGTGTGGCCACTCTCCGATGTCGTCAGAGCCCGCCTTCGGCCACTCACCCAAGCTCCGGCGGGAGATCGCGAGCGGCTGGAGAGGCGGGAGGCAAGACCTAGCCTTCTGGGTCTGGGATCTAGGGGTAAGAGGAGGTACCATGCGGTGCTTGAACTGTCCATTGCTCGCGCTCTTCTCCTCGGAGGCACAATCCCTGGGGTGGTCCAGGGCGGAGGTCCGGGAAGCAGACCACGACGCCGATCTCCAGAAAGTTCTCCGGCCACCGGGGAGCAGCCCGGCGGCGGAATCCTCTTCACCTCCCATCGCCGCACTCGCCCTCTCAAACAGCGCCTGAAAGAAACCCTAAATCGTACTCCTCGACTCCAATCAGAACCAGATCGACATCCTCTCAAACCTAAACAATAAGCAAGATGAAATTTTTACTCAAAATAAAGCCAAAATGAGCCAAAATGCATCAAAACCCCCAAATTTAGGCTCGAAAAATAGGGAATGAGTCGAATTTTAGCTTTTCGCCAGCAGGACGCACTGGATTCAGAAAAAAATGGAGCTTGAGAAGGAGCCAAAGAAAGCCAGGAAGTAACTTTAACATACTAGCGTGGATCGACGACTCTTGGCATCGAATCGATGGATGGAGAGACCGAGAGATGAGACTTAACCCTACGCGAGAGAGAGAGAGAAGAGAGAGAGAGAGAGAGAGCGATGGGTCGGATCGAGCACTTCGCGTAGCGAAAAAAGCACGGCCGCGAAATCGAACCATTCGGCACCCGAAGTCACGTCACAGCCGTCGGATGGATCGATCACGGGCGCGATTTCGCAATGAGGCAAGGATCACGGTACAGCTGGCGTAAGAGGGGCCGTGTTTGACCGGTAGGGTAGTTTGACTGGCCGTCGTCTCGTGGACTGCCCGCGGGCGAACGGTGACTTGGGCCGCGTCAACATTTGGGCCCACAAGCAAGTCAAACCAGCTTGAGCTTTAAGACCAAATTGTCCATCTTCCGTGTAAATATACGACTTTCTATATTGATCGTACGAAAATTAGATTGCGTTGAAATCAATTATTTCAAGAAATAATCTAATGTTTCTAAAGATATAAAAGAAAGTTAACAATGGAATCAACTATATTAAACATACAGAATAATAACTCAAACAAGATCTGATAAATTAATGGCATGTCCAAAATAATGCAACTAAAAAAAATGATATTTGAATAAAAATTGATATTTTAAATTTTTTAAACTAAATCAAGGACGGGATTATCAGTGAATATTGTGGATCATTAAAAAAAAAAATTTATTATTATTATTATTATTATTATTATTATTATATTTATATATATATATATATATATATATATATATATATATATATATATATATATATAGAGAGAGAGAGAGAGAGAGAGAGAGAGAGAGAGAGAGAGAGAGAAAGCTTTGAGAAGCCCAGGCCCATTATTAGGCCTAATCGGGTCGGATTTTGACTCGATCGGGTAATTGCTCAAAATGGGTCGGGTTTCACTTGTGCCCATATAAAAGCCCAGACTGGTCACCGGCCCAAGGCTTGAATACGAACACGGGATCATCAATTTAGGTTATAGGGGGAGGAATCGGGGCGGAGAGAGAGAGAGGGCATCAGTTCGAAGCGGAAGAAATATGGCGGCTTCGAAGCTGTTCTTCCTCAAGAGCGCCCTGAGATCGAGGATTTCGCCTCAGAACCATCCCCTCATTCGAATGGTTCAGCTGAGACGCCTTTGCACCGAGGGCGAAAAGCCGCAGGATGCTTCGGAGGATCCATTCCTTCGGTCTTCCGAGGAAGGTAGGGTTGCAATCCTGCATTATTGGGGTTCTCATTTCGAGTCAAATGCCTCAGCCTAATTTCGTGCTTTAGGCTTTGGATCATCGATTATTTTTGCTGATATTGCAGTTTGATGTTGTGCAAACATTGTCTTAATAGTACATCATGCTCGTAGTGTGGCACTGGGATTACATCACTAGGCCACACATCACGTGTTCTTAGCTCAAGTTCGTTTCTTGTCAAAATGCTGACTTTCCTGTTACGATTGGTTATGACACACGATATAAAACTCACCAACAGTTCCCTTCTATATTCAGGTTTGGTCTTTGGTAAATTGACAGGCACCGGGAGAAATGCACTGAAGACTGATGTTATCCATTTCTTTGAGGGATGTAATTTGTCAACTACTGATATAAAAGTTGAGTACAACAAGGCATATAATCCACTCGGCATGTATGTCTTTCTTTTACTCTCCTGTTTCATTGATTTAGTTCCTGTGGGTTTTCATGGATAATATAAAGCAAATTCGTCACAAACTGGATATTGTTTGCATGGATGTGCATCTTGTTTCCCGATTGTTTGCAAGGGGTAATATAGTCACACTTCCTTTGTTCTTTTTTGATGCACATGGTGAATGCTGAGCTAACCTTTTGACTGGGAAAAGGAATCATATACTTAGCATGTAGTTGATATATGAAAGAAAATGTTTTTCATACTGTTGCCATTTAGTGAATTTGATATATTTTAGGATTTGACTTGGCCAATCAATGAACAGTTACCGTGATATTCTGTTTGTATGCTTCTGACCTTCTTCCATAGAATTATTAGAAACCACAAGATTCGAAGAGTTTAATGTTTGTTTTTTTTTAAATCATGCCCTTTTGCCATGGTCTTCTGTCTTCATGCCTTCTGAACTTCTTCCAGAGAACTATTAGAAACCGAACATTTCGAAGAGTTTAATGTTTGTTGTAGAGAAACTCATGCCTTATGAGGAAAAACAGAATATTTAGTGAAAAATCTGATTTTTTTTTTTTGCTCTTTGATTGTTCTATAAATTTTTTGTAACTTGATATGCACAGAATTAATTTTACTTTCATCTAATCTCTTTATGTGCGATTCATGAAGAACCAGATAACATGTTCAGCATCATTTAATTTTGTAAATTTGGACAAGTGGAACATATTTTTTTGATGTTTGTTTCTTTAGTGATACGTTCAGATATTCAGTTGCTTCATCATACTCTTCTTGGATTTTTTTTTTCCTATTTCATACATCGGCATTAGTACCATTGACATTATATTACACACTTTATATGTAAAAGATTGACAATCTGAAAGCCAAAACATTGCTTGTGAAAATAGGTTGTTGCAGTTCTCTTCCCGATCTTCATTTGACATGGCAGTGAGGCAAACTGTTAGAAAAGGCCGCCTGTACAAGTTAGAGAAAGTAAGAGCAGCTAAACCTGTTCTCCAAAGTTTAATTGATTTATTCGATGAACTTCTTAGCTGAATGATCATAATTATTATCTTACAGGTGGATCGCTCCCATTGGGACTTTACAACCTCATATGATGGGAAAGCAGTGAGTAATCTATTATATTTCTTTATTAAAGTCAAAATATTTTGTTATCTAATATTTATGTGCATTATTTAATTCAGTCCTTAAGAGTGAGGAATTTTCAAGAGTCTAATTTAGCGAATTCTATTAGTTGGGGATATCATCTACATACACCCATGCTATTACTTTGTTCCATATTTGTAGAGAATTTGCGCACTATTCTGATAGATTGCTTAAAGTAGATGATTAAGCATAAAGGTAAGATTACTTGCAATTTGGAAGGAGATTTTTGGCTTTTGATCAAGATGAATTTCTTGATGTCCTCTGAAGACAAAGTGAAGTGATTGTTGAACATTAGCATAATCTACTGATGATTGTTTAGGTTTCAACTACCAGAGCCGTGCCCTTGATGATCACGCACAAACCTTAATGATTTTCCATTTCTATGCAACAGTTACATTGATTTCCTTTTCCAACAGATCCAACATATAGACAATGAAGTGATTTTCATATTGGCAGATTATCGATTGTGAGTTTTAGTTTGTTGGTTGCAATTCTCCATTAAGAAAATTCAAGAATTTGATCCATATTTTGGTAGGAAGTAAGATCTTTGTTTGAGGGATCAGAACGTTAGATTTGCTTGCACTGTCTAAGATGGTAAGGAAGCTGCAGAGGACCTGAGATTTTTTTATATTGATCAAAGCCTAAGTGACTATCAAGAGAATCTTAGCAGCTAGAGATGTTTGCATATTGTTGGATGTTATTAAATGTCAAGCTGAAAGTTTTCTTACTATTGGATGAATAAAACAATGAACTAAACAATCAAATCTGCAATCTTATCTAAGATTAGATAAATTAAAAACCATAGTGATGATTGCATATTAAATAAGAATTGTTAGCAGGCGATAACAATGGAGTAAAGAGATTTTAGGAATGAAGAGCACATGGAGAGACCGAGAGAGGACTCCAGAGAGGTTATAGTTGAACTTGTCTCCAAAATTCATTTTTGATTAGATAAAAAGAAAGTTGGACACCACTTGAGACTTATTTAAAGACAGTAGACACAGGATTTGATTACTTTTTTCCAAACCTAGACTGGATATGAAGTATCTATATTCTATTGTCAACTAATGTATACATGCAGATGTATCAAGACCAGTAAAATTTTGTGAAGTTTTGGTTATCCAATGGCAGCTAACTTATTGAAGCCTATAATCTTTTATTTCTAGGCAAATAACTATTCCTATACATTGTTAATTGTCATTAGTATATCATTTAAGTGACCATGGCCAATGCATGCTGAGTTTGATTCTTGGTTTGCACTGTCTTCATCGTGCAGTTGTATTGTCACAATTGCTTTTTGTTTTGGCTGAAATATTGAACAACTATTTTGGATATATTGTTCACCCATAAGTCAGATGACTAATTGCAGTGTCATATATTATACCGTAAAAACTATTCTGTGATTATGTTCTTTATTTCTGTCTTAACTTGTGGTTAAACTGATAGAATATTTGTGTTAAAATGTTTGACAGGTTCTGCTGCAAGGTATTCCTCGTAATGCCCTTCAAGAAGACATAGAGCGCTTTTTGAGTGGTTGCAACTTTGATCCTTCGAGATTTCAGACCTTTGTCAGGTGTCATACTCCCCCATTATTTGCATTTATGTAGGTTTGTATCATTTAACATTAGGTACCTTATATTATTTCCTCATTGCAGGCAAGGTTTCCCAGATCCTATAAGGGTTTCACTTGTCCACTTCCCTACGCGAATTGATGCAATGAACGCCATCTGTTGGAAAAACAGGAGTTTCTGTCTCAACAATCCTATCACGATGCGAGTTCTCCAATAGATGGATGTGCTCTTTCCATTAGAACGACGTGGTATGGATTGGTTGGTGTGATGAGCTTATCTTTGCTGAGGTACAGAATCTTTGTTGCATTTAGCTGGTTGGTTCACTCAATCTGCTACGTATTTGCAGTGACCTACACACTAGGACAGCCAAAGGCTACAAAGTTTTGGATCTGATTTCAGTACTCCTAATTGCATCATTACATATTTCAGATTCCAAAAGCTACTGATTTATATGCTACAAGTTCATGAATAATAGTCTTTTTCAGTTGCTTGACAAGAAGGTTAAACCTAAGGGTTGTCTGGTCCAGTTAGATTAATTTTACTGGTGCAGTCTTCTGAGATGAGCATTTGAAACATCCATCTAATTCTGGGTGCTATTTCTTCAGTTGGATTATTGTGGATGCATGTTAGTGTCTGTAATCATGTGCATATTATCCAGTTATCTTAGTGCTGCTCTAATCATTTATACATGGTTTATATGACAAAATTACAACATATCATCAAATACATGCAAGTACTGATCAACTACTAACGTACTCAGAATAATGACCGACCAATTGTAACATCTTTCTTTATGTTTGGAATCGGTAGCTACATAAACGCCACAGCCAATGCCCAGTTGAATGAGAAGCTGCTTATAATTACCTCTCCATTCCCTGCAAGAGTTTTAGAATAAAATGCTACCTTATTGGGTGATAAACATAGTCATGTAGTAGATATTTGAATGATACAAGGGAACCATTCAACCTGATGTGGTTTTAGAATGACATGCCACCTTTACATCCAAAAGATTAGTTTTGGTGTTTGAGAGTTCGAAATCTCATCCTAAGTTGACACCTAAAATACTAGTCTAACTATAGTTAAGTTGGTAAAAACTTTATTAGATCATGCTGTGTTAATATCATTAATGAGAATGAAAGGGTTAGAGTATCTCCAGGATATAATACTAAGGGTTAAGGTGTAGAGCACTGTCAACATATCTATTCTTGGCAACAGTGATGAAGATAAGATTTAAGGTTTTTATTAATTATGCTAGCTATTACAAATTTGGTAGTCAGCTAGCTATCATCACCTTCCACACATCACAAATTTGGTAGCTAACTAGCTATATCACCTTCGATACTTCAAACAAATTTGGTAATCAGAAGTGGGGGAAAAAAGAGAGGAAATGTGATGGAAGGAGTCGTAGGAGAGGAAGGAGAAGATAAGGTTTTCATCTTCAAAACCATAAGAAACATACATAGTAGTTTGCCCAGCAGTGAGTGAGGGAAAGAGACGAGTGCTCTGGACGGAGTCGTAAAAGTAGCGATGGCGACTGTCGATTGCTCTACTACGGAGTTAGGGACTGCAAAAAGGAATCAATCAACGGTGTTATCGGATTGCATTCACTTGAACCCGAATCCGATAAAGTTATGAATTCAAAACAGGATTCGTACGGTACAGGGTTTGTGCGCATTATTGCGTGCAGGTAAGAAGGAGAGGGGACCCATCCCCAGTCCAACAAGTTTATTGAAGTTTAGATAAAATATTGAGGCTCCTCCGTAGACAATAAATTAGGCAAGAAGTTGAAACTACATTCCACTTACTTTTTAAGTGACTAACTTAAAATCAATCATAGTTGGCAGTCACACTTCCATAATAACCATCACTTTGAGTACACAATTTTAAATAATAAGATATTTAGAATAGTACATTGTGGTGTATATTATTTTTAACGATTTAAAAAGATATTATTATAATAATAAATTTTGAGCTTCCAATATACTATAATGTAGGTATTGTCGGAACGCTCATCAAATCGATATGAAACAAATGATATGTTTCGATGCAGACGTAGAAAATAATGATTCATGAGCCCTCTCATTGTTATCCTCTTATCATCATCCCCTCTTCCTTCCTCGTCGATTGTCTTTCTTTTCTCCTTCGTCATTATAACATTAGTATCGATTTCTCCTCCACTGTCTTTTTTTTTCTTCTTCATCTTTATAACATTAGTATTAATATATCAAGATATCTCGATACATCAATATGGATCGATATGAATATAATATAATTCTTGCTATTATGTGTGTATTTATTCAACAAATTAATTTTACAATGTGTAGGGGCAATTAAAAAGAATGGCAAGTCAATCACGGGCGTTGGGCCTCATAATGTTCAATTTGTGTACATAACTTTAACATATAGAACGGAAAGTATTGATCTATAAAGACTAAATAATCATATTATTACCTATTAGACACTTTTGAGTTAATGATTCAAGATCAATAAATTTAATCAATGGATTAATCCATCAACCGCGATCGTGACAATTTGATGGCCAATTAGTGAGGTCTCACGCTACTGCTACAGGATACAAACGAGACTAATCTACGGATATGCTTCCAACTTCATAAAGGGATTTCTTTCGCATAAGATCCTGACTTCCTCCTGAAATCATACAACACCAATGCAACAAGAAAAATATTTATGACCATCGAAATAAGTTTCAAAGATTATTTCACCCTTCATACTCAATTTCATGCTTCAACAGAGATATTATCAGCAAGTGGAACTGCATCCAGATTCATCTTCTCACCTTGAAACCAACGCTACTTCCCACAAGAGAAGAAATCCTCAGTCTCACTGCCAAACCAAAGAGCAACATTAAATGACTCCGAGTCAAATATTGTCCTGTTGCTCAATAATATGCACAAGTACTATTTCACAAGATCACTTAGATCCCTATACCTGTGCACCATATAGGCTGATACCACCTGAACAAGGTTTTGTCACAAACGAAGCCGAGCCCTCCACTGTCAAACAAAGCAAAGCAAAGTTCCATAATTGCTAATTGTATCTAATTTTGGTGCAAATTTTCATATCGTCATGTTAGATCAAAAAATCCTCTTCCTATGATGCTATACACCTCTTCAAACACCAGATTCTTGTATTTTGCTCATGGTCTGATGATACCAATAGCAAGATCCAAGGTCGCTGAGTACATGAAGATTCTGACTCACATCCCGGATCACATTCTGCTTAGGTAGGAACACCAGCTCCTTTAAGAGAAAGTATTGGACTATGGCACAAGTTCTTATTTATCAGGGCAGAGTCTAGAAATAGAACAATGACAGTAATGTCGTCATGGAAATGTCTCCTGGTGCCACGATCCATCTTTTCCAGGTCAGAGTACCTCATCTCTCTTTTCCTTGCCGCTTCTTGAATTGCAGCTTTGACAAGCCTCCTTGCTATTCCCTGCATGATTAAGCACTATAGGTTAACTATCGTGAAATTTGGATATTTAATAGCAGATGGAAAGCCGAACCTTAAGCATAAGAAAACAAATTCCGTAGCAAAAATCAAAAGACGTTATGAAGCTGCTCAGAATCATAATCAACAAAATAAGTTTCTGAATTAATTGCATTGATGAAACTAAGAATCCTGAAGTAGTAGGGTTTGTTACTCTGGGCTGATAGCACTAATATAGAAACTTGTAAATTTATTAGTGAAGTGTGACTCAAAAACAAGTCCACCATATGAACTCAAACTTAAAATATGATCTACGATGCATAAGCATTTGACCGGTAACTTTTCAAATAAGAAAAGACTTCCATGAGTTTTTACAGAAATGCACAAGATTGCTCATGAATAAGGAATCAGAAAGAGCATCCAATTACTGCCTTCAAAAAAAGTGATTTATATATCAGTAAAAATCACCATTTTAAAAGAAGTGATTTATGTATCAGTAAAAATTCACCACTTAAAAAAAAAGTGATTGATGTATCAGTAAAAATCTTGGTAATATAGCAGTGCATCATATTAGAGCCATGATGCGATCATATATCTGCTAAAGGTAAAAAGTTCACAAAAAACGAAAACACATGACTTGTACTGTTCAAAAGATAAAACCTAAAGGAGAACAAGAGAGAAGATGATCTTACACTACGAGGTGTGTTATGGATCATATCCACAGCCTCTTCATTCGTCAAATGCTCCCATAAACCATCTGATGCGAATATCAAAAATTGATCTTCAGGACAGAGTTTATGTGTCACTATTGATGGCTCAGCACTAAGGATTGGTTTTTCGATGGGTTCAGGCAGCCGAAACCTTGACAATAGAGGTTCACGGTTGAACTCTGCATTTTTCAGATAAGCATCTCCAATAGACCTTGAAACCTGCAGAAATTAAAGAAATCAAGAGGTAGAAGATGTTTAGAAGATATTCATGGCCCAATTTTCTAACCCTAAAATCTTCTTGTATGCACAAAAGCCAGACAGAAACACTGCCATCCACATGAAGGGTTATCTAGAAATATTGGTCAATGGCCAACATGTTACAAACTACACACCTTTAGGGTCATGTGCAAAGAAACTGTTGCTATAATATATAGAAGAAACTATTGCAGACTAAAAAGCCAAATGACTAATTCTGCAAGATAACAAATTTAATAGCATAGGTTCAAAATGACTCCAAGTGGCAGTTCAACTGAAATTCATATTTTGTATTTTAACCAAGTTCAATTAATTTAAAAATAATTTGAGGTTCAATTTTGGTTATGATGTACCACTATAATAGAAAGCAATATAGCCAACTATCCAAGTTTAATTTGAGACAAAAAGTTTCTAGAGAAAACAAGCCATTAGAATTGTCTAGGAAGGTATATAATGGTAAAGATAATGTTCCGATTATAGCCCCAAAAATTTAATATCCTCAAGAGTCACACAAGAAATTATTCAATCTCCAAGAACCCTTCGCTCACCATAAGGACGTTGTCATTTGATGCAAAAGCATAATAAACACAGGAATTGATCATGATGCAATACACAAAAGTTATTTAAAGTGCATGTTGATGTACCAACATTATAGGAAATAAAGGTGTTCAGAAGCAACGAATATGCATGAAATCTATTTCCACTCAATAATGGGCAAAACAGTTTCGGAAGATGGATTACCTGTATAAGGCCTTTGACACGCCAAACCTTGTTCTTCAAAACCACAATATTTGGATCATCAGGATGCAACGACCGCAGCTCATTCCTCACGGATTCAAAGCTTGCATTGTGCTCGGTGCACATTTGTACTGCTGTAACCTCTCCAATACCTTCCTCAAATCTCCCTAGCACTACTC
Source organism: Musa acuminata AAA Group (assembly GCF_036884655.1). NCBI lineage: Eukaryota > Viridiplantae > Streptophyta > Magnoliopsida > Zingiberales > Musaceae > Musa > Musa acuminata. The sequence goes on from NC_088354.1 coordinate 29,995,497, forward strand.
GAGAATCTCCAACATTTGCCACAAAAAGCATCCCACTAGATATGACACCGACCAAACAACAGGAACCAACAGAGGCAACCTGCGGCTTGATGAGCCACTGCTTTCTCACAAGAGAGATGAAGTCCTCTTCGGTGGCTGAAAATGCTTTCCTTATTACATCTGCTGACATGTCCGGTTGTTCTGATGCAAATTCTGCACATCATGTCCACTGTTACCACAACTATCACATGCTAATTAAAAGTAGCTTTCAGACCACTGATTTTTTTCATAAAAGACGTGAATCTTTCGATTACAACGAGCAAAACATAAGCTGCAGAATAAGTGTCAATTAGCAGTTATTAACTTATCATTACGAAAAGAAATCAATTCACGTCATTAAAATTCACGAATTAAAAGATGACATAGCAAATCTTCGGGTAAAATTCAGAAGATGAGATGTGCAATGGAATCCATAGGATGCCAACTGGGTCACACTGATGGTATAATAGGCAATAGAACATATACAGAAACACAATTCAGAGACAATGACAATTAAGCGAAAATCTCCAATGCAGAACGGCTATCCATGAAGGGAACACCCAATTTAATCAAATCTATGTTTAAACCGCAATCTGATGAAGAACACATTAAACATAATTCTACTCAACAAAGAGAAAAAAATGTGTACTTTTGAGGTTAGGGAACAGATGCTCCGTGATGAACCGCGACGCCTCCGGGCCGCCATGGCCGTCGTAGACCCCTACGAACGTGCCGTGGGGGCCATCCGCGGCCGCCGCCTTGTTCCAGCCCAGCGGCCCAGACTCAATCTGGCTCCGGTCCTCCAGGAGGTTATTCGCCTGGACCACCGCCATGGAGAACTCCCCCACTGCGTGGCTGCCGAGGTCCTTGTACCAGAGGAGGCCTTCGGCTCGGGCGGCGGAGTCATGACTAAATCTCGCCCACTTCCAGCAAGGGCTCACGATCTTCAACAGCGACGATGATCGGACCATCCGCCAGTCATTCGGATCACCACGATCACACGCTTTGTTCTTCGATCGCCCAATCTCGACGGTAGTGGAATAAAAACGGGGAGCGTTTCGTAGGGGAAAGGTAAGAGGAGACGGGCGAGCGTAGGTTTCCGCGAGCGCGCGTTGGAATCCGCGGCGGGGGTTTTGGTTTGCTATCGACTAAGCCGATTCGACGAAAACGACTATTTATGCTCCTCCGCTTTTATTTCCCTAAGCTGTGGGGGGTCGGTCGAAGGCAATACCTAAATGTTGTTGCCAAACATCATTATCGTATTGCTTATCTTAAAATTACATGTTTATCCTCGTTTAATTCTTTATTTATTTATTTACCATCTCAAATGCAACACTATATATATACATATATACATATATATATATATACATATATATATATACATATATATATATATATATATATTTAAGTGGATTTTTTTTTTGTTCCCGCTTAAAATCCATAGGGCGAATATTGGAAACAAGATTTTGGTTTTGGCTTTTTCTCAAAAAGCATCCCATTTTTAATTTTTTCCTTTTATAACTTTTAAATTTTATCCCTAAAAAAGGTGAGGGGTATCTTTCCATTCATAAGATGCCCGCAATGTCACATTGATGGTATATTAAATAAATTCTAACCACGTTAAAAAAAAAATTAATTATTTAAAAAAGATAAAAATAAGAAATAGATCAAAGTGTTATAATAAAATTATTTAAAAATAAACATAATATATTTTTAATAATTATTTATTGGAATTTTTATGATATATAATTTCTAACTGAAATTAAAAATCTTATATATTAAATATTAGCTTAAAACAATGAGTTTGATTATGTATTTTTATAAATTTTAAATTTTTTTAATTTATTTTATATTTTATATATTATTATATTTTTTAATATTAAGATGGTTTAATTTAATTTACCAGATCGATTCTTAATGCATTAGATCAGATCAAAAAAGAATCTGTTGTAAAGAGATAAAAGAGAAATAAAGAGGGGTTATTTTTAAAATTTGAAATATAGGATTGATCTAATGAAAACAATAAAAATGAGACTTTTTTGAAAAAAAAATAAAACCAATGGATTGTTTTGGGAATTCTCCATATATATATATATATATATATATATATATATATATATATATATATATACATATATATGGAGAGGAGATAATTATTTACAATTAAGACAATAATACATTTGAAGGATAGTAGCTCAAGAGCTAATAGGGGTATTTGGGTGATTTTACTCATTCAAGTATTATTCTTTTCTCTTGAACTATTGTAAAGGGTGGGGTTGGGTTTGGTACGAAGGGATTGAATTAAAAACAATGGAGGGAGGTTGCATAAGGTTGTCTTTGATTTGACGAAGGGATTGGTACCACCAACCTCATGTTTTGTAGCCAACTTTTGGTCCTCTCTCTCTCTCTCTCTCTCTCTCTCTCTCTCTCTCATGCAAAAGTTTTTTTTTTTTTTTTTGACAAAAAGGAGCAAACTATATTAATCAAAATCATTATAAAGGTTGCAAGGTTCTAATTGAAAGGAATTTAGAAAATAGATCAATTGTGGTGAGCTAATTCAAAAATAATTTGTATAAAAAAAATTTGATCTTTGGCGTGACAGTTAATTACTATTTACTGTGAATGATACATAAGATACCTTAGAGTAAAAGGTTCACACGCAAGCATCATTAAAGTAGTCGTTAAACACATGAATACACAGGATGCACGAGATAAGTAAGGGATCAAAGATCTCATGCAGTTTAACCAAATCCCAACAACCATCAGATCACAATGATAGTGTTAAGATTCTCAACACTATTAATATCAAAGAAAATGAGCCATCTACTTAGAGGGAGGTTGCTTTAGAGGGAGATTGCTAAGCCAAGGTCTTATCAAAGTTTAGTACATATGTTATTATCTATAAATTTTTTGAAGGCTGACTAGGTTGAGAAGGTGGACTAAGTCCTCTTCTTGTATAAAAAACTTGAGAGGGTTTTGCAAAGGAAACCATTATGCCAACCCTTAATTTTGCCTATGACTCTATCAACCATTCCCTTAAAAGGGATTCAAGAATACTATTATAAGAGACAAATGTACTCATATATGTTATGGGCAAGATCCTTTCTTTAATACTAAAGTTGCAACATTATCTATGTTTGAAGGATGGGAGATTGGTCTTAGGGAAATATATATAAGATTTATTAAGATTCAATTTAAAGTTTAGTTAGGCTAGCAAAAAGATCTATAGTAGACAATATATTCAAATAGGACTTAGACTTAGTCCTAAAAGTCACATTATTTGTAAACATAAAATGAGAAACCTTGACTCTATTAATATTGAATAGGGTGAGTCTGTTAGAGCCCATAAGGTTCAAAAGAATGGAGGCGGGTATCTGTTGCACAAGAATGTAAAGATAGAAGGAGATGAGGCCCTCTTGTTAGATGCCTCTATGACTCCAAAACCATTTAGAGGTTTAGCCATTGATTAAGCGGGTGAAACTAAGGGAGGACAGGCAAGTAGATACCCAAGAGATGAATATTGTAGGAAAGTTTGTGAGTTATAAAACCCTAGAAATGGTAAGCTAGGAGATGCTATCAAAAGCCTTTTAAGGATTTAGCGTGAGAATGATGAGGAGAATTATCTTTAGAATTAGTCATAGAGTGAATAAGTTTGGTGGCAATGAAGATGTTATCGTGAATTGAGTGCCTTGCCACAAAGGCAAATTCCTCTTACTACACAAGGTGGTTAAGGTGAATTATAATTCTATTAGACTTTTGATAGCATCTTCGAGATCATATTATACAAGACAATGAGTCTGGAGTTCTTAATTCTCTTAAAATTATCTTTCTTAGGAATGAAGACAAGAAAGATCTTTCCCTAGCTCGAGGGAAGGGAGTGAAAATTTTGAAATATATTAAAGGGTTTAGGGACAATCTTTAAGATCATCCCAGTAGGTCACGAAGAATTATATATTAAATTCATTAGAATAAGGGCTTTTGCCTCATCCCATTTGCTTTAAGGCTTTAATAAATTTGGCTTCAGAAAAAGAGTGGCATAGAAACCTATTGTTATAGTTGGTAAAGACAAGGAGAGAGGAGATTCAGTTCCATCTTTGTATAGAAGGGGGGGTCCAAGCAAGCACGCAAGGAAGAATACCAGTTGGAAAAATGGGATAGAATTTCTTCATCATTCCGAACTATGTTCTCCACTATCATACTTAATTAGATTTATTTGATTCTTACGGTATTTGTGGATATGACTCATATAACATGAAGCCATCTATTGAGAGCAACAAGCTTATTTTGGAGAGAAAGGAGTGTGGAGTAAGCAACTATGGTAATCATTGGTTTTAAGGGCAACAATGTTCTTGCCAATATTAATAATAGCCCTTTTAAGGTTTCTGCCATATTTGTAGTGCCAACATATAAGGAGATGACTGATCCGATTAAGTTTACGGTGAAGATCGATGAGGGGTTCACTAATTCTGATATTGTCCCTTAAGTAGACGGAGACAATATTGTTGACTTTATGGTAATCGAATTAGTAAGGGAAGTGTTGGGAAATCTGGGAGCGACATCACATGCGCAGCGGAAGAACATAAAAATCAAAATCCCCAATTTTCAAAGATGTGTTTGTTGTCGTACGAAGATTAGTGTGCAAAATTCGTGAAACAAAAAACTACGTATATTAAAAATTGTGTTACCTATGGAGATCATATATCCTTGAATCACTATAGATCTCTATGAGAGAGTGAAGGAGGTCAAGCACCCTCCTCTCTAGAGGTGATCCATATAGTAGGGCTGCGACGACGCTCCTTAAAACTTCATGCCTGCTCTGAGGAGGAGAAGGGGAGGAGAAGACAACCAAAAAGGCTCTAGCCAATGAACCACTAGTTTCCTCCTATTTATAGAGGTCCCTTATCAACTTAACCATAATGGATCCTGCCCTATTGGGTATTTGATCTTCATCTGACTACCCAAGCCTCTTAGATTAATAGGTGTCTATCCAATAATGTCTCATTAGTTTTTATTTTTTATTAGATCTCATACAAAGGATCCAATAATTCAAGGGTTTATTGGATATCCAATAAGATAGGGGCTTTGGTGGATATCTCATATATGAACCTCTACTCATCGCAACGCCTACCATATGTGTGTGACCCTCTAGGCTCAATATTAAGCTAGCCGTAAGTCATACCTATCAGAACTCCTTCTGGCTCAATGAATTATTATCTCCATAATAATTCACTTGACTCATCGACTACGGACGTACTAGGCCACTACGTCGTAGTCCTTAGACGATATAGGAGAATCCAATCAATTGAACTTGTTTGTCCTCAATTACTATATACATATAGTTCATTATCCATCTAATATCCTAGAGACCGTATATCGAGCATGGTGCTGTCAGACTCATACGGTTTCTGCTCGAGTCTCGCTCTAATTGGATTCTCCCGGAGAACTCTTTGTCTCTCAATCTGAATAACCATGGTCAGGGATTTGTCTCAATAAAAGTACATGGGATATTCCTCTCATAATACTTAAAGTGGATGATCCTCTATCGACACTCAATAGTCCTCACAAGATTGGCTACCACTCCCGATGACCAGCTACACTAGATTTAGAACTTCTAGACTTATAAGTCTAGTATCAAAGAATGGAGTACTCATACATGACATCCTTGGTGTCTCAAGTTTAAGAACTAGATATACCACTAGGACTATAGAATCATTGTCTGACAATAAGACATCATCAATCATCCAACATTTTGTAAGCGGATCAATCAGTGAACTCATTCCCCAATGAGCACATGTACTGTATCCCTAGTGTCCCCACACGAGCAGTTATGAGACCAGCTACATCCATCATATGGATGGATATACACCACACTGGTTTGTCTAGTTATCTCAATGTCCCTCTCGAGTAACTTATGATCGGGATTATTTAGGATATGTGTTTAAAAGTGAATCGATCTTATTATCGTCATCTCGTCACGATCTGATTCCCATTGCACAGATCCATGGATATCACAATATATTCAAGTGTATATACAACAATCAATATAAAGTGATAAAATGTCAACATATAATAAGCAATAAGACTGCGTGTCAAGTCACACATGTCATCACTCACGTGATTGGCTTGTAGGGCACCTATGATTAGCAATCTCCCACTTGACCTAAAGCCAATCACCTATATGTTTGATCCCCATCAGACCCCTATGACACTCAAAGATAATCTGAGATAATGACTTTATCACTGGATCTACGATGTTATCTTCGGATGGAACTCTTTCCACTACTACATCTCCTGGGGTCATCATCTCTCTAATAAGCTGGAACCTCCTCATAACACTTATGATGAGACCCGAGTTCCCTCATTTGAGCAATCGCCCCATTATTGTCGTAATATAAGTGAATCGGCTCCTCACTGCTTGGCACGACTCCCAGATCTGTGATGAACTTCTTCATCCGAACTCCCTCCTTTGATGCCTCTGCTGTAGTAATGTACTCCGCCTCTATAGTCGAGTCAACAGTAGTATCTTGCTTGAAACTCTTCCGGCATACTGCTCCTCCATTCAGGGTGTACACATGCCCGAATTCGATTTGCTATAATCGACATCGGACTGGAAACTCGAGTTTATGTAGTCGTCATCAACCCTGAGGCTACTACCTCCATATACTAGTAAAAGATCCTTAGTCCTTCTCAAGTACTTAAGGATATACTTTACTGCTTTCTAGTGCTCCAAGCCTAGATCCGTCTGATACATGCTCGTGACACTCAGAGCATGCGCTATATTAGACCTGGTATATAGCATGACATATATGATAGACCTTATTGCTGAGGCATAGGGTATCCTATCCATGTTTGCCCTTTATTTAGGAGTCTTTGGGGACATACTCCTGGCAGTGAGGGTCACGGCTAAGAGGCGGGCGACGGTTGTCACTGGCTGGGAAGTTGCGGTGGTGGAGAGGGGAAATAGGATGCTATGTTTCTATCACACCACAACCGGAGCCGCTGGCGATGCTGAAGGATCACGAATGGTTGAGGAGAAGGCTAGCAACGGCGATGCGGTTGGGAGCAAGGTCGTCGAGGGCAAGGAGCAGCAAAGGGTCACCGAGGCTAAGCGCTGCCAGGGGGTGGTCCACTAGTTGGGAATAGTGGCGGTAGCCCTTTCTCGGTTGCCATGTTTTGGTCATCACGAGGAGGGGAGGTCGAGCGGCTGCGGCTGCGGCTGCGAACCAATAGGAGGTAGGCGATGGTGGAGAAGGAGGCAGCGAGGGTCACGGTTGGGAGGCGGGCGACGGTTATCATAGGTCGGGGAGTTGTGGTGGTGGAGAGGGGAAACAGGGGTGCTCGATTTCTATCGCACCACAGTAGGTGCTAGTCATAGGTGCCCAGCAAGCCAATCACGTGAGTGATGGCACGTGTGACTTGATACAAAATCTTTTTGCTTATTATATTTTGGCATATATCACTTTATAACTATTGTATATATGCATATATATATTGTGATGTCCTTGGATTTGTGCAATGGGAATCAGATCGTGATGAGATCATGAAAATGAGATCGATTCACCTTTAAACACATATCCTAAATAATCTCGGTCAAAGGTTACTCGAGAGGGACATCGTGATAACCGGACAGACTAGTGTGCTGTATACCCGTCCATATAATGGATGCAGCTAGTCTCATAGCTGCTCATGTAGGGACACTAGGGATACAGTACAAGTGCTCATTGGAGAATGAGTTCACTGATTGATCCGCTTACGGAATGCTGGATGGTCGATGATGCCTTATTGTTAGACAGCGATTCCGTAGTCATAGTGGTATATCTGGTCCTTAGACTTGAGACACCAAGGATGTCCTGTATGAGTGCTCCACTCTTTGATACTAGACTTATAGATTTGGCTGTCCCAGATCTAGTACAGTTGGTCATTGGGAGTGGTAGTCGACCTTACAAGGGCTATTGAGTGTCGATAGAGGATCATCCACTCTCGGCGTCATGAGAGGAATATCCCATGTGTTCTTGCTCAAACAAATCCCTGGCTAGGGTCATTCGGGTTGAGAGAGAAAGAGTTCTCCTAGAGAATCCGATTAGAGCGAGACTCGAGTAGAAACCGTATGGGTCTGACAGTGCCATGCTCGATATACGGTCTCTGGGATATTAGATGGATGAGGGACTATATGTACATGGTAACTGAGGATAGACAAGTCCAATGGATTGGATTCCCTTGTATCATCTGGGGACTACCGCGTAGTGGCCTAGTACGTCCGTAGTCGATGAGTCAAGTGAATTATTACAGAGATAATAATTCACTGAGTTAGAAGGAGTTCTAACAGGTATGACTCATGGCCAGCTCGATATTGAGCCTAGAGGGTCACACACATATGGTAGGCATTACGATGAGTAGAGGTTCGGATATGAGATATCCGACGGAGCCCTTGTCTTATTGGATATCCAATAAGCCCCTGAATGATTGGATCTCATAGACGAGATACAATAAGAGCCCATGAGAGATTATTGAATAGAAATCCACTAATCTAAAAGGCTTGGGTTATTGGATGCAGATCCAATACCTACTATGGGAGGATCCATTAGGGTTTGATAGGGAACCTCTATAAATAGGAGGTATTCAGAGCCTTATAGGCTAGAGCCTTTGCTTGCCTCTCCTATTCTCCTTCCCTTCTCCACCTCAGAGTAGGCCTGGAGTTTTGAGAAGCATCATCGCAACCCTACTATGTGGATCACCGCTAGAGAGAAGGATGCTTGACCTCCTTCACCCTCTCCTAAGGATCTACATGGAAACAGGGATATACAATCTCCCTAGGTAACACAATATACTTTATACATAGTTTTTCAATTTCGCGGATTTTGTGCACCAATCTTCGCACGACGATGAACATCTCTTTGGGAATCGGAGATTTTATTTTCTTGTTCTTCCGTTGCGCATGTGATGTCGCCCCCAAAGATTTTCCCAACAGTGGTATCAAAGCCAGGTTATTCATGCGATAGATTGGTTTTAAACTACGTGTGTTATGTTTTGGAGAAGCTTTTGACATCAAAATCGTTGACGCAAAAGTGAAAAAGGGCAGCAACTGTTGCTGCCCTCGCTGCCGTTGCAGATGGCAACACTACTATCTGCATGCAGGCAGGCGGCCTGTAGTAGCAGTCGCAAGGGCAGCCGCGCCTATGGCCGCTGCTCTCGTGTGGTGACGCGCCGTAGGGTAGCGGCGCTTGTGGCCGTTGCTCTCGCGTGGTGACGCGCCACAGGGTAGCAGCGCTTGTGGCCGCTGCTCTCGCGGGCAAAAACCCAACAGGGGCACTCGCCCACGAAGACGGCGGTGCCCGTGGGGGCGCCCAGCTGCAGGGGCAGCGTTGCCAGCGGGCGTGTCGCCTGCAGGCGAGGGCAGCGACCCCGTGCTCCGCCGCACAACCCGCCGCCGGTAGGGTGGCGGAGGCGGCGGCAACAGCAACAGTAGGGGAGGATGAGGGCATTAGGGTTTTCTGAGCAAAAGATAGTTTTGCCCCTCGAAATTTGAGAAATTCCACTTTCTATCTTTTGTCTAAATTATAAAAATACCCCTAAGAATTAAGAAATTTCCTATACGTCCCTGATTTCATAAAATACTAATTAATTAAAAAGTTTAGTTGATTATTATTTTTATTATTATCTAGTAGTCCTACATGATGATGATTATTTATACATGTGATATATGATGTGTGGACGGATGATCATAGACCGTGTGATGTGTGTACTTGTGATTATTATTATTGGGGTCTGCGAGCCTCCATTATATTTCTCGTTTATTGTCGAATCTGCGTGCCTATGATTAAGTTGTAATCACATGAGGAGGCGCAGTGGGAGCGTGGATGCGATAGCGGGACCTACGAGACGGACGATCGCGATACATGAAGATGCATCGAGATGTCGACGGAACCGACGAGGATGAGATAGACGATCACAGGGCATAGAGATGCACCGTTGCACACATAGATCTTGATATGAGTGATTAGGCCTACTGGCTCGGGCCTAATCACATTAGGTTGTGGTCCATGATCATCTGGTGTGATTACTTATACACATACTAGATATGTATATATATTTGCATGCGATGTAGATATATATTAAATATGTATATATGTGACATGTCATATTAGGAGACCAAATCATAGAAACATCTCTCTCGATACTATTAAGTCGGTAAACGTGAGGCAATTAGATTGACCCACGTGGCCTTCCTTCGTTATAAGTAGGAACCGATTCTCGGTGTAGGTTGAGTTGGTCGAGTCCCTCGAGACTCACCTATATCGCGATTCGCTATCTTGCTTATGACATAGAGATGTCACCGGTGAACTGAGGACATAGTATGCTTGGTCGAGTCCCTCGAGGGTATATCATCAAATCAGACTCATCTTGTAACAAAGTTGTTGACTTAACCGAGCATCGTGGTTGGTCGAGTCCCTCGAGACCATGGTGATTCGGAGGCCGAACAGGACGGGAATCAAAAGGAGTTGTGATCGGCAAGAGTTGCCTACCTTTTAGGCTTAGTGTGATTGATCGAGTCCCTCGAGGTTACACTAAGACGCTGATTGGATCCTGATCCCCACTAGAAGTCTGCCGAAGACTTCCGTTTCACGTGCTGAGGGTGTCGCGTGACTCGTTAGTAAAATAGTGGGAGCATATTAAGATAGAAGTCAATATCTTGATAGTTTATTTCTTGCAAAATCTGCATGTTATTCATTTCTGCTGCATCTTTATTTTCAGAAAATGTCGCTTTCAAATCTCTTACGTGGCATACTTGATGTCAACCGCCTCACTAGTCCAAATTATATAGATTGGCTCCATAACTTGAGAATTGTTCTCACTATGGAGAAATCGTGTACGTCCTTAATATAGTGATGCCTACACCCGAAGAAGGGGTAAGCGAGGATGAGATCGCTCGCTACGTGAAGTACATTGATGACTCCACTCTTGCTCAATGCTATATGTTGGGCTCTATGACTCTTGAGTTACAGAGACAACATGAAAAGATGGATGCCAGATCCATTCTCCTACATGTCCGTAAATTGTTTGAGGAACAGGGAAGGACTCAGCGATATGAGATATACAAGAGCCTCTTCCGTGCTACGATGACTAAGGGGACACAAGTTCAGAACCATGTCCTAAAGATGATTGAGTGGATAGAGAAACTCACAGGTCTAGAAATGGTCCTAGAGGATAACTTGTGTGTGGACATTGTGCTTCAGTCCCTACCAGATTCCTTTTCACAGTTCATAATGAATTTTAATATGAACAAGTTTGAGGTGACTCTCCCAGAGCTCCTCAATATGTTGAGGGAGGTAGAGAGTACTATTAAGAAAGAGAAGCCAGTTCTCTACACTGGTGAGACCATAAAGAAAAGGAAAGCAGAAAGGTCCCATAAGAAGGGAAAGGGCAAGGGCAGACCAGGTAAAGCAAAGGTTGTTAAGAAAGACCCAGCAAAGAACAAAGGTCAGTGCTTCCACTGTGGTAAAGATGGGCACTGGAAGAGGAACTGCAAAGAGTACCTTACAGAAAGGGCGAAACAAAAGCTTGATGAAGCTTCAGGTACATATCATGAATGTAAATGTGTCCAAGAGGAAACGAGATGAGATGAACAGTGCATACCTGTGGCATTGTAGGCTAGGTCACAACCATGAAAGAAAGATTCAAAAGTTGCTAAATGATGCATATCTAGATCCATTCGACTATGTGTCTTATGCAACTTGCGAGCCTTAACTTCGTGGAAAACTAACTAACTCTCTATTTAGTGGAACTGGAGAGAGAGCCACTGAGCTGTTGGAACTTGTACATAGTGATGTATGTGGACCCATGTCAACTCATGCCATTGGTGGTTACTCCTACTTTAATATCTTTATTGATGATTTCTCAAGGTATGAATATGTATACTTAATGAAGTATAAGTCCGAGGCCTTTGAGAAATTCAAAGACTATAAGAATGAGGTGGAGGACCAGACTGGAAAGAGTATCATAACTCTTCGATCAGATCGAGGAGGTGAGTACTTAAGTACAGAGTTTACTCAGTTTCTCAAGGACCATGGGATATTATCCCAATGGACACCTCCTTATACACCTCAGCTCAATGGTGTCTCTGAAAGGAGAAATCGTATGCTATTAGATATGGTACGGTCCATGATGAGTTTCGCTGACCTATCCATCTCATTCTGGGGATATGCCCTAGAAACCACAGCTTACCTTCTGAACAGAGTTCCAACTAAGTCGGTAGTGTCTACACCATATGAGATATGAAAAGGGAAGAAGCCTGATCTTAAGGTTGTTAAGATTTGGGGCTACCCTGCCAACGTTAAAAGACACAACCCCGATAAGTTAGAATCAAGGACAGAGCGATGCAAATTTGTGGGATACCCCAAGGAAACTTGTGGGTATTATTTCTATCATCTCGAGGACCAAAAGGTCTTTGTAGCTAAGAGAGTAGTGTTCCTTGAGAAGGAACACATTCTTAGCGGAGATAGTGGGAGAATGATAGAGTTGAGCGAGGTTGGAGAACCAAGCAAGCTCAAGCACCACTCTACAGCCCGAGTTTGTTTAGGTACCTAATACACAAGTTTCAACTTTACGTAGGTCTGATAGAGTATCTCATCCTCCTGAGAGATATGTGAGACATATTAGAGGAGAAGATGTTGAGGATATTGATCCTTAGACCCACGAGGAGGCTATTATGAGTATAGACTCCGGGAAGTGGCAAGAAGCCATGAATTCTGAGATGGATTCTATGTACTCCAACAAGGTTTGGAACCTAGTTGATGCACCCGAAGGTATTGTACCCATCGATTGCAAGTGGATCTTTAAGAAAAAGGTCAGAGTAGATGGAAAGGTAGAGACCTATAAAGCAAGGCTAGTGGCTAAGGGGTATCGTCAAAGGCAAGGTGTTGATTACGACGAAACCTTCTCACCCGTAGCAATGCTAAAATCCATCAGAATTCTATTGGCTATTGCAGCACACTATGATTATGAGATCTGGTAGATGGATGTGAAAATCGCATTCCTCAATAGGAACCTCGCCGAGGAGGTGTATATGATGCAACTTAAGGGATTCGTGTCCAAGAACTGCCTAGATAAGGTGTGTAGGTTGCTTAGATCCATTTATGGACTAAAGCAAGCTTCCCGAAGTTGAAACATAAGATTTGATGAGGCAATCAGATCTTATGACTTCGTTAAGAATGAAGATGTGCCTAGTGTGTATAGGAAGGTAAGTGAGAGCGCTATTACCTTTTTGGTGTTATATGTGGATGACATCCTGATCATTGGGAATGATGTAGGAATGCTATCCACAGTAAAGACTTGGTTATCTAGATACTTCTCCATGAAGGACTTAGGGGAAGTATTCTATATCTTGGGGATTATAATATATAGAGATAGATCCAAGAGGATGCTTGGCTTGTCCCGGTCCAGGTACATAGAAACCATTATTAAAAGGTTTGGCATGAAAAATTCCAAGAGAGGTCTCATATCAATGAGACATGGGATATCGCTTTCTACGAGTATATCCCCAAAAGACTCCAGATGAAAGGGCAAACATGGATATGATACCTTATGCCTCAGCAATAGGGTCTATCATGTATACCATGCTATGTACTAGGCCTGATATAGCGCATGCTTTGAGTGTCACAAGCAGGTATCAGGCGGATCTAGGCTTGGAGCACTAGAAAGCAGTAAAGTGTATCCTTAAGTACTTGAGAAGGACTAAGGATCTTTTACTAGTATATGGAGGTAGTAGCCTTAAGGTTGAAGGCTACACAGACTCAAGTTTTCAGTCTGATGTCGATGATAGCAAATCAAATTTGGGGTACATGTACACCTTGAATGGAGGAGTAGTGTATTGGAAGAGTTCCAAGCAACACACTACTGCTGACTCGATCACAAAGGCAGAGTACATTTCTGCATCAGATGCAGTAAAGGAGGGAGTCTGGGTGAAGAAGTTCATCACAGATTTGGGAGTTGTGCCGGGTAGCGAGGAGCCGATCTCCTTATATTGCGATAACAATGGGCCGATTGCTCAAGCGAAGGAACCTAGGTCTCATCAAAAATCTAAGCAGAGGAGGTTCCACCTTATTAGAGAGATCGTAACCCGAGGAGATGTAGTAGTGGAAAGAGTTCCATCCGAAGATAACATTGCAGATCCACTAATAAAGTCGTTGTCTCATATTGTCTTTGAGCGTCACAGGGGTCTAATGGGGATCAGACATATAGGTGATTGGCTTTAGGTCAAGTGGGAGATTACTAGTCATAGGTGCCCAGCAAGCCAATCACGTGAGTGATGGCACGTGTGACTTGATACATAATCTTTTTGCTTATTATATTTTGGCATATATCACTTTACATATATATATATATATATATATATATTGTGATGTCCTTGGATTTGTGCAATGGGAATCGGACCGTGATGAGATCACGAAAATGAGATCGATTCACCTTTAAACATATATCCTAAATAATCTCAGTCATAGGTTACTCGAGAGGGATATCGTGATAACCGGACAGACTGGTGTGCTGTATACCCGTCCATATGATGGATGCAGCTGGTCTCATAGCTGCTCGTGTAGGGACACTAAGGATACAGTACAGGTGCTCATTGGAGAATGAGTTCACTAATTGATCCGCTTACAGAATGCTGGATGGTTGATGATGCCTTATTGTCAGACAACGATTCCATAGTCCTAGTGGTATATCTGGTCCTTAGACTTGAGACACCAAGGATGTCTTATATGAGTGCTCCACTCTTTGATACCGGACTTATAGGTTTGGTTGTCCCAGATCTAGTATAGCTGGCCATTGAGAGTGGTAGTCGACCTTATGAGAGCTATTGAGTGTCGATAGAGGATCATCCACTCTCGGCGTTATGAGAGGAATATCTCACGTGTTCTTGCTCAGACAAATCCCTGGCCAGGGTCATTCGGGTTGAGAGAGAAAGAGTTCTCCGGGAGAATCCGATTAGAGCGAGACTCAAGTAGAAACCGTATGGGTCTGACAGCATCATACTCGATATACGGTCTCTGGGATATTAGATGGATGAGGGACTATAGGTACACGGTAATTAAGGACAGACAGGTCCAATGGATTGGATTCTCATGTATCGTCTAGGGACTACCGCGTAGTGGCCTAGTACGTTCGTAGTCGATAAGTCAAGTGAATTATTACAGAGATAATAATTCATTGAGTTAGAAGGAGTTCTAACAGGTATGACTCATGGCCAGCTCGATATTGGGCCTAGAGGGTCACACACATATGGTAGGCATTGCGATGAGTAGAGGTTCGGATATGAGATATCCGACGGAGCCCTTGTCTTATTGGATATCCAATAAGCCCCTGAATGATTGGATCCCATGGATGAGATACAATAAGAGCCCATGAGAGATTATTGGATAGAGATCTACTAATCTAAAAGGCTTGGGTTATTGGATGTAGATCTAATACCCACTAGGGGAGGATCCATTAGGGTTTGATAGGGGACCTCTATAAATAGGAGGTATTCAGAGCCTCATAGGCTAGAACTTTTGCTTGCCTCTCCTATTCTCCTTCCCTTCTCCACCTCAGAGCAGGCCTGGAGTTTTGAGGAGCGTCGTCGCAGCCCTATTGTGTGGATCACCGCTAGAGAGAAGGATGCTTGACCTTCTTCACCATCTCCTAAGGATCTGCAAGGAAACAGGGATATACGATCTCCCTATGTAACACAATATACTATATATGCAGTTTTTCAGTTTCGAGGATTTTGCGCACTAATCTTCGCACGACGACGAACATCTCTTTGGGAATCGAGGATTGTGTTTTCTTGTTCTTTCGCTATGCATGTGATATCGCCCCCAAAGATTTTCCCAATAGCAAGAGTCGCTGGTAATTTTGAAGGATCGCGAGCGGTTGAGGAGAAGGCGACGAGCGGTAGTGGACTCTGGCCGGGGAGCAGGGCTGCGGCGGGATGGGACGTTGGCAATGTCGTCTCCTGGTAGTGGTGGTAGCTCGGGTGGGAGGCGATGGGCGGTGGTGGACTCTGGCCGAGAAGTGGGGCGGAGTCGGTAGTTGGCCGGAGAGCAGCAGCGACGGGTGGGCTGGCTGGAAGCAAGGGACGTAGGGGTGCGTGGCTATAGCTTCTTCTTCCTCTCTTCATTTTTTTTTTTTTTAATAGCTACGACAACACTGCAGTAAGAATGCTAAGGATCACCGCTCTGATACCAAATGGTAAGACCCTAGGGTTTTATCATGGAAGAAAGAAAAGAAAAGAGATGGGGAATAATCACTTTGAGGGGATCGACCTCCTAGGGTTTGTCAAAAGACTAAATAATATTTATTTTTTTACCAAAAGAAATGATTACATCACTATTTATAGAGTTTCACCTAGAGTTCACCAGGACTTTGACTCTTAATAATAAATAAATAATAAATAAATATCTACCCGACTCTTACTGAACTAAACAGACTCAATAAACATTATTCAAAAGCTTAGAAAATAAAAGAATCATAAGAGTGACCCTCTTGAAATTCGATAAAAGTCATTTCTCTTATGTGTTAAACTAAATGAGAAAAACTGACTCTGATACTAATTGTTAGGATCGAGTTGGCACTAAGAGGGGTGGTGAATTAGTATGTACATAAAATTACGTTGGTTTAAAAAACTCATACGGTAAAATCATATCAAAAAGCATTAAAAGCACTCCCAATTTATAGTGGTTCAGGAGTATGCAATATAACTAAATAGCAAAAAAGAGAAGAAGAGAATGCACACCAAATTTATAGTGTTTTGGTTTTCGTGACCTACGTCCACTCTGTTGGGAAAAACCTGTTAAAGCGGAATATTCTTTTCCCTTTTTGTGTATCAAAATGGGTTCCTCATCAAAATACCAACTTGATATCCAAATGTAAATATCAACCAGCACAGCATAAACAATAGAGCAAATAATCAACCACACAGTGAGACCAAATCTTTTTAACGTGGAAAACCCAATGTGGGAAAAACCATGGGACCGTAGTCCACCTCAAACTTTCACTATCAATAATAATGATAACAGGTTTACAGTATGTCTTCTCTAGAATAACTAGAGGATCAATATAACATCAAGAATATAAATCTTGGCTCTAGCATATCATCACGATGGATCTCCTCAAAAGAGAATTCTAGGTCTCACAGAGTGGATATCATAGGAAAATACCTTAGAGAGGGTAAACTATATATCAACACCGTTAGGATTGTAGAGTTTGCTGCAAGGATTCTCCACATTAAATTTGGGCCGAAACTGACAACGTTTGGCCACCGATCGTCAAGCAGAAAGCTTAGAAACCTAATCTTTCTCTCTCTCTATTTCTCTCTCCTCTTTTCTCTACACGCCGCCGCACGCTGCCAATGTGCACTCCCACGTTGCCCTCTCTAATTTTGCCCTTTCTCTCTTGATTTCTTTGATTTGGGCTCATGGCCCAAATTTGTCCAAGCCCACATATGGGCTGGACCTAACAATTCTCCCCCTCCAGCTCATATGGTGGGCTGTACCAAGCCCGCTCTTCGCCTACATGCTTCAAGCTTCTCCTTAGGCAAAGACTTTGTCAACATATCTGATCCATTCTCATTAGTATGTACTTTTTCCAACTGTAATTCTTTCATCTCAAGCACATCACGAATCCAGTGATATCTCACATCAATATGCTTGGATCTAGAATGGTATGTTGAATTCTTGGAGAGGTGAATGACACTCTGACTGTCACAGTAAATAGTATATCCTTCCTATTTCAAGCCCAATTCCTGTAGAAACTTTTTCATCCATAAAGCTTCCTTACAGGCTTCAGTAATTGCTATATATTCTGCTTCTGTGGTTGATAGAGCAACACACTTCTGTAACTTAGACTGCCAAAAGACTGCTCCTCCTGCAAATGTCATCAAGAATCCCGAAGTGGACTACCTGGAATCAGTATCACCTGCCATGTCTGCATCTGTGTAACCTTCTAACACAGGTTCATCATTACCAAAATATAAACATAACCTGGAAGTACCTCTTAGATATCTTAATATCCATTTCACTGCTGCCCAATGTTCCTTTCCAGGATTTGAGAGAAATCGACTGACAACTCCAACTGCATGAGCTATATCTGGCCTAGTACAAACCATCGCATACATCAAACTACCTACTACAGATGAGTAAGGCACTCTGGACATTTCTTCTTTTTCTTTCTCACTTATAGGACATTGTTTCGAACTCAGCTTGAAATGACCTGCAAGTGGAGAACAAACTGCTTTGGCTTTACTCATGTTGAATCTTTCAAGAACCTTTTCAATATAAGTCTCCTGAGATAGCCAAATCTTCCTTTTCTTCCTATCACGAAGAATCTTCATGCCAAGTATTTGTTTCACCGATCCTAAGTCTTTCATGGCAAAACACTTACTTAGCTCTATTTTAAGCTTTCCAATTTTTCCAATATCATGGTCAACAATCAACATATCATCAACATATAGCAGTAAAATAATAAAATCATCATCTAAAAATTTTTTCATAAACACACAATGATCAGATGTGGTTCTATCATACCCTTGGCTCATCATAAAGGAATCAAACTTCTTATACCACTGTCTAGGTGCCTGTTTGAGTCCATATAAGCTTTTCCTAAGCTTACACACCATATTTTCTTTTCCCTTGACTTTGAAACCTTCTGGTTGCTCCATGTAAATTTCTTCTTCTAAGTCACCATGAAGAAATGATGTTTTTACATCAAGTTGCTCAACTTCTAAATTCAAGCGGGCAGCTAAACCAAGAACAACTCGGATAGAGGACATTTTCACAACTAGAAAAAAATATTTCTTCAAAGTCAATACCTTTCTTATGACTGAATCCTTTCACAACTAGTCGTGCCTTGTATATTTATTGTGAGCTATTATTTTTAGTCTTCAATTTATAAACCCACTTATTCTTGAGAGCTTTCTTCTCTTTAGGCAATTTTACCAAGTCATAGGTGTGGTTCTCAAGTAAGGATCTCATCTCTTCTTGCATGGCTTTAACCCACTCATTCTTATTCTCACGTAGAATAGCTTCTTGGTAAGTTTCTGGCTCTCCCCCATCAGTAAGCATAACATACTCATGTGGAGGATATCTGGTAGAGGGTTGTCGCTCTCTAGTGGATCTTCTCAATGGAATCTCAACTGATGGTGGAGGTAACTATTCAGTTGGTTCAGCATCATCAACTGTAGGTGTATCATCACTGGTATTCTCATCACAATCTTCTTGTTCATCTCCCCCATGATCATCATGAACTACAGGTGAAGGAACTAGACTCAAACTCCAAGGAATATAAACAGAGGTTTCTGGCTTCTTAATATTATCACCATCATCAAACAATTGGTCTTCAAGAAACACAACATTTCTGCTTCTAATAATCTTCTTGTTCATTGGATCCTATAATCTGTAACCAAACTCTTCATGACCATATCCCAAGAAGATACATGCTTTTGCTTTACTATCAAGCTTGGACCTCTCATCTTTGGGAATATGAACAAATGCTTTACACCCAAAGACTCTTAAGTGATTATAAGATATATCTTTTCCTCTCCATACTCTCTCTGGAACATCACCTTTCAGAGGAACTAATGGAGAAAGATTTATCAGATCAACTGTAGTTCTCTTAGCCTCCCCCCAAAATGACTTTGGTAACTTGGCATGAGAAAGCATATACCTAATCCTTTCTTCAATGGTTCTGTTCATCCTTTCTGCCACACCGTTCTGTTGAGGAGTTTTAGGAACTGTTTTCTCAAGCCTGATACTATGGAACCTACAATAATTCTCAAAAGGACCCCTGTACTCGCCACCGTTATCTGATCGAATACACTTTAGTTTTCTACCAGTTTCTCTTTCAACACTGACATGAAACTCCTTGAAAACATCGAGTACCTGGTCTTTAGATTTCAAAGCAAAAGCCCACACTTTTCTAGAATAGTCATCGATAAAAGTAACAAAATAAAGAGCACCTCTAAGAGTTCTAGTTTTCATAGTACAAACATCAGTATGAACTAAATCAATAACATCTGATCTTCTAGATGATGGATATGTCTAAAATGCAACTCTATGTGTTTTTCCAACTAAGCAATGATCACAAGATTTAAGAGATGTACCTTGCAACTCTGGTAAGAACTGCTTTCTAACAAGAGTTTGAAGTCTCTTCTCGCTGATATGTCCAAGCCTCTTATGCCAAAGATCTATACTTTCACCTTTTTGAATTGCATTAATCTCTCCTTTATATAGCTTAGCTTCCATGACATAAAAAGAGTTAATCTTCTTTTCTTTTGCCACAATTAGAGAACCTTTAGTGAGTTTTCATTTACTTTCACCAAAATAATGTGCAAAGCCCTCATCATCAAGTCTACCTGCAGATATCAAGTTAAGACGAATATCTGGAACATGCCTTAAATCTTTGAGTATTAATTTGCTCCCAATATTGGTCTCCAAGCAAATATCTCCAATACCCACAATCTTAGATGTACCACTGTTTCCCATTCTGACATTACCAAAATCACCAGTAGTGTAAGATCTAAAGAAATCACCATGAGAAGTGACATGAAATGAAGCACCAGAGTCAATTACCCAATTATTATCCTGAGCTACAAGGCTAACACAACCTTTATCATAGACAATAGTGATATTACCTTCAGCAGCAACTGTATTGGTCTCTTTCTCATTTTTCTTCATTTCATTTTGTTCTTGCTTCCAAAACCTATACTCCTTCTTCATATGACCTGACCTATTACAGTGAAAACATTTGATATCTCTTCTAGACTTAGATCTTCCTCTATATCCATGTAGATTTCTGCTATGACTTCTTCTACGTCTTTCTTGTTTTTCAGTAACAAATGCCCTAGAAGAAGATTCACCCTGTTCTTTCCTTCTAGCATCTTCATTTAGCAAACTGTCTTTAACCATATCTATAGTTAGAGTCCCCTCTGGCGTGGAGTTACAAATAGTCACCACATACGTTTCCCAACTTTTTGGTAAAGAGTTGAGAAGTAATAATCATTGCATCTCATCATCTATATTCATTTTCATAGCAACCAACTTATTTGCAAGACTCTGAAATAGGTTTATGTGCTCAATAATGTTACCACCATCTTTATACTTTAAATTTACAAGCCTTCTGAGGAGAGAAAATCTATTTCCCACTGTCTTTTTCGTAAAGAGATTTTCTAACCTTTGCCAAACAACATCAGCTTTGATTTCATATGAAATATGCTCATGCAAGTTTATATTCATCCATATTCTAATATAGGCAATAGCTTTGTTATGACCCTTTTTCTAAGCTTTTGTATAATGTTTATTGAGTATGTTTGGTCCAGTTGTTTATTTAGTCGGTTTGGTTCAGTTAGAGTCAAGTAGAGGTTTATTTAATATTTATTTATTATTAGAGTTCAAGTCCTTATTAACTCTGGGTGGAACTCTATAAATAGAGATGCAACAGCTTCTTTTCAGTAATCTATGAAAAATATTATTCTGTCTTTGGACAAACCCTAGGAGGCCGATCCCCTCTAAGTGATCAAGGAGGGCCGATCTCCTCGAAGCGATCAAGGAGGTCGATCCCCTCGAAGTGATCATTATCATCCTCATTTCTCCCTTTTCTTCGATGATAAGACTTTAGGATCTTATCATTTGGTATCAGAGCGACGATAAGACTTTAGGGTCTTATCATTTGGTATCAGAGCGGTGACCCTTGGCGTTCTCGCTGCAGTGTTGCCATAAAAAAATTGTGTGAGGAAGGGTGAAGCCGACAGCCACGAACGCCGATCCTTCTCAATCGAGAAGGAACCTCTGCGTCATCAGCGACCATCGTTGCCCCTTCTCCACCGTCGTCGCTGCTGCCCAGCCAGCAGCCACCACCCCTTGCTGCAGTTATCTTCATCTTAGGAAGAAAAAAAAAAAAAGAAAAAAAAAAGAAAGAAAGAAGAGAAAGAAGAGAGAGAAGAAAAGAAGCCGCAACCACGCACCCCTGCTTCTCTCGCTTACGGCCAGCACACCGCCGCCCGTCGCTGTTCTCCGGCCAGCGACCGACCCTGCCCCGCTTCCGGCCAGAGTCCACCGTGGCCGTCGCCTCCCACTCGAGTCACCACCGCTGCCAGGAGACGACGCTGCCAGCGTCCCACTCCGCCGAAGCCCTGCTTCTCTTCTCTACCGCCGCTGCAGGGCAACTCCTTCTCCACTGCCGCCGCTGCTTCCCGGCCGATCGATCACTGCCGGCCGCCTCCCAGCCGCAACCCTAGCCGTGCCCCCCCCCTTGGGTCGCAGCCGCAGCCGCCGGTTGCCTCAGCCCCTCGTTGCAACGGTTGCAGAAACAGAGTTCCTCTGTTGCCGCAGCCCCTCGTCGATCGCAGCCGCGCCTCCACCAGCCGCGCCGCCTCCAGCGCGGTCGCCGCGCAGCCGACCCATCACCGCTGCGGGCCACCGTGCGACGACCGCCGCACGCCTCCCAGCAGCCGATCCTCCTTGCTCTGCATCCGTAGTGCCAGAAACAGGGCAACTCACCGGTTGCCCTTGTTCCCAACCGTGACACCGCCGGCTCCTCCTTCTCCACCGCTGTCGCTGCTTCTCGGCCGCACGATTGCAGCCGCAGCCCTCGTTGCAACGGTTGCAGAAACAGAGCTTCCTCTGTTGCTGCAGCCCCCGTCGATCCCGGCCGCGACCCTCGCTGCCTCCTCCTCCGACAACGCTGCGCTCCGGCCAGCGACCACCGCTGCTGCCCGCCACCGCAGCCTTCTCCTCAACCGCTCGTGATCCTTCCGGCCAACTCCTTCGGTGGTGCGACAACAACAGAGTACGCAGCAACCACCACGCAGCAACAAAAACAGTGGCACCCTTTGCTGCTGCAGTCGCCGATTGTAACCACCGTCGTCACTCCCGGCCAACGACCAACCCCTCCCTCCAACACCGAACGCAGCAACCGCAGCAAGTATGCTGCCTTGCCTCAACCCCAGCAGCGCACGCAACATTAATTCCTCTTTTCAACCTCGGCCGCATCAACGTCGCCTCCCCCTTGCTTAGCATATTCTGCCACAACCACATGTTGTCATCACTGCAGCCTCAGCCTTAACCCCGTTGCTCGGCGATCACCCCTTGGGTCGCAGCAACTGCAACCACATCAACGCAGTCGCCTTCCAACCCCGGCGCTCTTACCTCACGCAACGATAGAAACAGGGCAGCTACTCTTCCTCCAACGCAGCGACTGCAGCACTGCCCTTCTCGTCCACCTCATCGGCAACTTCGCATCGACAGTATTGATGCCCTTGACCGACACCAAAAACAGGAGTTGAGATTACAGATTTGCAGTCTTACACAATAGCCACTGATAACTCGATGAAAGCATAAATGGAAGCATTGGAAATCATAATTGAGAACCGACTGCAAGAAACACTTAATGATTTCAAAAAGAGCCTACTGGAGAGCCTTAGTAAATTTCAACAAGGTGGGAGCTCAAGTTCTACATTGCACAGATCTGAAAATACAGGAAAAATGCCTCAAGATTATGACACAAATTACTCACACATGAAGATGAAATTTACGAGATGGAAAGATGGAGATCCGACCAATTGGATCGCTAAGGCAGAAAATTTTTTCTTGTTTCACAAAACCCCAGAAGAATCCAAGGTAGAAGTGGCCTTAATCCAACTCGAGGGAGATGCACTCCAGTGGTACGATTGGTATGAAACTTTCCACGGAGTTCCTTCGTGGGAGCAGTTCAAAAGAGGGCTTCTTGTTCGCTTTGGCCCATCCGAATATGAGAATGTTGATTGCCAGCTCGCCAAAATTCATCAAACTTCTACAATGTTAGAATATCAGAGTAGGTTTGAAAGATTATCAAATCAAGCTAGAGATTGGTCGAACCGATAACTTCTGAATACATTTATTGAAGAGCTTATTCCAGAGATCCGGTGTGAAGTTAAGGCTCGTCAACCTCGTACTATGATAGCTGCGATCTCATTTGCAAATCTACATGAGAAAAAAATTAGCAAGGAAAGATCAGCAAGGGGTTTGTATTATGATGAAAAATGGAGTATGGAGCACCAATGTAAACAAGGGCAACTTCTGATGATTGAACCAATTGGAGAGGAACCGAAAGCTAAGAATGTGGACTCCGATCATGAAGGTATAAATTCTAATGAAGATGTTGGACCTACCATATATACAATGCATGCATTAGCCGACTATTCTAACCCGCAAACTATGGAAGTTGGCGAAACTCTGGAACATCAGCCTGTTATAGTTTTGATTGATACTGGTAGCACTAACAATTTTATGGACAGTGAGACTGTTGACTGATTGGCCCACCACATTGAAGACTATGACAGATTCGAAGTAAAGATCGTTAATGGAAGGATTTTCACTTGTGATAACAAAGGTTCAAAGATAAAATTGATTATACAGGGCCAGAAGTTTCATGCAATGATTGCTACATTGAAAGGCCGACTTGTTGCTTACACTATCAAAAAGTGGAGATCATACTTACTTGATCAATGGGTTGTGATGCATTATAGATAGTCTATGGCTAAAGTCCTAAAAGAGAAGCTCCCAGAGATTGATGCTGCTCAGCCTTGAGGACAAGGCTGATTTGAAGAGGGAGGAACTGTTAGGACCCTTTTTCTAAGTTTTTGTATAATGTTTATTGAGTCTGGTCCAGTTGTTTATTTAGTCGGTTTGGTTCAGTTAGAGTCAAGTAGAGGTTTATTTAATATTTATTTATTATTAGAGTTCAAGTCCTGATTAACTCTGGGTGGAATTCTATAAATAGGGATGTAATTGCTTCTTTTCAGTAATCTATGAAAAATATTATTCTATCTTTGGACAAATCCTAGGAGGTCGATCCCCTCGAAGTGATCAAGGTGGGCCGATCCCCTCGAAGTGATCATTATCATCCCCATTTCTCCCCTTTCTTCGACGATAAGACTTTAGGATCTTATCAAGCTTTTCTATGTTGAACTTCCTATTCTTCATCGTCCTTAGTAGAAGGTTTATCTTTAACCTTTATAGGCTTATACAAATCTTTGCAATAGAGCAAATCTTCCATCAGACGCCTCTAAGTGGAATAATTTGATGAGTTCAATTTAATCATACCATCTGACTGCTCCATTTCAATCACACAAGAAAAACTAGCACCAAATAACCTGTTTCTCTGATACCACTTGTTGGGAAAAACCTGTTAAAGCAGAATATTCTTTTCCCTCTTTGTGTATCAAAATGGGTTCCTAATCAAAATACCAACTTGATATCCAAATGTAAATATCAACCAGCACAGCATAAACAATAGAGCAAATAATCAACCACATAGTGAGACCAAATCTTTTTAACGTGGAAAACCCAATGTGGAAAAAATCACGGGACCGTAGTCCACCTCAAACTTCCACTATCAATAATAATGATAACAGGTTTACAATATGTCTTCTCTAGAATAACTAGAGGATCAGTATAACGTCAAGAATATAAATCTTGGCTCTAGCATATCATAAGGATGGATCTCCTCAAAATAGAATTATAGGTCTCACAAAGTGGATATCACAGGAAAATACTTTAGAGAGGGTAAACTGCAGATCAACACCGTTAGGATTGTAGAGTTTGCTGCAAGGATTCTCCACATAAAATTTGGACCGAAACTGATAACGTTTGGCCATCGATCGTCAAGCAGAAAGCTTAGAAACCTAATCTTTCTCTCTCCTCTTTTCTCTGCACGCCGCCGCACGCTGCCACTGTGCACTCTCACGTTGCCCTCTCTAATTTTGCCCTTTCTCTCTTGATTTCTTTGATTTGGGCTCATGGTCCAAATTTGTCCAAGCCCACATATGGGCTGGACCCAACACACTCCTGATTCCTCCTTCGTCGAGGCCATCGACATTCACTAATGATCTTCTTTCAATGGGTGAAGACCAACTACCCTCTTACAATACTTTCTCGTTTTCACAAGTTTGGGAGATAACATTTATAAATCACTCTTTTACAAGTATTCCCTCACACACCTCCCTTAGGACTAACTTTAAGTACTAAGAGGAGGGAACTCAAAGTTTTGGAAGAGTTTAATCAGTTTTTTTCTCAAGAATTCTTGTTCCTTTCTTGCTACCCAAGTGGGGTATTTATAGGCCCCAAATAGTTTCAAAAATGGAACCAAAAATTTAATTTTTTTTTATTCTTTCGGGTATGAGTAGTAACACCACCTACATTGGGCAGTACCACCGCCTATAGTCTGATACTGGGTGGTACCATCGCTTGACATACTATCACTAGGCGGTACCATCGCCTTACAGTCTTAAAGATCAGGTTTTTTGAGTTTTTCAACTCACATGGAATCCATTATAGTTAAGTTGATAGGGGACCTCTATAAATAGGAGGAAACCAAAGGCTCATAGGCTAGAGGTGTTTGGTTGTCACCTTCTATTCTTCTCTCCCCTTCTCTTTCTCAAGTAGCAAGTGTAGAGTTTTGGGGTAACGATTGAAAGAGCATCGTCATAGCTTTACTGTGTGAGTCACTACTAGAGAGAAGACGTTTGACCTCCTTCATCCTCTCCCACAAATTTACAGAGATTCAAGGATATATGATCTCCCTAGGTAACACAACTTACTCACGCATGGTTTTTGATTTCACGGATTTTGTACACCAATCTTCGCACGACGATGAATACATCATTGAAAAATTTGGAGATTTTTGTTTTCTATTTTTCTGCTGCACATGTGATGTAGACCGTAGATTTCCCTATATGAGGGTTGTGGGTGAGGCATGCAGGGATGAGGCCAGTGGAAGTGACAATGATCCTTGTGGTGAGAGTTGTGAGCGATGGTGTAGGATAGAGATGGAGATGGGTCTGATGGAGATAGGGGTAAAATAATATTTTTCATATTTTTCATGTATAAAATTCTCAAAGTTAGAGATTTTTTTTTTAGAAATTCACCCTTAAAAAATTATCATGATTTTATCACGTTGAAAATCACTTACTAAAATAATTTATTACAAAGGTTGAAGTTGGAAAGTCTCATCCAATAAATTTTTATATCTAAAACATTAATACGATATAAATCATATCCACTATTAAATCCATTAAGTCTTATGATTGATCATGAATACTAAACAAGATATTACTATAAGATGCGTCATTCATCTCACGTGATTCATCGTTTTGTTTAGCTATTTTTGTCATTGTTGTTACTATCGAGAAGAATATGATGTGTACATAGAGTAATTAGGTCTTAGGTCCCACGGTGGCTCAACCCTAGATCTTATGGTGGCTCTTCTTTTTATTTTCTTCGCCTATCCGCTTGACCTCTGGTTGTACCAAAACTTATGGTGAGTCAAAAAAAACATTAACATACAAAGATATTGCTCGATGTGACATGCCTTTTGATGCTTTGATTTGTAATAGTCGTGGTGGCAAACTGAACTCCGATCAGAAAGGGATGATTAATCTTTTTGGTATTATGCATCGATCTTAGTTCTTGTGCTAGCAATCGAGGCATGAGAATATAGATTGTAGAAGTCGGCACTCAATCTTACTGAATCATTGTCTTATTGACATGCGCACTGTCATGCAAGCATACCATGATCAAATCAAATGTAGCCCATGAGGATGGATGGTGATCCAATCAAGTGAACATCATCATAAGAATGCATCACTATTAAGCGTAAAAGTGTGACCATATATAAACGAATAAAATAAAATAAAAAATTAAAATTCGTACTTAAATAATCAATCATGGAAGAGTGGAAAATCGAGTCTCGTGAGCCAATTTGAGTTCATCGGGCTCACCAAAATAGTAAGAAATTTAGGGCTAACGAACCAATTCAATTCAATCTATATGGTTAACCAATGGAAAAGTGGGAAAATCGAGTCTCGTGAGCCAATTTGAGTTCATTGGGCTCACTAAAATGGCAAGAAATTAAGGGTTACGAACCAATTCGATTCAATCCATCTATTTAACCTATGGAAGAGTGGAAAATCGAATCTCATGAGCCAATTTGAGTTCTTAGCTCACCAAAATGACAGGAAATTGAGCGCGACGAACCAATTCGATTCAATTTTAGCCCGTCGCTTATTTTTACGAACGCTAACATCTCTTTCTCTCTCCGCTTTATCTTCTCATTGCTTGTGTTCCTCCGCAGCCGCCCTCTCATCGTGCCCCCCTCCGCTCCCACTTCCCTTTATATCGGCAGCCCATGTAACGGCCATGGAGATCTCGGGACTCCGCTCTCTGGCGAAGCACCTCAAGACCATGCTCTCCTCCACCTCCTCTTATCCCTTTCCTCCTCCTCCTCCTCTCTCCTCTCCCTATAAAGCCCTGCACCTTGGCCCTTCCCGAACCCTAATCCCTCTCCTTCTTTCCGGCCGAATCCGTCTCTCCGCCGTCGCCTGCCTCCTCCCCCGCCGGTGCCACCGCCAGATCCGCCTCCCCCTCCCTGGCTTCCTCTGCCACCCGACCGTCGATCGCTTCCCCCGGCCCTTCTCCTCCATCTCTTCCGACCCGGTGTTCGAGCGACGGGAGGAGCGGCAGCAGCCCACATCGTCCTGCTCCGCGGACGGCGAGTACCAGGACCACCTCTTGCAGGTCCAGCAGGAGAAGCAGAGCCGGTTCGTCCCCGTTAAGGCCTACTTCTTGTGCACCAGGTGCTCTCATTCTCCTCCCGTTTATGTGCTCGTCATTGTGGTTTGCATTTGGCTAGTTCGTTGATGATCGTGATCTTCATGGTGCTGGGATGTATCGCAGTATTGATTTGAGGAGCTTGCAGGCTCAGAATGCGTTCAACGTTATTCCACCTACATCCCGCGCCACCAATTACGTTGTCCTTCGATACTATGATGTTAAGAACGACCCTCATGTAAGTTACTGTTTCTCTTTCCTTTATTCTTGAATAATTACAAAGTAGTTCATTGAGGTTTTTGCTATGTTAAATGTTAAATCATTTACATTGATTATTATATTAGTTAAGATATTTTGTCTAAGTAGTTAACTATAACTAATTGATGAACAACGATAGTAGTAGAAGACTTGATAAGAATAACATAATTGGTTAGTTTTCGTGTTTAAATTTTGTTTTTGTTGTTTTGAATTTCATTGAAGACTTATAGGGTGGGAATAAGTGAGGATTTTGTTTATCTTTAGTTTATTGATGTCTAAATTTGAACGATGCTGGTGAGATTGGGTCCTCATCTTTGGCATTCTAAATCTCACATTGCAGTTATATGGTACAAGACGTACACATATTGGAAGAGGAACCTGGATCACTGTGGCAAGGTTGTAGAGTGATCCCATCCCATCGTCTATGCTCCAATGTTATTGACTGTGATTGGACTAGTTAAACACATGTAGTTTGTCTGCCCACTAGTTTTATTTTATTCTGTTGCTGTGATCTTTGTGCTAGAGTTCATATGATTTCTTTACACTTCATGGGCATCTTAATGCTAATTAATTACAAATATAAAACATGCAAACTAACATAGTGCCTTTCATATTTCAGGTTATGGAGTCTGGTTTTCCAAATGAGAGTGTTTGTCACTATATGGTAGTTTTTCACTATGGTTCTGTTGTTTTGTTCAATGTCACTGACCATGAAGCTGATGGGTACCTGAAGATTGTTGAAAAACATGCATCAGGTTTGCTACCAGAGATGAGAAAGGATGGTAAGTATGTCAAAGTTGCCTGAAAGAAATATACTTTTCATATATATATGTGTGTGTGTGTGTGTGTGTGTGTGTGTGTTTGTGTGAACTTATATGAACTTCTTAGATTCATGCAAATATGTTGGATGCGACTTGGTGCAGAGATGGTGGTGTGCTTCAGAATGGTTAATATGATTAACCTTTTATTATTCACATTTCACAATGGCATATATGTGGGATTGAAGTATGTGATAGGGATACATTGGATTAAATAATGACAACAGAATGAACAAATGACTTAGTTTCACTCTAGATGTTCCTTTGGGTCAGTCAGAGTCTTCTTGATTTCTCAACAAGTTCTAATCCTGATATGCTTTGAATCTCATTAAGATTTAAGATAGAAGTAGACTAAATACAAAGATCAAAGTCAATATGTTTAGGTGTAAGTACTTGAAGAAAGTTTCACACTTGTGATTTTAGTGTGGGATATTGGCAATTGGAAGGCAAAGAAGCTCTGGGAAACTAGGTCAAGATGCAGATCTCTAATATGTACTTTGGATCTACCACACATTAAACATTGAAAAAATATATAAGAAAAATGTTGGAACTAAGATTCACAGAAAGCTCTGTACAGGAGGTGTAATTTAAAGTTCTTGTGTGGTTGGAAGTTGGTTCATTAAAAACATCTACTTCAGGGATGAGTTCATATGCAGCAACTGTGAATTGGTTCTTTCCAAGTTTGGGATCCTTCAAATTCAAGCAGAAGTTGTTATTTTGGATGGCAACAAGGTCATGTAACTTAATCAAAATCCTCCAAAAATAGTCTTAAATTCAAGTTGAATTTGGTTAGTATGTTAGTTTGCAGCAGATCTGGCAGTGCCATACATTATGTGGCCCAACTGGATTGAGTATAACTTGGTCCATGAGTTGTATAATTTAGCTTTGGTTGGTTTTTTTTTTTTTTTTTCCAGATGCCAATGACCACGTATTTTACATGCTTATTTGTGCAAATCAGATACAATAGTAACAGTTTTATATGAAGTCGAACTGTAGAAGATACTTAGCCAGTTGGGTTATTGTAGGTGGAGATTAGGTGCTGTTGGCTGAAAAAGAAAAAAGCATTTAGTCACCTTTTCCTTGTTGGATGACTGATGATTAAGTCATCTTATTTTGAACAAGCTGTTTATGTTTTTTAGAAGTTAGGACTGATCTGAACAAATCAGTTTGTATACTGTTCTTTTTCCAACAAATAGAGATGCCATTTAGCCCTCAAGCGTTTTTTTCCTTCTAATCCTCTATTTTTTAACCTTATGTTTTGTTTCAGTTGTTTATCAATACACAACAATTCGTTAGCTTTTTATTTTTCCAACATGGATCCTACTGCTGGTTTTTATGTTGAAATATTGTTATGGGTAGAACCAGATCCGGCTAGTTAAGTGTCCTATAGTAAGAGCAGTAATGAACTCTGGAGACCATTCCTATGGGGGCGCTGAGGGGAGAGTCTTGATTGGTAGAAAAAGACCACTCACAGAATGAGAATGTTGTGCTGTGCATAATAACCTTCATCCAAATCCATAATTACTGAGTCAGAAGATATAATCTTTATTTTTCAATCACTGAAGTACAAACTTGCCATGTCTCTCATGAAGTAAAATAAATACAAGCTGTTTTGTCTTAAGTGGAATCGTATAGTATTGGTATGATATAGAGGTTATGGACAAAATGAACTCTATGTTCTCATGCATGTTACATTTGATGCACTTTGATGATGATCTACAACAATCCACAACTTGAATGATGATAAACTGGTACATTTTAGCTTCTGCAATATCTAGATTCAGGATCCTATTGTTATGATACTTGACATAGGTCCATGCACTGCTGAGTTTGACAATTTTACCAATAACTCTCAACTATTCTTTCCATCCATGTTTACATATGTATTTCCCTTTTCTTCTTCCTAATAGCTCATTTATCTGTGAGATGCAACCTTATGGTATGTGCCTATAGAATATACTGATATGCTTGGTACAGTGATAATATGTATATGCTATTTAGTTATTGTTCTGAAGGAAGCAATACTACAAACTTACAGTTCTTTTTTTTTATTTCATGGACAGGTTTTTAACAACCTGTTCTTTCATTTGATCTCAATTTTGCTAATTTTGATGAATGTAAATAATACTTGCTGAAACTTTTCCTGACAGTGGTTTGAATTATTGGAACTCTAGATTATGCTGTAGTCGAAAAACCAACTCTGGAGACTTGGATGGAAGGTGGACTTGACTACATAGTGCTTAAAACTTTGAACATAGATGGTATTCGGACCATTGGAAGTGTTCTTGGTCAAAGCATTGCTTTGGATTACTACATCCGGCAAGTATGTTTTAAGATATTTATCAACTATAAAATGTGTTAATCCTGAGCACTGATGGAAGACATATGCTTGCTTCTGTTTAGGTTGATGGAATGGTAGCTGAGTTCACAGGTATCAACCGGGGTTTGGAGAAAACTGGAACCTTTACCATGAAAAGGAAAAAGCTTTTTCAGTTAGTGGGGAAAGCAAATTCAAATCTGGCTGATGTCATTCTCAAACTTGGTCTTTTTGAGAGGTAATCTTGATGTTGAAATAATTAATGCTTATAACATGTAAATTGTAAAATAGTTTTAATATCCGCACATGACTGTAGTTATCACTTGGTCAAGTTTTTGCTTTTGGGATTTCTGAAGGCAAGTGTTTGAACTAGTTTAATTGTGGATCAAACTGGTACTAGAAAAAGGTCTCAGAGTAGTATCTTGATAATTACTATTTTGCTATTATCATATGCGGACAGTTTAGTTTCTTCTGTGCCCATTAATTATTTACTTGAATAGGTGAATATGAAAGTAGGGTCAGATAATTATAAAATGGATGCTCTATGACCATCAAATGTTATCTTAAAACACTGTACTGACTTTTGATGTTATTATTGACCAGTCATCCTCATAACTGATTAATAGTGTTAGTACAAGTGTTCGAGTATTATTGACTAATCAGTTAATGCCTGATCAAATATTTTAATTCTTTACAAGTTCAGTCACAGCCAGAAAGGGTTGGAGGTGGTCCTAGAGTGACCTAAAACACAGGTTTACAGATTCATGGTCCTGGTGTGGTGGATGGATTGTAGCTGACCAGGCACTTTGGTGGATGCCTAGGAGGGGCTATGTAGACAATATGCATGTAAATGAACTGTGAAGACAAAATCTTGGTTTATGCTCAACAGAAGCTACAACATGACTAGCTCTGTATATACACCTTAACCATGTCGGTTTCTTGCCATCTTGTGCTGAATTTTTTGCAGCTAGTGTATGTCCTTTTTGGCCTATCTTTCTTTGTACAATAATACGTTTCTCTTAAAGTTATGCCTAAGGTCTTCCATTATATGGTACTGTAAGCTGAATGTGTTTTTCCATTCTCCGCTAATGTAATTCTTCATACGGTTGAAGAATTACTGAAAATATTCACTTGTCTATTATTTGTCTCAAATAAATTCTTCCAATTTGTGGTCAAGCTTAATGCTTAATTATCTTTTAGTAGATAAGATTGTTCTGCTGTGGTACTTGCCGAATCCATTGCATTGTGCGAATGACATATACTACATTTTGATATTATAAAAGGTAATTTTTTGTTGATAATGCCTGTATAAATTTAGTATAGTAGTCGAGATGAGAGTATTGAAGTGAATGTGTGATTTTACTAGGAAAAATAAAATAGAAACGTACTCATTTGCGAACGATTAGATATAGCCCTCTTAGAAAATAAAATGACGAGAGATCATTTAAGATGATATAAACACGTTAAAAAGAAATCTTGTGACATTGTGGGTAGTTGAGTTAATATATTTAGTGGTGCACTAAGAGGTAAACGAAAACCTAAGAAGCTTTTATAATGAACAATAAAGAGATACCTGAATGCTTTTAATTTAACCAAAGATGTCTTACACAAAACTAAATGGTGGTAGAAGATCCATGTAGCATCCCTTAAATATTTGGGACATTATCACTTGAAGTTATCACTATTATATAGGCCATCTGTGCTTATGGGTTAGTATTAGATATTCGAGAAGATATATGTGTGTGCATTCATGTTGACAAGACAAGTAGGTTGAGATAGATGAACATGATAAGTTAAGACGAATGCATAAATGCCATGGTAAGCTATATGTGGGTGTTCTTGTTGAAGTAGTTTTCATATAGTGGAAGTTGAGAGGAAGTTATGTTTTCTTAACATGTCCAAACAATTTTATCAACTCCAGTCGTAATGATTGGTGAATCAATTCAAATTGCTGGTATACTGATAGGGAATAAAACAACACATAGATCTGTGTAGAGATGGAGGATATGATGGCTCTAGATCCTTAGGAGGATGTTGCATGTAATGAGCTGAATTGGGAGGAGAGGATCTCACTATTCATCAATGGAGTTGGGACGAAGGGCTTGTTGTTGCTTTGTTGTTTTTTTGAAGATGTGAGACTAGATTGTATACTACGGTTTTACTTGATCCCATATCAAATGAAATGGGTGCAATATCAGCCATATTTTACTTTGTTATAGGTGGAATATAATGATAATTAAAATATTTTTATAGAACTAGCTTATGAGCTATCACATAATTAGGTTCATTAAGCTAAAGCAAATATAGTATTGTCAGCTGTGATTTGAAAAGAGAGTCTTGTTGTTACTTGGTAGTCTTTGATTTCTAGGAGCTGATTTGTTGTAATTTAGAATCTTGTAATTTCATGTTCATTCAACGTTTGCCATGAAAGCTTTTTATATGACCTTTACTGCTGATGTTCCTGATTCATGCTCTGTACAATAACCTACAGGTCAGATATTGCTTGGAAGAATGCTAAATATGCACAGATATGGGAGTATCTCAGGGATGAATATGAGCTAACACAGAGATTTGGAAATCTTGATTTTAAGTTGAAGTTTGTTGAGGTAAACCAATATGCCTAGACTGTTCTAAAATTTCTTTTGTTCTTTCTCACTCCCAAGTTAAATTTTCCAATATTTCTCTTGTGCAGCACAATATTCGCTTCCTCCAGGAAATTCTTCAGAATAGGAAGTCTGTTTTCCTCGAATGGCTAATCATTGTTTTGATTGCTGTGGAGATCCTCATCTCTCTTTATAACATCTTTTTTCATCCAACACCAGTAGTTATCCAACAAAAAACAAACAACCAGAAAATTTCTCAAGAAGGATCTGTCGACTATGATGGCTAAATTTGCGGATATGGATTCTATTATATCCAATAGTCTTTAATTTTTGTTAATCTTCCTCAGATCTTTTTGTAAAGTTGCTACAATCTGTAAGATCATTTCTCTAGATAAATTATTTCACATGTTATCTTTAATGAAATGATCAGAAGCAAAAAAGAATTGCATTTCGTTTGCAGTCAGTATTGCTGCAGTCCAGAATCTGGAGCTTCAGCTGTGAACGCAAGTGCTATCAAAAAAATACTATTCAGACAAATGATGGTTTACTTATTTCCAAGACTCTGAACTCTTTCTCGTAGAGCCAAGTCTCAAAAGCTTGGATCACAGTTGAGCTTCAGCTGCAACTCAAGTGCTATCCAGAAAAACCAATCGGACAATGAAGAATTGCAAATGGCTGTCGTTTGGAAGATACGAAGCTTCTGGATCACATTTGTCTCTGTTTTCCTGTTCTACTGGTGAGAGCACAGGTGAGAGGTCTCTGTTAAGTGGTTGTTCGTACCTTCTGAGCACCCTTTATTCTTTCCTGTGGGAGTGATTTAAAACAATTTCGTGTCAGCAAGTCCAGAACAAATCACATTATTTGTGTATTCTTGGCTAGGCATTACAATGTTCAATTTTTAGCATTAATAATCATCATCACTCACCATTTTGCTGTTCCTTTATGAGTTTTCGGTGTACTTTGACTTGACCTTAATGTTCACTTCTAGAGAATGTAATAAGCGGATCTCTTAGTGAAGCTATCTGGTAAGTGCTGAGCACATCTTCCTATTTTACTTGTTTTCCTTGCTGAACATAAATGCTACTGTAAAATATCATTCGTTTTTCCTTTTTCTTTTTTTTCTTAGTGCAGAAGCCCATGTGAAGATGATGGAAGCTAGGTAAAGCTGCATAAAATAGGACAAATATACTTGTATTGTACATGGAAATGACCCATTTGCGATACTCTCTGGTATGCTTCAATCTCTCTCTCTCTCTCTCTCTCTCTCTCTTTCTGATGTGGACTCTGATATGGGCAATCAGGTGGGTACGACCCTAGTGCATGTGACCCGACATTTTCGCGGCCGAGAAGGACTGCCCACGTGGTCCCGCTACGCCGCCCCAGCCGTCGATTGCGCTGCCGCCCTTTCTTTATTCGGGGGGACTCATCCCCCACCCACGGCAAGCACACTCGGTTTCGACGCGAAACATCGTCTGATGAGACTGCATCTCTCCCTTATCAAACACCGACCACTTTGTTTTATGATTCATCCTGATCTGGATTCTTATGGACTTGTGTACTTTTTTGTCAGATGATTCGTTACCGAGAGCTACGGGAAAAGATCGACAAAAAGAAGGCGGCCACCTGTAAGTTGCCAGTTGTAAGCTCAGCGCTTTAATCTCGATGCATCTCACTCATCTCTATTGTCATGAAATAATACCAAAATCTAAGTCATAGCTGGCTTTCTTTACCGAAAACACGTGTCATCTTATGTCATCCAAGTCTCATCATTAATTCTTTTGAGCTGTACTTAATGCCAAAATTAAAACCAAAGAATTTGTTCTCGAAAACAGATTACATTCTTGAACTCCAGTAAGCTAGTGGTTGTTCCAAGCATGTTTTTTCTTAAGTCTCTGTTTCCCAGGAACCAAGCATTCAGAATCTGATATGGCATCTTTCAATTCTTTATTGTTGTCCAATGGTGTCTAATCATCCTTGGAAATGTTTGACATTAAAAAAAAAACTGTTTTTGACACATCTTTCTGCATGCAAAGCTTTTTCTTGAGGACATCCAATCAGATATTAGGTGATGATGATTATTTCATAAGATTCCTGTCTTCTATCAAGTTATTTCTGTAGCTTACTTGTTATTCTCTCTTAGGTCAAGCAAGATAGGTGTTCTCATCCACCCGATAATAAGCTACTGTGAGTCGTCTTTCCGGGATTTGTGCTTTCAGAGATTTGAGGAATGTGACTCACCCAGCGTGGCAATTTCCACTGAGGTAACTGTAACTGCTACAACCTGCTCCACAGTCCAAGCAACATTAGTCCCCACACGCTTCTTTAAATTTAACTGCACGTGTACGGCCGTCGTCACTCTACTGATACATACTGCCATTAATCTATTATAACTCACCTGCCATCTCCGGAGCTCTCTTCATCCAAAGGCTAACAAAGCCCACCCCCCCTCTCCCAATCTGCAGAGAATGAACAGAGTAAGCAACGAAGCAGAGTGCCACCAGCAGTAAACCAGAGAGATGATCCGAGGTGCCAACAGCCTGATAGGGGCTGTGAACTTTGTGACGTTTTTGATATCGATCCCTATCCTGGGCGGTGGCATATGGCTGAGCGCCAAGGCCAACTCCACCGACTGCCTCCGCTTCCTCCAGTGGCCGCTCATCATCATCGGCGTTGCCATCATGGTCATCTCCCTCATGGGCTTTGCCGGCGCCTGCTACCGCCTGGCGTGGCTGCTCCGCCTCTACCTCTTCGCCATGTTCTTCGTCGTCGTGGCGCTCCTTGGCTTCGTCGTCTTCGCCTTCGCCGTCACTGACCGCGGGCACGGCCAGGTCGTCATGAACCGCGCCTTCCTCGAGTACCAGCTCTCGGATTACTCCGGTTGGCTCAAGGACCGTGTCTCCGACCCCGGTTACTGGGCCAAGATCAGCGCCTGCCTCCGCGAAGGTCATGCGTGCTCCAAAATGGCAAGATACGCCCGAGATCCAACCACAGGAGTGCTCGTACCTGAGTCCCCGGATATGTTCTACCGGAGAAATCTCTCCCCTATCGAGGTTGGTTCTTGGATCCATCTTCATTTTCCTCTGTTTGTTGGCCTTATTCGAATTCTTCAAGGAGGTTTCCTTAAAAGGGGCATCTCTAGGTGCAAGATTGGATTTTTAGGAGTAGTGAAGCTAAAAGACGCCATCTTTTGGCGAAATAATTAGAGCAGTGTTAATTTTTGGTAGTGGGATATCTTTGATTGCGGATTTGGTGAAATTTGATCTTGGAAGATTAGATCTTGGGCTTTCATGTGAATTTAAACAATATTTTCAGTCAAGTAGTTCTTATTTGTATCTTCATCTGCTTTTTAATGTTATTGTTTAGTTCTTCTCTAGAAGCACGTCCTCTCACTATCGATTACTTACTAGAGCAAGTATGAGGAATATGGAGAGGAGGTGTTGATTTTCTTTTTATTTATGAATATATCTGCTTCTCCGCTTCCAACTAAAATCTTCTCTTTGTTTTTGCTTGTGTAAAAAAAAAAAAAGAACTCCCGGGCAATATGTAGATGGAAGATTGGCCTTCCGGATTGTAAAGGCTAAGTAATTAGAAGTTCCATGGAAGAATATTCATTCTTTCTTTGGGGAAATACTATAAGCTCTATCCTATCTTCTTGACTGATTCTTAATAGTACAAAGTAAAAAAAAGGTTGATGCTTATCTTCATCAAAAAGTTGGGAAATTATATCAAGACCTAACACACAGACCATAATCTCCATCCTACCTTTAAGATTTTAAAATAAAAAAGGGTAGATGCTTATCTTCATTAAAAAGTCAGGGAATCATGACAAGACCTAACAACAAACAGAATAAGCTGCTTTTTAACTTCTTGATTGATTTTTTTAAGAAACAAAGTAAACAAGGGCAACATTTTTTTCTTCAACTCTGTGACCGTGATGTTTGAAAAGTCTTGTCCAGCATAAACATCCTCAGGAATTACTACAGCTGCACCATATGACAAAACTACTTAAGAGAGATCATTACTCTTCATTCTTACCAGCAAAAGAAAAGGACCTTCACCACTGCTGCATGATCAAGCAATGATACAACATCACATGAGAGATTGAAAAAGATCAGATAGGTACAGTGGAAGTGCGCTATTCTTATATAGATACAAAAGCACATGTTCTTTTTAGGGTGGAGGACCAATTGTGTCTTTGAATCCTCCCTCATCTCCTGGCCCACACCACCTTAGTTGAATACTTGGCTTGTTCTCCAATTGTCTATCATATGTTTACCTTAGCCAGAATATAGCATGAAGAGAGCTCATTCTGGTTTAAAAGTAGAGTTCCTTTAGATTTGAGGTTGTAGAGAATCTCTATGGCCTAAATATGTGGAAATTTCTGTTTACCAGATACATTAATAATCTTTTCTTTCTAAGGAGTTATCTGGCTTTTTATCCAACAATTGTAGTAGTGAACTATTGCAGCTGTCAAAATTATACATTAAGTATGTGATGCGATTTTTGTATATGAGCCGCCTTAACTGTTATATGAGAAATCCTTATATCTACCAGATACATCAATATTGTTTGGGAATTTTATCGGAAAAAGCTCCTACTATTGGCTTTTCACTGAATGACGCCCCCCATGTTCGTTTCTACCTAGGTGTGACCCTTTTTTTCTATTTGGACCAAAATACCCTTATATTTTTACTAAATAACTTGAACATATATGTTATTCAAAAAATCTCTGATTTTGATAATCTCATAATAATCTCATAATAATTATCAAAAAATAAAAAATGATTCTAATAATCTCATAATCATGCCTTAATAATTTTAAGATGATCAGTATCATTTTTTATATATTTTTAAAATTCTATGATAATTAATTATCAAAATTAGATTTTTTTTTTTTTAATAACATATGTGCTAGATCATTTTAGTAAAAGCATGAGTATATTTTCTTCCAAATAGTAAAAATAGGTGCCCTCAGGTTAAACTGAATATGGGGGGCACCATCTGGTAACAAGCCAATAGTAGAGATTTTTTCTGGTAAAATGTCCATATTGTTTTTATTTTAATAGTTAACTGGATTTTTTATGCTAACATTTATTTGCTTAATTGTTTTGTTTCTCAAACAATGCAGTCTGGATGCTGTAAGCCTCCAACTACATGTGGCTATGCATACGCAAATGAGACATTCTGGACCTCAGGGGCAGGAATGATGGTTAATGACATGGACTGCACCAGGTGGAGCAATGATCAGCAGTTGCTGTGCTACCAGTGTGACTCATGTAAGGCTGGGGTTCTTGCAAGCATCAGGCATAGCTGGAGGAAGGTCTCAGTGATTAACATTGTTGTGCTCGTAATCCTCGTCATTGTCTATGTCATTGGTTGTGCAGCATTCAGAAATGCGAAAAGGGTCGACAATGATGAGCCCTTTGGAGAGAACAGAATTACTAAAGCAAGACCTAGCAGGTTCCAGTTTTAGGAAGTTCTGTGGAATAGAACTATTCTGTACAATACAAACATATTGGAATTTGAGGAATCTAGTTCATGTACTGGAAATTGGTTGTTTGGCCTTAAGGGCCTAAGGACAAAAAGGCTTCATCAAATTCCATTTGGCTTGTTTTGTTCATATAATAGTTGTGTGTGTCTCAGTTTTCTTTTGTGTTCAACACAGTCAAACAAACGACACTGGCTGATCCTCATTGTACCTTAGTCCAAATGGTGTTTTGTTTTACCAGAATGTAGGATTTCTTCTGTTGCTTGTATCGAACTTCGTATACATGGAGAATGCCTTGTTTGTGTGTTGCTTTTATCAAACTTTGTTTACATGGACAATATATCACCTGTGTGTATGACCTGCATATCTGAGTTCTCTAGGAATCCAGTGAAGTTTGCATAAACTATTATAAATGTTTTTCTTCTAAATGTCAACATTGTATTTATCCTTCGTGGTTGTTAGTTGGTGGTCCTTCGGTATGAGCTAGCATCAAGTGGCTACAGCTTCTTGAATGTGGGATGATTCAGCATTTGAAACCAGAAAGGAAAGCCATCACAAGCAGGAGAACATAGTACTCCCTTGAGCTTTTAACTTGAAGAGTATCTTGTCAATTCATACTTATAGTTGAATCACTCAGAGGCAGGCATCTCACAGGATCAGGTACATAAGTCACATTTAAGCTATTCTACAGTTGCTCTTATTGGTTTTATGTGTAAATTACGTCATTCTTACCAAATCATCTTGCCTGTCTGTTTGATGCTCATTTTCTTGAAAAAATATATTTCTTGAATCCATTAATAGATAATTATTTTCATCTTTACTGTACCAGTGACATTTTTTTCTGAAGACTTGAGCGTTATATATCTTGAACCATGACTGCCAGTGTATATTTGCATTGGCATTGCATTGTCACTATTGCATTTGCTCCTTTATGCATATTTGTTGCTTTAGATTATGCTTCACGATGATGGACATTAGTCATTAGGCCCCTAACATTGGAACTACAAAAATTTACTGATGTATTAGACATGCTGGTGATTAGCAAGTCTCTCAGTCGTCTACAGTGGAAACAGCAACCAAGTTCCATGCTCGTCTACCTCCTATTGGTAAACATAGTGGTTAGCTAGGTTTTAATTCAAGGAGAATTTTTCGCTTAATTTTGACCATGATATATGAACCTCATTGATACACAGTTGGCATTTGCAAGTTCAACAAAGTCCCTGTTGGCAAATATATCTACATCTCTGACTAGCCATCCTATGTAATAATGAGGCATTAGTTGTAGTTCAAAGAACCTCTTAATCTACCAGCTATTGTTTTCTGTGGTGTGTGTATCAGTTTCTAATATGCTAGTAAGCATCTGTTCTTTTCCATTTCTCCATTGTTTTCTATGTACTAATGTAGTATTTACCTCTACTGGTTCCTTCTAGATCCTGTTAAAAGTAAAACATAGTTATGCCCTTAGTTTGTCTTCTGCAAACTTTATCGCCTGAGTACTTAAGAAATGTGGATTAGTCGCAACTTCTTTGAAGCATTCTTTTACTCCTGTTTCCATCTCAATTAGTGTTATAAATTATCACATATTAGGTGAAAATTGTATTTTGTAACTTGGTGCAACTGATTGGCTATGCTTTTAGAATGCTTTTAAAACGTTGACAGTATGCCTAGATGAATCATGTTAATGCATTTGCTGCGGTATACTTGAAATATCAAGAGGAAATAATTGCAAGAACAGTTAAGCAAATACCGAATATTTACGTCATCTAGATGAATTGAACCAAACAGCCTTCACAGCCATTGCATCAAAATGTCTTATTCCATTTTCTTTTGACCATATCAAATAACGGTTGCAATTTGCAGTATCGTGTTTGGGTTTCTGTTCTGGCAGGGACTTTGTATCTTGCAATCATTGTTTACAGCTTGATGGATTGTTTGAAACTGCAACAATCTTTTTATTGCCATGCTTGTTTTTTGCTTTTGACATCTTGCTTGCTTGAACCAAAAGATGAAATTTGGAACCTCTGAAATGAAACATAAGGACAACAGTCACCAATAATGTATGATAAGCACATCCATAATGGTGCCTCTACTCAAAACTGGTGCAGATCTAAAAGTTCTGACCATTTTGTTTTGCGGAAAGTTACAGACTGCTTACCTTCTTGAGTAACAATTCATTTTGTTTCTCCATTTCACTGATTTGTTCCAGAGTCATCCCAAACCACTCATCAATCCAAGCAAAACAAAGCTTGTGAAATTCCAAAAGAACTGCCTTCTGACTCTGTCAGGTAAAAGGTTTACATCAACGATATTCTAAAGGAAGAGATGAGGTAATTGATCTGGCAAGAGGAAACAAAAACCTGACTCAACAATGGAATCAAA
Source organism: Musa acuminata AAA Group (assembly GCF_036884655.1). Classification (NCBI taxonomy): domain Eukaryota; kingdom Viridiplantae; phylum Streptophyta; class Magnoliopsida; order Zingiberales; family Musaceae; genus Musa; species Musa acuminata. Next base: position 30,037,994 of record NC_088354.1, read on the forward strand.
TGTTTTTGGTGTATATAGTTTTAGGCTTTCTCAGCCATAAGTGTGCCGTGGTTCAGTACAGTTTTTGTTTTACTTATCATGAATACATGTTCAATCTTCTCATATCAACATTGTGAAAAATGATTTCACAAGATTAATCTGTGAGTTTCATAACATGGTTATCTACATATGCTAGAAACAAAGTAGACTGCATTGAACATGCTGCTTAAATCTTGCTATAGTTTTTCTTCTAGTGATGAGCAAAATTTTCAAGCTTGGGATATTTGATTACAGAAACTACAATTTGAGTGCTAAAATTCGAAGTCAGACAGAGTTTTGTATCTCCCTCTTTTAACTTCCATACTAGAAGATAATAGATAGCAATTACATGTTTCTTTTATTCAAGTAAATTGATGAATGTTTAGTTGTAGGAAGATAAGCTTCTAAAGAAAAATGTTGTTTGAGCATAAGAAAGCATTCTTGAGATGGATGACTTCTTATCTATATCTTATGTTTGTGACAAAGAGAAGTGAATCAGAACATACCGCAATTATGGCTTCCTCCATACAAAAGCCAAGGCCCCAAATAGGAGCATCCATGGTCAATAATTTGTATGTTGTCATGACTGGTTGACATGAAGCCTATAGAAAAATATCACCGAAACATGAGTTGAATGCTATGCTGATTATATCAGACAGTAGGAATAGAAGAAACAATGTGATTTTGTAGAGTCCTATGCTTCTTCTTGATATCTGGATTCCATCATGGCTTCATCCAGTCCTCTCATGGCAAGTCGTCGTTGCCACATACTCGAAATGTAAATATGGATTCTTCTGGAGTCAATGTTGATCGATGTCATAAATGAAATGAATCCTATATTCAGGTGATTTTATGTACATGATGAGATTTTTCAGTGAGGACAGGGAATGAAAAGAGGAAGGGAACAACTTTCTCTCTATCTTGATATAATTAGAGCTACCCCAAACTCATGCGACTTCCAGTTCCAGTCCCAGCTACCTGAGGACACTCCTTCCTCATCTCATTCGCTACAACAACAGACATACTGGATGGACCTTATAATGCTCCTCTTTCTAATGCTATTGTGTGTGCAGGATCAAGACATTGCCGAGCAGATCACCATGGAACTAGCATCCACGAGGGCAGCAACGTTGACCTTGTTCACAGCCCTCTCCAATCAGAATACTCTCAACCCTCAGCCACTGTTTTCTGTGTAGACCAGACCAGCAAGGGACCATCATCTACTACGAATGCTGAGCCATTTGGGACGCTCTCACCAAAGAATTCCATAGGTGAGTTTTGTTTTGGATTTTTGGTGTGAAAGAGGTGTATGTGATAAACAAGCGTAGGATGCTTTGCCAAAGTTGATTAGAGTCATCGACGATAGTTTAGGTTCTCATAGAAAACCTTGTCGACATTTGCATGAGAGAAACAAGAAGCTCAACTTCATATTGCTGCCGTGTAGGTTGGGCGTATGTGAGATAGGGAAAATGCAATTCTCAAACTCTTTCTTATGATCTATAAACCAATACAGAAATCATAACAAATACGAGAGGATTTTACCTGCCATCCTCTCAGAAGTGGACCTCGACCGCTCTTGTGTGACTTGAATTCAGACAAGTCTAGTTTGGAAGTACCGGCGACCTTACTCCAGTAGTCTCTCGAAACAGAAGCTATGTCGATGATCTCCACTTTTCTTTTGGCTACTAATTCTTTGCTCAAGCCATGAACCTAGTTGTTGTCACATATGCAGTTATTTCCCAGAGATCTTAGCCTCTGACTACCATTTGTAATGCTTTTGACATGTTTCTTTGGTAAGGAAAACTTCATGATGGAAAATATATCTATCTGATGAAGCTGAAGGAGGAGGTCTTCTTACATTCTCAGAACAGCCGTTGTCAGCCTTGTTCATGGTTTCAATCGTCAGGCAGCACTGCTTGAGGTATGGGCACTGCCGACAAGCAATTCAATAAAATTTCAAATTATTTATATATATATACATACGTATATATGGATATGGATATTTCTGTTCCACATAGATAAAGCAATACGATTGATTACCTTTATCACTGGATCGCATGATGTTCATATTCATGACAGCAAAAAAACAAAAAAGAATTTAGTGCAAGTTTGATGGCTTAAATTGAAATGATGTATATGCTCGAGGATGAAAAATGAACCGCATGAACCTGTTTTGCTTTTGGGGTACGCATTCCAGGATTCTTCTTCCAAGGTCAGGACTTCGGCTGGTGTAAAAGTTTTGAGCCAGGGAGGAATCACGCTGCAGATCGATTGATGAAGTTGAGATGAAATCTATGAGGGAAATGAGTGCATTCGATCCGTCAAATCTAACCTCTCAAAATGATAAATCTTTGTCTGATGCTGCCCCTTCCCAAGCTCTTCGTTCTCGAAAGCTATGCTCCGCAATGTCTGCACCCCTTGTCCGCTAGTGGTGTTCTGTTGCTTCATCTTCATGATGGTATACATCATAGCAATCTCATACTGCATGACATGAATTTGACTCCATAAAACATGTTTGCAAGATGCAGTAAGCAAATCCACTCCTACCTCTTCCAACGAGATGGGCATGACGATCCGTCTGAAGAAAACCAGGTCAAGGAAGAAAGATCAAACAAAGACAAAGATCGAATATTTTAAATACTCGAAGATCAACCGTAGAAAACCTCCATCTTTTTTCTGGATGCATGGAAATCTTTGCATGAAACCAACTGCTCGAACATGAATCTGTCATCAAAGGATACAATTCTCTGATCTGAACCATGTTTGACGAAGCTGGAAACTCTCCTTTGCCGAAGCAAAGCCGCGACCCCCTATTTGTTCTCCGGAAGGCACGAAAGGAGTCGGGATCAGCTTTTGCTTCCATCAGCACATGGATGAGCTTGCCAAAGGGCATCAGGACCGTCCGTCGATGATCGGATGGACCAAACAGGATGCTTTGGAGCTCGTGGCCAACCGTGGTGCAGCGAAGACGGTCCACAGGATTTGGCCTACTCAGTGATAAAGCGTGAAGTCGCGGACTGCCTTTGCAAATATTCTACTGGAATTTGGCATCTGAAGTTTTTAGGTTTGACGTATGGTCTGATGAGGATGAAGAAGAAACAAACGATGTCCAACTGATGCTCTTCTCTCATCGGAAAGAAGAAGCCAACTACTGGTCGACCATCGTCTCAACTAGGAGTCCATCACCGACCTAACAGAGCCTCTTTCATCCTCATCACTTCTCGTCCTTTGATGGTGGTGGTTCAATTAAATAGCTGTGTACTGTTGCATGCACAGTATGTGAATCTTAAAGCTTGATGGTTTCAAGGAAGTAAGGTCACATCATAGTTATTGGAATCCAATTGAACGGCCAATAACCCACATGGACTGACCTCATTCGATCGATCCAGTTTCGTAAATGTAATTAAGATTGCTTAAATGCCTTTAACTTAAATATGTTTTTATTATTTATTATTTATTTTTTTTAAAAAAATATTTATGTCAATTTTAAAATTATGATTAACAAGAGAAAGAAAATGGCCTCTCACCTTTGGTTATCCTCTATAAAATATATTATTTTTTTGAAAAAAATAATTTGAGATTATCTATAGACCTCTTCAAGTGATTTTGGAGTTCCCAAAAAATCTTTAAAATTTTTGTTTATGCTATTTTCTAAAAATAGCATAATTGACTTTCTTAGTTAAATCGATTCAATCTTGTGCTTGTAGTGTGAATTTAAGGGTTTTTTTTTTTTATATTTCTCAAAGAGTATTATCTATTTATGATAATCATTAAATATTTACTTGGCAAAGTAATTGAAATTATGAATCAGGTAAAATGATCCAATCTCCCTATATATATATATATATATATATATATATATATATATATATATATATATATATATATATGATTTACACCATTAATTATAATGTTTTTGAACAGACATAATATTTTCAATACCTTCACTGAAATATTATAAGTTTATTAAAAAATATTCTAACTAAAATAAATTAACTCAAAACTTAATGAAAATGCAAATATATGGTTTTAGACAAGTATTCTTTTTGGTTTAACAATGAAAACAACTAAGATAGAGACTTTGAATAGATTTATGATATATTTTTTTAAAAATATTATAATTGAAGAATTGGATAGATTCACATCTATTCCATAAAAACCACAGGATTGAAGAATATAATTAAAATAATAAACCGATTGGAAAATATGAAAAAGGGTAACTGAAAATTAAAAGGTGGGTTTTAACTCAATTGAGATAATATATCCATGTAAGTATAATTAACCAGCAGCTGACAATTTCGACCGTCCGATGATCTCAATCCAACAATCTTAAAGAGGTCTTTGGACCGGATATATCGTGCCCCTCAAGGAAACCTCACTGGCCGTTGGATTAGAAATGGGCGGAGAAAGAATGGTGCATATGTGACGGTCAGATCGAAAAATCGTGCGGCGGAGAAAGAATGGTGCATTTGTGACGGTCAGATCGAAAAATCGTGCGGCGGAGAAAGAAACCCTAAGTGACGTTACACAAACGATGGACCTCTATATAATGACCCCGAGTGACTCGCAGCACCAGAACACTTCTCTCGGCCATCTCTCTCCGCTCTCTCGTGGGAGCAGCCCTCTAGGTGCGATCCAATCCCTAGATCTTCGTTCGTGTAGTAAATTCAAGTTTTAGATAAAGTGTGTGCGATTCAATCGTTTGATACGTGGTTTTACTTGATCTCGTTCTTTTCCATCAAGCAAAAAATAAGCGATTTGGGTCTCTATTAGAATCTGTGGTGATTAATGTTCATTTACAGTATTAATCGTTTTAGTCTGTGTATTTTATATTGGAGATCATGAGAATCATGTACTTTAATTCTTCGGATTTGGTCTTATTCAAAGGCTTTTTTTTATATATATATTCTCTGTGACTTAGATGTTACTGTCGAGTGAAGATCCTTTTGTTCTTGGGTTTATGGTTGCTTAATGATTGTCCTGGATTTAAAATTTGATTTTGTTGGATATTGTTCTGCTCATGTGAGATCTTGATTTGATTTTTGAATCGATCATGCATATGTTTGTTGTAGAATCTGAAAAGTTGAATTGTGTTCTTAAGTAATTGGGGTTGAGAAAAAGCGTCTATTGTCTAATGGAAAGGACGAAGGTTCTGTGGACCTTCGGTATAGGTTCAAATCCTATTGGACGCTATTAAGCTTATTACATCCCCCGGATTTGGTTTTAATGCCAGTGCGTTTGACATATATTAGAGATATGCTTCTGATATGCCTGACGATGAGGTATTTTAGAAGGGCTAATGGCCTTAACGGGCATATCTCATTGTGCACTGTTACTGGCATGAGCCTGTCTTTATCTGTTCGTGATTTGTTAATTGTTACATTTGCCAAGTATTGGGCCAGTGATTTATGGATCACCAATTCATGACAGATACTTTGCATTAATTAAATAAGATTTTGTGCTTGCTGTAAGGTTATGTGTTGGATGGACTATTCTAAGCTTGCATAATTAGCAACTCTAGTGGCATGTGAATGGAGATACTTAAGGATAGTTGTTTGCTGTTCTCATTTCTTAATATGGCATCATATTTTTGGTAACAAATTCAGTCAAAATTTGATTTTCTTTGCTCAAAAGTTTATTGGTACGATCCATAAACCAACATGCATTCATTTGAATGATTTTCTTCTTCTTGATGCATATTTAATAGGGACTTAGAAGACTTGATGAGTCCATGAATGAGTTGGAATACCTTGATGTTGCTTTGCGCTAAAAATCTTCTCATTTAATTGGAGCCAACTTGAGGTGGTGGTAATATAATAATTCTGTGAACCATGTCTTAATATTTGAATTATGGAAATGTTACTTTTGGTTGGTCATTTGGTACTGAAGTTGATGTGTTCGTATTTATTTCAATGCATTTCATTTCTGTAGGCTGCATTCACTTTGTCTCATTTCAGTATCCAAATTGGTAGAGACATCTCCCTTTGAGGACTGTCATAGATTTTGTTTTGCTGTTGCAATCGTGCAGTTACCACCTGAGTTACAACATTGAGGATGGTTCCATGTAGATATTGTGTGATCATTTTGCTTTTATCTGTATCATTGGCCCATGTTCTTGACTAAAAATTATTCCTTCTATGGTTTCAATGAAATTTGTTGTTACAGGCCCATGTCTCGAGTAATGTAATTTGACCATTTATGTGGCCTTTTCCATCTTTCATTTTAGTATTTTGATGAAATCTGGATCTGTGATTATCATCTGGGAACTTCTGTGATCTATCACTCAGTGGTAATTTATATGAAATAATATATTTCTGATGCTTCCACTTTACTGTTTTGGTTCTATCTTACTTTTAATGTACTATTACAAGCTTGATGTCTGATATTATTTCTGAAATTTTTTTTATTGGTAGTTTCTTTTGCTTTAAGTTACTGTTACCATGGGGAAGGAGAAGGTTCACATTAACATTGTGGTCATTGGTCATGTCGACTCTGGGAAGTCGACCACCACTGGTCATCTCATCTACAAGTTGGGAGGTATTGACAAGCGTGTGATCGAGAGGTTTGAAAAGGAGGCTGCAGAAATGAACAAGAGGTCGTTCAAGTATGCCTGGGTTCTTGACAAGCTTAAGGCTGAGCGTGAGAGAGGGATTACCATTGATATTGCCCTTTGGAAGTTTGAGACCACCAAGTACTACTGTACGGTCATTGATGCTCCTGGACATCGTGACTTCATCAAGAATATGATCACTGGAACCTCCCAGGCGGACTGTGCTGTTCTTATCATTGACTCAACCACTGGTGGTTTTGAAGCTGGTATCTCAAAGGATGGACAGACACGGGAGCATGCCTTGCTTGCTTTTACTCTTGGAGTTAAACAGATGATTTGCTGTTGCAACAAGGTAAACATTGTTCAATTCCTTGAGAAAAGGTTGACCTGGTGTTTATTTGGTTGGCATGTTTTTTCTATGAAATTCTTGCAAATTTAAAATAGTTAAAACTCTTCTTTTTTTTTATTTAGCTTTTGCATAAGTCTTTTTTTTTGTCTTGGAGGATCCAGTATAATAGTTTGTCTTCATCATGCGCTCCTCGTACCTGATCATTTGTGATTTGTATAATTTTTCTCCTTTTTCTCATGAGTTTCCGTGGCTGTCTCATTGCAGATGGATGCAACCACCCCCAAATATTCCAAGGCCAGGTATGATGAAATTGTGAAGGAGGTTTCTTCTTACCTCAAGAAGGTCGGTTACAACCCTGAGAAGATTCCCTTTGTTCCAATCTCTGGATTTGAGGGTGACAACATGATCGAGAGGTCTACCAACCTGGACTGGTACAAGGGCCCAACTCTTCTTGAAGCCCTTGACTTGATCCAGGAGCCAAAGAGGCCCACGGACAAGCCCCTTCGCCTTCCTCTTCAGGATGTGTACAAGATTGGAGGCATTGGTACTGTCCCTGTTGGACGTGTCGAGACCGGAGTACTCAAGCCTGGTATGGTTGTTACATTTGGTCCGACAGGTCTGACAACTGAAGTAAAGTCTGTCGAGATGCACCATGAAGCACTCCAGGAAGCTTTCCCTGGTGATAATGTGGGCTTTAACGTGAAGAATGTTGCTGTTAAGGATCTAAAGAGAGGTTTTGTTGCATCTAATTCCAAGGAAGATCCCACAAAAGAGGCTGCTAGCTTCACTTCTCAGGTCATCATCATGAACCATCCTGGCCAGATTGGCAATGGTTATGCCCCTGTGCTCGACTGCCACACATCCCACATTGCCGTCAAGTTCGCCGAGCTGCTCACCAAGATTGATAGGCGATCTGGAAAGGAGCTCGAGAAGGAGCCTAAGTTCCTCAAAAATGGTGATGCTGGCTTCGTTAAAATGATTCCTACCAAGCCAATGGTTGTGGAAACATTCTCAGAGTATCCTCCCCTCGGACGTTTTGCTGTGAGGGACATGCGGCAGACCGTGGCTGTAGGAGTCATCAAGAGTGTCGAGAAGAAGGATCCTACCGGTGCTAAGATCACCAAGGCTGCTGCCAAGAAGAAGTGAGCAAATCTGCAGCAACTTGAGACCTTAGTGGTATTTATCCGATGTGCTATAGGTTTTGGGTGCTTAATGGTTGTGGAACTCATGGAAGGGTTTTTACTGGTGGCTTCAAATGAGTCCGAACTATGCTTTTTGCTGCCTGGGAAGATTTTTAGGCTTTCTACTTCTGGGCTGAGCGGTTCTGATACCTATATTTCTTTGCCTTTAAATAATGTTATGACATTATGTTTTCAGTAAGAATTGCCTGCTTTTAAATCTGTTTGGTTTTTGTTTTGAAGTGTTTTTATGTTTTCTGTCTTCCTGGAATACCAGAAAATTGTTTTAAAAAACAGATTTAAAATTGTAAGTTCCAAAGCACATCCTCAACCGAAGGTCTCTGTGTTGGTTCCTCTGAAAGGCATCGTAAGCAGATCTCCATGACAACCTTCAGTGATTCATCACAGCATTGTCTGCTTATGACGGGATCCACAATGCTTCTCCTAGCAGTTCCATCAGCTACAATGTTTTCTTGTAACTACAAAAATAAAACTCAAGGTGAATACTGAAGCATGCCGACTTAATAGATCCAAAAAAATATGTTTCACAAATTCACATTCATAACCAAATTTTCTTATTCAATTTTGAAAAATCCTACAAAAGCAGTTGCAAACAATAAAAAAAAATGAAGCATACATTAAATACATAAACAGTTCACACCTCATCTTTCATTATGTCCAGTTCATTTGTTGATATGATTGGTCTTCCTAAGCTACAATGTTCTGCAAAAGACCACAAGTCACAAAATGCTTACAGCATTTATAAATAACTCAAAGATGCAAAACACATATACTATCATATATGCAATATATAAATGACACAATGCCAATGCATGCAATAACATAAGAGTGAGGGCTCATAAACAATAAAACAAATTTCATAAATTCATTCAAGAAATACAGACATGCAATGCGTAAAAGAGCATCGATTTCATGCAAGTGATTTGAATATTCGAAACACAGTACTGATTGTGCTCCTACATGCTTGACTAAAGCATGCAACTTACTCTACCAATTTAAAAATTAATATATTAAAAAATCATGTTTTCGGAGCAAAGCAATAAATGAACCTAAGTATATAGAATCTGCTTGATGGCTATATAATGTTTCTAGACAATCTATATAATTTTTATATGCAGGACTTCCAGATATAGAATCTGCTTGATGGCTATATAATGTTTCTAGACAATCTTCAAAATTCTCTCCAAATATATATATATTAGATTAATCATTATAGTTTGAAAGGAAACAAATAATTTCTTCTGAAGGGAGCATATGGTTATTTAGTCTCATATTTGTTCAGTAGTATGAAAATCCCTCGTTCTTAAGGAAGCAGAGGAGGCAGCTCGTGGGTGATCAGGGAAAGAAAGGAAGAAGAAGAAGAAGAAGAAGAAGAAGAAGAAGAAGAAGAAGAAGAAGAAGAAGAGAAAAAAAAAAATTGGGGCTTTTAGGGTTTTTGTTTTAATCTGGTCACTTCGGGTCAAAATTTTCAAAGGCAAGTGTTCTAACCTTTTCTATTGCAAGCTTTCTAATCTTTTCTCTTGCAAGTTCCCTGATCGTTTCTCCTATAATTGCTCTGATACCACCTTTGTCACGACCCCTCAAATATATCCATGATTTTTAAAATTTTTCATCATCAGACCAATCCAGGATCCAAACTAACGTTTGAGGACACTGAAAAACATTCAATCAAATTCACATTCATAAAACCTGTGTATTTTAAAATCATATATCACATCACTCGATAATTTCACATTTATGACAATCCAAGCAAACTTGACAAACATGAATAACATTTTTAAATCCACAAGCTAAATAAATTATACAATCAGAACTCCAACTATTCACCACAAGTTCATATCGTCATAAATTAGACTTAACATTCCGAAATTTCAAATAAGAGAGATCTTCTAACACTTTTACACAGTATATCCATTTCGATCGTCAGAACAATTCATTACATACAAAATATGCTTATACAACAATCGCATAACAATCGACAAGACTTGCCCATAATTCTGAATAGCTATCCACTGCCTCAGCCCAAATCAAACATCTCGAAGAGTGACAAGCTGACCTGAAAGATTTATATAACAACGGAGTGAGCCAAAAACGGCTCAGCAAGTGACAAAACATATTCAGAACAAAAAGAACGGTTTCAAACGAGTAAGGTATCATAATGTAAGGCAGAATACAAGAATTCTCAAGGATACCATCTCATTAGATACAAAATCATATGTATCATGTCATTCAAAACATATTTGATTCATAACAAATGGAGCATAGAGTAATAGGAGCATATCAATGGCAGATAGGACATTTCAGAACATATCAGTTCATAGCAAATGGAGCACAGAGTAATGGGAGCATATCAATGGCAGATAGGACATTTCAGAATATATCAGTTCATAGCAAACGGAGCACAGAGTAATTGGAGCATATCAATGGCAGATAGGACATATAAGAACATATCAGTTCATAGCAAATGGAGCACAGAGTAATTGGAGCATATCAATGGCGTATGAAATGTTCCGGAGCATATCAACGGCATATGGAACATTTCGAAGCAAAAATCATCAGTGAATGAAGCATTTCAGAGCATATCAGAAACAAATATCATACAGAAACTCAAACGTCGTCCTTGACGTTGCAATAATATCATACTTATCCAGAGCATGAACAGAAACAACTCACCAAAACTCTGGATGTCATATCAAACATATAGAAGGTGTAGTGGGATCTCAGTCAGAATGTGATTCATCCAGAATATCCCACATAGCGGGCAATAAGCGCATACCCTTTACCATTTCTGGCAAAGGTCCAGAATATCCCACGTAGCGGGACCCCACATAGCGGGCAATAAGCGCATACCCTTTACCATTTCTGGCAAAGGTCCAGACAATCCCACACACCAGAGTACAAGAGGGTAGTTTTAACAATAAGTAGCATATATCGGAAGCACACGCGGAACAACAAAGCGTACATGTGCCTTTACGAGTCAATCCGAAGTAAGCAATAATCTTTCACAAGTATATTCAGATTTGAAAGGAATTGAAAGCAAGGGCACATATGGAATCCAAGCAATCACATATAACTCAATTCAATATGAAGATTTGATGAATTCAATGTCCAAAGGAATGAAACTGGAATAGGCACATATCGAAAGCAAATGCGGAACAATAGGATATACATGTGCCTATATGAGTCAATACGATATAGCATAAACGTTACACAACAGTTTTCAAGAATGCAATAATTTTAAGGACAAGAGCATACAAGAATTCAAAGCAGTAATATAAAGCTCAATTGAATAAGAAAGCTAAAGGATATCAATTTCCAAAGGAATGAAACCAGAATATGAGAAATCGACCAAAGCTCGATTTCTGGCAGAATACAGAAGGCACATTGAACAAATGATTCAAACTATCAATCATGCTCCAATTTACTTAGAAATAATCATTGGATAATACTTTCAGATAAGACAGGCTTCATATGAATTGAACTGTCCAACAGAGAGAGTTACAAATAATTTGGTAAGCAAGTGTCGTAGAACAAAATCTCTGTTTGGCAGAATTCATAATGTCAGATTCAACAGATAACTGGGCAGGTGTTTGGATTCCAAATCTTTCGATCCGTATGTCAAAAGAAAAATCTACGAGTCTAGTTTCCAATGAAATCAGTTTTGAACAAATTAGAGTAATTATAGGAGAAACGATCAGGGAACTTGCAATAAGACATATCAGAGCAATTATAGGAGAAACGATCAGGGAACTTGCAAGAGAAAAGATTAGAAAGCTTGCAATAGAAAAGGTTAGAACACTTGCCTTTGAAAATTTTGACCCGAAGTGACCAGATTAAAGCAAAAACCCTAAAAGCCCCAAATTTTTTTTTTCTCTTCTTCTTCTTCTTCTTCTTCTTCTTCTTCTTCTTCTTCTTCCTTTCTTTCCCTGATCACCCACGAGCTGCCTCCTCTGCTTCCTTAAGAACGAAGGCAGAGAGGCTTAAGCGGTGGAATTTGTCATTTGGTGCATTTTGCAGTTTAGTCCTTGTTTTTATCATATTCACGATTAGGTCCTTAGGGTTCATAAGTCCGTCAGGTCTCTCTTATCCTTAAATATGCTTTTTGGAGTTCACATATTTCGAAAGGATAAAATCGTACTGGTGCGTTAGAAGGAAGGCCTGAGCCCTGCACCTCGCACTTTGGCCAACGTCATTTAATTTCACATTGATTAAGGAGTATGAGAATCAAGGAGTATGAGAACCAATAGTTCATTAGTTCGCCAGGTCTTCCTTACCTTTAGAGTTATTTTTTGGAGTTCACATGCTCTGAAAGAACAAAACCAAGGGCTCATAAGTTCGCCTCTCTTACCTTTAGAGGTGCCTTTTGGAGTTCATTTGCTCTTAAACGATAAAACTGTGTGGGTACGCCCATCATCCAAAGCGGATAATTCCTCGCGAGCTACGAGCCGCATTAATGGTCGGTCGATCAAATTGTCCCTTATCAGATTGGCGCTAGAAGGAGGGCCCGATGCCTGCACCTCGACCGAGCAAACTCACTCTCGAGCCATGCACCTTGGCTCCCCTATGGGAGGGAGCATGATAATATCATTTAGTCTAACATTGGTTGAAGAGTATAAGAACCAATGACTCATATGTTCGCCATGTCTCCCTTACCCTTAGAGGTGCCTTTTGGAGTTCACATATTCTGAAAGAATAAAACCGTACAGGTATATCCATCGCCCAAAACGGATAATTCCTCGCGAGCCTACAGGCCGCATCAATGGCCGGTCGACCAAATTGTCCCTTATCAGATTGACGTTAGAAGGAGGGCCCGAGGCCTGCACCTTGGCCGAGCAAACTCACTCCCGAGCTGTGCACCTTAGCTCCCCTACGGGAGGGAGCACTGATAATGTCATTTAGTCCCACATTGATTGAAGAGTATGAGGCCTGCACCGCCTGCATCTCGACCGAGCAAACGAGGCCTGCACCTCGACCGAGCAAATTCGCTCCTAAGCCATGCTACGGGAGGGAGGATCACCCCGATAGCCAATCGGTACCAATGGTCCCTTATCAATTATATTGCTCTCTTGTCTCCAAATCTCCTGAAATCGATCATAAGACCAAGCAGTAATTAGCTTGAACTCGATAGAAATATGAAAACTAGTTTACTATACAAATGCACAAGTCAGAAATTACGAGATCTTACCACCAAAGGGATTCGTCTATGAAAGAGCGATCTCCCTCTAGCAACCTCGACCCTTTCTTCAGAGGAAGAGGAAGCTTGTCTTGCCACCACCAAAGGAGGTCATGAGACTAGTGACTCGCCCAAGCACGGCTTGAAGGAAGAAGGTAAAAAGGATTATTAGCTGAAATACATCACAGACATTTTACCAAGCTTTGCGAAGAAAACTAAGATTTAGAAGTTTGATTTCTGAAGCCTCATATGCTCTGAACGCAATTGAAAGCGAAGGGAGCACAAGTAAAGGAAGAGTCTTATTTACAGGGGTTAAGTGACTCTTGGGCTACCCCGTATGACTATTCGATTACCCAATTATCAACCTAGATCAACAACATGTGATCACCTTTATGAAAGAAGATTATCCATAGCATGGATTATAATTTCTTTGAATCCCTATCAATTTAACTCTACATAAGATAACCTAAATGAAAGAAGATAACTCTACATAAGATAATCATTGCATATTTTCATAAATCGATGCAATGATTTATGAAATCGAAATGATCATGAAGCATTACCATCAACACCAGCATGACTGATTTGGCTAGAATTGCTCCATCTACGACTTTTGTATGACTAAATTGATCACAAACCCTGACCTTCATGTAAATAGTATCGACAACTCAAATAATTATATTGTGCCCAACGCTACTACTATGCATGTTGGAGGGGAGCAGATGACATGAGTAGATTGAAACCTAACGAGCTATCGATAACTCAGCAATACGTGGTGACACTTCAACGACACGTTAAAGACATCTCAACGACATATGATTGATGACTCAACTTTTGACGGATGATTCCATAGTTATCTCGTGATTTACCGTAACTATCACTAAAGCACAATTTGTAGACTCCAAAAGATTACATGAAATTTATCTCACATAATGCATAAGTGTCGTGCTTCCAATTAATTAAATTGGGTGGGTGGGTCGTGTTGTGTTTGATCAAGTTATCAACAATTTTTATGGGCGATATGTAACTCCACCCGACCATACTTTACCTGGTCAGCTACGTCTTATGGATGGAGAAAGAAACGGGTCCTAGTCGGACTTTCAAATGAGGCATCGTCGCTAGTAGATTAAGTATTTTTATTAGCAAAAAAAATGAAAGAAGTATGTCACAGGATTATCTTTGTTCTTAAATTTAAAAAAATTATATTAAAATTTTTATATTTATGAAAGTAAAATACTTAATCTCATTTATCTTAACATCATTGATTTTACCGATAGAAGATGCAACATGTGATAGCTCGTGTATGAATACGTGAAAACGATGAGTAAAAAGATGATTACAATAGTAATGACGGATAGTGACATCTCATGAGGTTAGCGTAGTGGTGATCAATGATAATAATAATGATTGATCTTACTGATGTTGATCCAAACATTGACGTATGTGGCTTTTGTTGGGAAATCTTGGGGGCAACATCACATGCGTAGTAGAAGAATAGAAAACAAAATCCATAATTCCCAAAGATATGTTCGTCGTCATGCGAAGATTAGTGCGTAAAAATCTGCAAAATAGAAAATCACGTATGACATAGATTGTGTTACCTAGGGAGATCATATATCTCTAAATCCCTGTAAATCTCTAAGAGAGGGTGAAGGAGGTCAAGCGCTCTCCTCTCTAGCGGTGATCCACACAGTAGGGCTACGACGATGCTCCTCAAAACTCCAAGCCAGCTCTAAGGTGGAGAGGGGAAGGAGAATATGAGAGACAAACAAAGACTCTAGCCCATAAACTACTGAATCCCTCCTATTTATAGAGGTCCCCTATCAACTTAACCCTAATGGATCATCCCCTATTGGGTATTGGATCTCCATCCAACTATATAAGCCTCTTAGATTAGTAGATCTCTATCTAATAATCTCTCATGAGCTCTTATTGGATCTCATCCATAGGATCCAATAATTTATTGGCTTATTGGATATCAAATAAGATAGGAGCTCCGACGGATATCTCATATATGAACCTCTACTCATCGTAACGCCTACCATATGTGTGTGACCCTCTAGGCCCAATATCGAGTTGGCCGTGAGTCATACCTATTATAACCACTTCTGACTTAGTGAATTATTATCTTCATAATAATTCACTCGACTCATCGATTACGGACGTACTAGGCCACTACGTCGAAGTCCCTAGACGATACAGGGGAATCCAATCCATTGGACATGTCTGTCCTCAGTTACCATGTACCTATAGTGCCTCATCTATCTAATATCCTAAAGATTGTATACTGAGCATGGTGCTGTCAGACCCATACGATTTCTACTCGAGTCTTGCTCTAATCGGATTCTCTCAAATAACCCTTTCTCTCTCAATCTGAATGACCATGGTTAGGGATTTGTCTAAGCAAGAATACATGAGACATTCTTCTCATGACATCGAGAGTAGATGATCTCATCACGATCTGATTCCCATTGCATAGATCCAAGGACATCACAATATATATATATGCATATATGTAACAAGCAAAATAAAGTGATAAATATCAAAATATAATAAGCAAAAAGATTATGTGTCAAGTCGCATATGTCATCACTCACATGATTGGCTTATATGACACATATGACTAGCAATCTCCTACTTGATCTAAAGCCAATCACCTATGTGTTTAATCCCCATCAGACTCCTATGACACTCAAAGACTATTGAATCTCGAATTTTGATGATGAAACCAATTGATAAGTATTTATGATTTGATCTGCATTTTGAGTGACGTAGGATGCTTCGATCAGGATAAGACAATTAAAGTAAAAAGAATTATGTTGGGTCGAAGGAAAATATGTCAGAAGATTGGACGTCGGACGGGAGGATCGATCGATGTATCGACAGAAGGCTTCAGGCCATAGAGTCGGGCATCAGGCCAAGAAGAGTGGATGTTGTGCCAAGGATATCGGAGTTACGGAGTCAACTGGCCAATTGGGCAATAGGCCGTAAAAGAGGACGATGCGCCGAAGAATCGAATGAAGCGTCGAGGGACCAATGACATGCCAGACAATATGATTAATGCGTAGTATTAATTATTTAGATCGAAGTATGTTTTACATATGCTAGATTAACTATGATAGCAAGGCATGAAACAAAATGAAGTCCCGGAGTCAAGGACGTGATTTCGTTGGGAGTTCGAGAGTTCGTCGGAAGTTCTGCAGGAACCAGTCGAGAAGTCCAGGAGCTTGCCAGAAGAAGCTCATTGGAACTTGCCAAGAAGATTGTCGTGAAGTCCAAGAGCTTGCTGGGAGTCCGCTAGAATATTACCGAGAGATCGTCGGAAGTTCACCGGAAGATCATCGGAAGCTCGCCGGAAGAAACTAGACTTACGGACTTGTTTAGCTTAGGAAATGTCTTAAGAATCGTAGTTAGACGTAATTGGGTTTGGATTTGGGCCAACCCAATTATGGGTCAGTTGAGCCCATGTAAGAATTGTGTTGGGCCCAATAAAAGGCCCAAATAGTGCCCCAAGAGGTGATACCGTCGTAGCACAGTCTCCGAGACTGTGTTAGGCGGTGGTACCGCCGAAACACAGCTTCCGAGAGGCTGCAAGCGATGGTACCGCTAGCTTGGGCGATGGTACCGCCCAGTGCAGTGTCAGTGTCAGAGTGACACTAGCGGTGGTACCACCCAACACAAGTGGTGGTACCGCTCGGACCTAGGAAACCCAAGATGAGAAGTTTTTAGTCTCCAAGTTTGTATCAACTTGAAGCCTATAAATACTCCTCTCATCCCTGGTTAAAAGACACAAGCACAAAGTATTTAAAAGTGAGAAAACGCTGTTGCAATCACTAGAGAAATCCCCTCCTATAGTCTAAGTTTAGAATTCTGTTTAGGAGCAGTGAGTGCTTGTAAAGGTTGTCTCCTAAACCCGGTAAAAGGACAAGAGGGGTGTAAAAGGTGGTTGGTCTTCACCTATTGAAGGAAGACCGATAGTGGATGTCGGTGGCCTCGACAGAAAAGGAATCAGCGGAGTGGATGTAGGTCACGACGACTGAACCACTATAAAATTAGCGTGTTCTCTAGTTTGCATTTACTTCCTACAATTTACATTAACTACAAACTGCCTTTAATACGCTCTTATTTCACTTTCAAAGCAAAGCATTTCCGAGTTCGATTTTATCGTATAAAAGGATTTTTCGAAACCGACGTTTTTATCCATTGCACTAATTCACCCCTCTCTTAGTGTCAATTCTTTTCCTAACAAAGACAATCTGAGACAACGACTTTATCAGTGGATCTACAATGTTATCTTCAGATGGAACTCTTTCCATTGCTACATCTCTTCGAGTCATGATCTCTTTAATCAGGTGGAATCTCCTCAGAACATGCTTAGATTTCTGATGAGACCTAGGTCCCTTCGCTTGAGCAATTGCCCTGTTGTTGTTGCAATATAAGAGAATTAGCTCCTTGTTGCCTAGCATGACTCTTAGATCTGTGATAAACTTCTTTATCCAGACTCTCACTTTTGCTACCTCAGTTGTAGCAATGTACTCTACCTCTGTGGTCGAGTCAACAGTAGTATCTTCCTTGGAACTCTTCCAGTATACTGCTCCACCATTCAAAGTATACACATATCCTAAATTTGACTTGTTATCATCGACATTAGACTGAAAATTCGAGTCCGTGTAGCCTTCAACCCTGAGGCTACTATCTCTATATACTAGTAAAATATCATTAACATTCAACCCTTAGTAACTTTTGCTTCATTGCCCATCTTAAGGTCCATCTCGCCTCTCGCCAGTCTCCTAGGCCTTGCCAAAACCTACAATGAATTACAAATATGATAAGCACTACCGGTATCCAATACTCATGTGTTATCATAAGAGTTTGACAAATGGAGACTGATCATAAATATACATGAAGCTTCTCCAAGCTTTTGTTTCGCCCCCTCTGCAATGTACTCTTTGTAGTTCCTCTTCTAGTGCCCATCTTTTCCGTAGTGGAAGCACTAACCTTTGTCCTTTACCGGGTCTTTCTTAGCAACCTTTGCTTTACCTGGTCTGCCCTTACCCTTGCCCTTCTTAAGGGACTTTTTTGCTTTCCTTTTCTTTCTAGTCTCACCATTGTTGAGAACTGACTTCTCTTTCTTGATAGTGCTCTCTGCCTCCCTCAACATATTGAGGAGCTACGAGAGAGTCACCTCAAGCTTGTTCATATTAAAATTTATTATGAATTGTGAAAAGGAATCTGGTAGGGACTTAAGCATAAAATCCACACACAAGTTATCCTCTAGGACCATTCCTAGACCTGTAAGTTTCTCTATCCACTCAATCATCTTTAAGACATGGTTCTGAACCGGTGTTCCCTCAGTCATTCTAACGCAGAAGAGGCTCTTGGATATCTCATATCGTTGAGTCCTTCCCTATTCCTCAAATAGTTTATAGACATATAGGAGAATGGATCTGACATCCATCTTTTCATACTATCTTTATAACTTAGGAGTCATAGAGCCCAACATGTAACACTGAGTAAGAGTGGAGTCATCAATGTACTTCACGTAGCGAGCGATCTCATCCTCGCTAGCCCTTTCCTCGGGCGTAGGCATCACTGTATTAAGGACGTACGCGATTTTCTCCACCGTGAGAACAATTCTTAAGTTGTGGAGTCAATCCGTATAATTTGGACCAGTGAGGCGGTTGACATCATATATGCCACATAAGGGATTTGAAAGCGATATTTTCTTAAAATAAAGATGTAGCAGAAATAAATAACATACAGATTTTGTAAAAAATAAACAATCAAGATATGAACTTCTATCTTAATATGCTCTCACTATTTTACTAGCGAGTCATGCGACACCCTCAGTACATGAAATGAAAGTCTTCGACATACTTTTAGTGGGGATTAGGATCCAATCAACATCTTAGTGTAACCTCGAGGGACTCGACCAATCACACTAAGCCCGAAAGGTAGGCAACTCTTGCCGATCATAACTCATTGTGATTCTCATCCTATTCGGCCTCCAAATCACCATATTCTCAAGAGACTCGACCAACCATGATGTTTGGTTAAGTCAACACCATCGTTACAAGATGAGTCTGATTCGATGATATACCCTCGAGGGACTCGGCCAAGCATACCATGTCCTTAAGTTACCGATGACATCTCTATGTCGTAAGCAAGGTAGCGAATCGTAATATAAGTGAGCCTCGAGGGACTCGACCAACTCAACCTACACCGAGAATCGATCTCTACCTATAACGATGGAAGGCCACGTGGGTTAATCTAATTGCCTCACATTTACCAACTTAATATTGTCGAGAGAGGGGTTTCTTTGATTTAGTCTTCTAATATGATATGTCGCACACATTCATATTTAATATATATCTACATCACATGCAAATATATATATATATATGTATATATATATACATATATATGTATATATATACATATATACATATATACATATATATATATATATACATATATATATATACATATATACATATATACATATATACATATATATATACATATCTAGTAGGTGTATAAACAATCATACATCACATGAGTAATTACACTAGATGATCATATACCATAACCTAATGTGATCAGGCCTGAACTAGTGGGCCTAATCACTCACATCAAGATTTATGTGTACAACGGTGCATCTCCATGCCCTGTGATCGTCCATTTCGTCCTCATCGGTTTCGTCAGCATCTCGACGCATCTCTATGCATCGTGATCATTCGTCTTGTGGGTCCCACTATCGCTTCCACGTTCTCGCTGTGCCTCCTCATGTGATTACAACTTAATCATAGGTACACATGTCCGATAATAAACGAGAAATAAAATGGAGGCTCGTAAGCCCCAATAATAATAATCACAAGTACACATATCATACGGTCCAAGATCATCCGTCCACATAGCATATATCACATATATAAAACATCATCATGTAAGACTACTAGATAATAATAAAAATACTAATTAATTAAAAATATTAATTAATTAATATTTTTTGAAATCAGGGACATATAGAAAATTTTTTGATTTGAGGGGTATTTTCATAATTTGGACAAAGGACAGAACTTGGAATTTCTGAAAATCTAAGGAGCAAAACTATCTTTTAGCTAAAAAACCCTGCGGGCGCCGTTGCCCTACGAAAAATCCGAGGACAAAGGACAGAACTGCAAGCACCGCTACCCTACGATGCCTCACCCTACGGGCGCAACGATCGTAGGCCCCATTGCTTTGCAGGCGCAGCGGCCACATGCGTCGTTGTCCCACAGCGCCTTTGCACGCGGACTGTTGGCCCTCGCAAGCTACCGACCACCAGTAGCAATCTTGCTGCATGCAGATGGCAACGAGGGCAGCAATAGTTGTAGCCCTTTCTCGCTTTTGCGTCAACGATTTTAACGTCTAAAACTTCTCCAAAACACAACACATGTAGTTCAAAACCAATTTTCGGACGAATAACCTGACTCTGATACCACTATTGGGAAATATTGGGGGTGACATCACATACGTAGTGGAAGAACAAAAAATAAAATCCCTAATTCCCAAAGATATGTTCGTTGTCTTGCGAAGATTAGTGCATAAAAATTCGTGAAATAGAAAACCACGTGTGAGATAGATTGTGTTACATAGGGAGATCATGTATCCTTGAATCCATACAGATCTCTAGGAGAGGGTGAAGGAGGTCAAGCGTCCTCCTCTTTAGCGGTGATCCACACATCAAGGCTATGCTAATGCTCCTCAAAACTCTAGACCTGCTCTGAAGTGGAGAGAGGGAGGAGAATAGGAGAGGAAGCAAAAAGCTTTAGCCTATGAACCACTAGTTCTCTCCTATTTATAGAGGTCCTTTGTCAACTTAACCATAATGGATCCTACCCTATTGGGTATTGGATCTCCATCTAACTACCTAAGCCTCTTTAAATTAGTATATCTCTATTTAATAATTTATCATGGGCTCTTATTGGATCTCATTCATAGGATCCAATAATTCAGGGGCTTATTGGATATCCAATAAGATAGGGGCTCCGACGGATATCTTATATCCGTACCTCTAATCATCGTAATGCCTACCATATGTATGTGACCATCTATACCCAATATCGAGCTGGCCATGAGTCATACCTATCAAAACTCCTTCTAGCTCAGTGAATTATTATCTCCATAATAATTCACTCGACTCATCAACTATGGATGTACTAGGCTACTACGTCGCAGTCTCCAAACGATACAAAGAAATCTAATCTATTGGATATGTCTGTCCTCAGTTACCATGTACCTATAGTCTCTCATCTATCTAATATTCCAAAGACCATATACCGAGCATGGTGTTGTTAGACTTATACGATTTATACTCGAGTCTTACTCTAATCGGATTCTCCCAGAGAACCCTTTATCTCTCAATCCGAATGACCCTGGCCAGAGATTTGTTTGAGCAAGAACACATTGGATATTCCTATTGAATCTCAGATTTTGATGATGAAATCAATTGTAAATTGTTTGATCTAATCTATATGTTGAGAAAAGTGTGCAGGATTAACTACTATAGCAGTAAGACATAAAGCAGGTGTTGTGCTGGAATCAAGATCGAGATCTTGTTGGGAGTTCAAGAGTTCGTCGGAAGTCCGGATGTTCATTGGAAGTTCTATCAGAACCAACTGAGAAGACCAAGAGCTTGCCAAAGAAACTCATTATAACTCACTAAGAACATCATCATAAAGTCCAAGAGCTTACCGGGAGTCTGCCGGAGCATTGCCGAGAGTTCATCGGATGTTCGCCGAAAATTCACTGGAAGCTCGTCGGAAGAGCAATTGACGCATTGGAACAAAAAGTGCTATAATTATATCTTAATTGTCATAGTTAGATCATAAATTAAATTAAGATTTGGAGTTAATCCCACTAACTTAATTAGGGGCCAACTAGGCCCTTAATAGGGTTGAATTGAGCTGAATTGAGCAGCCCATTCAGCCCTTGAATTCTTGGCCGGTGGTGGTACCGCCTAGAAAGCAGTGCCCTATGTTATCTGGGGCACTGCTTTGGAGGTAATCCCAATAACTTAATTAGGAGTCAACTGGGCCCTTAACAGGGCTGAATTGGGCTGAATTGAGCAGCCTATTTAGCCTCTAAATTCTTGGCCGGTGGTGGTATCGTTGGCAATTAATGCTGCCATCGATGGTATCGCCCCTATCAAGTGGTGGTACCGCCAGAGCTCGGTCTCCGAGCTTTGTTAGGCGGTGGTACTGCCTAGACTAGGCGGTGGTACCGCCCAGTGTCAGGTGTCAGGTGGTGGTACAGCCCAGTAATGGTGGTGGTACCGCCAGTATCCCGGAAATCCAGGATGAGATACTTTTTTGCTCCAATTTTGAAGTCATTGGGGCCTATAAAAACCCCACCATTTTCTGCATGAAAGGACATGAAAGCATTGGCATAATCTTGAGTTCTTGTGTCTTAAAGTATTGTAAAAGTGATTCTCCCCATTCATCTCTTAACCTTATAACCATCCAAGAAAGAGGAGTGAGACTTATAAGGGTTGTCTCCTAAACTCGACAAAAGGAGATAGAGCTATAAAAGGTGGTTAGCCTTCGCCTGTTGAAGGAAGACCTTTAGTGGACGTCGGTAATCTCGTTAGAGGATGAATCCGAAAGTGGATGTAGGTCATATTAACCGAACCACTCTAAATTCTGGTTTGCTTTTCATTTGTGCAATTTACATTACTACAAATCTCCTTAATCTTCTCTTGTACTTTTACGAAAGCTTTCAAGTTCAAATTCTCTTCGAAACGGATTGAATCGAAACCATTTTCATCGGAATCGGTTTTAATCGAAACAAAGACTTTTGAAATCGAGAAAGTTTCTGCTACAGTAATTCACACCCCCTCTTAATGCCGCTCTTGATCCTAACAATTAGTATCAGAGCAAGATTCACTCTCATTTGGTTTAAAACCCAAGAGAGATGACATTTGCCGACAATCTAGAGGGTCATTCAATCATATGTCCGCCCATGTTCAATGGGACGGATTACACATATTGGAAGTCTAGAATGAGAATCTTCCTAATTTCAATGGATTTCGAATTATGAAATATTATAGAAAATAGGTTTCAAAAGTTTTCTCTTCCAATGAATGATTGCAATGAGTTGGAGAATAAGACTTTTGCTTTAAACACCAAGGCTATAAATGCCTTGTTTTGTACTTTAGATAAAAACGAGTTCAATTATGTGTCTATTTGTAAAAATGCTTTTGATATTTGGCACACACTTGAAGTGACTCATGAAAACACTAGTAGAGTGAATGAGTCAAAAATTAATCTTTTAGTGCACACTTATGAGTTGTTTCGGATGAAACCGAGTGAGATCATAAGAGACATGTATACCCAATTTACGAATGTCGTCAATGGTCTAAAAGGACTGATAAAAGTTTCTCAAATTTTGAACTTGTTAATAAAATTTTAAGATCTCTTCCAAAGAGTTGGGACCCTAAAATAACGGTCATTCAAGAGGTCAAGGACTTAAATAACTTTCCTCTTGAATAACTAATCAGGTCACTAATGACCTATGAGATGACTTGTAATGCTCATGAAGGGCTTGATAACAACCTTCCAAAGAATAGGAAAGATATGACACTAAGAACTCAAGAAGACCACTTAGAAAGAAAATTCAAGTGATTGAGGAATTTGATGATGACTTGGCACTCTTGACAAGAAAGTTTAAAAAATTTATAAAAAGGAATAAATTTAAAAATGATACTAAAAATAAATTTGAACCCAAGAAAAATCAAGTGATATGTTACGAATGCAAGAAGCCGGGACATTACAAGAGCGAATTTCCCCTAGCAAAGAATAAGTAACCAAAGAAGAAGAAGACTCTTAAAGCAACATGGGATGACTCAAGTGCATCTGAAGAAGAGGAGCCAATTAACACTGAGCAAGTTGCTCACTACGCACTAATGGCTATTAGAGATGAGGTAACAAGTTCATTAGATGCAAATTTATCTTTCGATGAGCTTTTTAGTGCACTAATGGCTATTGGAGATGAGGTAACAAGTTCATTAGATCCAAAGAACAGGAAGGATATGACATTAAAAACCCTAGAAGACCACTTGAAAGAAAACTCAAGTGATAAGGACCTTGATGAAGACTTGGCACTCTTAATAAGGAAATTCAAAAAATTTATAAAAATAAATAAATTTAAAAATGACACTAAAAATAAATTTGAACCCAAAAAAGATCAAGTAATATGCTACGAATGTAAGAAGCCGGAACATCACAAGAGCGAATGTCCCCTAGCCAAGAAGAGGCAACCAAATAAGAAGGCTCTTAAAGTAACATGAGATGACTCAAGTACATCCGAAGAAGAGGAGCCTACTATCACCGAGCATGTTTCTCACTATGCACTAATGGCCATTGGAGATGAGGTGAGTAGTTCATTTGATGCAAATTTATCTTTTGATAAACTATTAAATGTTTTTCATGATTTATTTGATGAATACAAATTAATTAGTAAAAAATATAAATTATTAAAAAAGAAGCATGCTTATCTTGTTAGTGATTTTGATAGATTAAAAGTTGAGCACAATGATAGTTTAGCTCCATGTACAAAATGTGATGAGCTAGAAACACTTAGAAAGGAAAACTTGCTACTCAAAGAAACCTTAGAAAAATTTGAGGTTGGTAGCAAGTCCTTGAACATGATCCTTGCCAACAAGAGTCACGTTCATAGAAAAAGCGGAATCGGATTTGTGAGTAGCTCTCATCAAAATCCAACCACCTTTGTTAAATGCCCTACTTTGCATGTTTCATCCCGAAACAAATACAACTTTTATTACAAATTTGGGCATGTAGCTTATCATTGTCCATTCAAGAAATGTAGTCCATATAAATTGATTTGGGTTCCTAAATGAACCTCAAATGACTCAATGCAACATGATAAGCTATGTAGATCGATTTCTAAGGCACCCAAGGTCAAATGGGTACCTAAAAATCACCATTTGTAGAAAAATGTATTATCACAAGCTAGGAGCAAGAGAAGGTACCTTGATAGTGGATGCTCAAGACATATGACCGGAGATCCATCTCAATTCTCTAAGCTCACTAGCATAGACGAAGGATATGTTACCTTCGGAGACAATAACAAGAGTAAAATTATTGGCAAAGGAACCATAGGTAACAAATCCAACATCTTTATTGAAGATGTGTTATTGGTTGATGGCTTAAAGCATAATCTCTTAAGCATTAAATTTGAATCCAATACTTACATTATTGAAAAATGACACAAAAATACATCTACGATTGCCTTAAAATAAAATTATGTATACACTATCGACATTAATGATCTATGTTATGAAATATGCTTTTCGGTTTTGAATGACGATACTTGGCTTTGGCATAGGAGATTAGATCATGCTAGCATGAAACTAATCTCTTAAATTTAATCTAAAGAACTTATAAGAGGAATTCTTCATATCAAGTTTGTCAAAGATAATATATTTCATGCATGTCAACTAGAAAAACAAATAAAAGGTAGCTTCAAACCTAAGAACCAAATAAGAACATTTAGACCTTTACAATTGATCCATATGGACTTGTTCGGACTAATTGCTACATCAAGCCTTAGAGGTAGCGAATACGCATTCGTCATTGTAGATGATTTTGGTAGATACACATGGACTTACTTTTTGGCATACAAAAGTGATTGCTTTAGGTATTTCTCTATGTTTTGTAAACTAGTTCAAAATGAAAAGGGTTTTATGATTTCGTCAATACGAAGTGATAATGGTGGTGAATTTCAAAACCGTGATTTTCAAGAATTTTGCGAATCTAATGGATACAACCCCAACTTCTCTACTCTAAGAAATCCTTAACAAAATGAAGTAGTAGAAAGAAAGAATAGAAACTTACAAGAAATGGCTGAACTATATTAAATTAACATAGCCTCCCCAAATATTTTTGGGTCGAAGCCGTAAATATGACATGCTATGTCATGAATGGGGTTCTAGTAAGACCATTACTTTCCAAAACTATTTATGAGTTGTGGAACAACAAAAAACCCAATGTTTCATATTTTAAAGTTTTCGGATGTAAATGCTTTATATTGAATGAAAAAGATACCTTAGGAAAGTTTGATGCAAAATCCGATGAAGAAATTTTTCTTAATTATTCTTTCATTTCTAAAGCTTTTCGTATCTTTAACAAAAGAACTTTGGTTATAGAAGAATCAATTCATGTGGTTTTTAATGAAGTTTCCAAAGTTAAGAAAAATAATTTCGATGGTGATATTAATTTTGATACTTTAAATTTAAATGAATTCCATAATAACTTAGATGCATCTTCTTCCGAAACATCCTTACATAAGGAATGGAAGTATGTAGATGCTCATCCTAAGGAGCTAATCATAGGAAACACATCTAAAGGGGTTCAAACTCGTTCCTCTCTTAAGAATTTTTATGCAAACGCCACTTTTATCTCCCAAATTGAACCTAAATGCATTGACAAGACATTGAAAGTTGATTCATGGGTGATCGTAATGCAAGATGAGTTAAATCAATTTGAGAGAAATGAGGTGTGGAAGCTTGTTCCGAGGCCAAATAACTATTTAGTTATTGGTACTAAATGGGTCACTAGAAATAAGCAAGATAAACTTGGATTCGTGGTTAGAAACAATACTAGATCAGTGGCTATATGTTTCAACTAAGAAGAATGTATCGATTATCAAGAGACCTTCGCTCTTGTGGCACGATTAGAAGCCATAAGGATGCTCATTGTCTATGCTAGTAGTAATTATTTTAAGTTATTTTAAATGAATGTTAAAAGTGCTTTTCTTAGTGACTTTATTTCCGAAGAAGTTTATGTTGAACAACCTCCTGTATTTGAGAATGATAATCTCCCTAATCATGTATTTAAATTGACTAAAGCTCTTTATAGATTGAAACAAATCCCAAGGGCATGGTATAAGAGACTTAGCTCATTTCTTATCGAAAATAATTTCTCTAAAGGCAAGGTCGATATTACATTGTTTATCAAAAAATTTAAAAATAATTTTCTTATTGTTCAAATTTATTTTGATAATATTATTTTTGGTTCTACGAATGAATCTCTATGTGAATCATTTGCTAAAAGTATAAGTCTTGAATTTGAAATGAGTTTGATGGGGGAATTAACTTTCTTTTTAGGCTTACAAATCAAACAACTAAGTAATGGTATATTTCTTAGTCAAACAAAATATACTTTAGATTTGCTAAAAAGGTTTAATATGGATAACTCAAATACTATCAATACTCCTATGAGTACCTCCACTAAGTTAGACATTGATGAAAGTGGAGAAAGATTTGATCAAAAAGCTTATAGGGGTATGATAGGAAGTTTACTATACCTTACCGTAATTAGACCGGATATCATGTTTAGTGTACGACTTTATGATAGGTTTCAATTTAATAATAAGATATCTCATCTTAAAGTAATTAAGAGAATTCTTAGATATCTTTAAGGTACCACTAATCTAGTATTATGGTATCCAAAATCTGAGAACTTTGAACTAATTACTTATGCTGATGCGGATTTTGCTAGATGTAGATTAGATAGAAAAAGCACATCCAGAATATGTCAATTTTTAGGACACGCACTTGTTTCTTGATCTTCCAAGAAACAAAACTCAGTTGCACTATCTACAACCGAAACTGAGTACATTGCAGCTAGTGAATGTTGTGCACAAGTTGTGTGGATGAAAAACACTTTAGAGGATTATAAGATTTATCTTAAAACATTCCCATAAAATGTGATAACACAAGTGTAATATGTTTAACAAAAAATCTCATTCAACACTCTAGAACTAAACATATTGATATTATGCATCACTTTATATGAGATCATGTTAATAATCATGATGTAATTTTAGAGTTTATTGATACGAAACATTAATTAGCTGATATTTTACAAAGCCTTTAAGTGAAGAACAATTTGATTTTATTAGAAGAGAACTAGGAATGTTAATTTGTCTGAATGCATGAATTTATTAAATTTTATTTTCGGACTTTCTTAATTCCTTGGATCACTCACTTAAATCGTGATCTTATAATATGCGCAATGAGCCATATGCATTTTCCTATATAAGTTTTATATGATATTTGAGTATGAATCTTCTCCTCTTATGATGTGAATAAGATGCTTACTTAGATGTTATAACTCTTACTTTGATGTCAAAACTCTATACTGGAAATTTTATGATGTTGTGATCTCTTTATCATACAAATGATGTATTATCGAATTCTTAATATTATGAACTTTTGAATGCTATAATGCAATAATAATGATATTTCATGCAAATAGTGATAAAAGGCTATGTCGAAATATTTTATCATGCATAAAGTGATTGTGCATTTAAATTTCTTTATGTTTGATACATGGAAATCACTGAGAAATGTATCTCTAACGGATTTCACTTTTGTGAATTTTTAATGAGAAATGGATTTGATGCAATGCTCTTCTCACTATGAAGTTTTATTAGTGAATTTCTCCTTCATGTGATACTCCTTTCCCATGAATTCTTCCTTATTCTTCTCATGAAAGATGAATTTTATGAATTCTAATAGATATCTTAATCCTTGAAAGATGAATTTTCGTGTGTGATAATTATTTGCAAGATTGGAGATTTGATTTTATATAAATATCTCGATCCATTTCATGAATCCATTCTCTTTGTCAAAATAAAAGCATATTTTAACGAAAACTTATTTATCATTTTTGACTTAATTTAAATCATTTCATAAATTTAGTTCCTAATGGATTCCCTCCTTATCTTCTTTTCTCTTTTTCATGCAAAATTGTGATGACAAAGGGGGAGAAGTTGTTGGAATCTATCGCTTTAATATTGATAATATTTAATAATGAGAACTTTTGAGTGTAAAACTTGTTTGAATGTTTTTTACCACACTTGCATTGTTGAATTGTTCTTCTTGTTGTTGATGATAAAGGGGGAGAAATAATTCCAAAATATGATAAATTGATGACAAATGTATGCAATGTATTTCATCATATATACTTAAAATATTTGCTTGATAAATTTCTTTCATTATGATAAGATATCGAGAGCTTAACTTGCTATTTTACAATTAATATCTTGCCATATAATGATGAATTGCTATCTTTGTCAACTTTTATATTTGAGATATCATGCTTGAAAATGGATGTCATGCCTTGACATCATTTTGATAAAAACTTGGAATCGTATATTAGACCATGATAGGAATCATGATATGCATGTTGATAAGTTTAGTGAGCTTATCTTATCAGTTTGTTTCTTGAATTCAAATGCCTTGAATTCAAGAATGTCTTTTCTCAAGTATGGCATATAGATAGGGAGAGTTAAGGTTAACTCCGTCATCAATTGATTGTCATCATCAAAAAGGGGAAGATTGTTGAATCTCGGATTTTGATGATGAAGTCAATTGTAAATTATTTAATCCAATTTATATGTTGAGAAAAGTGTGTAGGATTAACTACGATAGTAGTAAGACATAAAGCAAGTGTTGTGCCAGAATTAAGATTAAGATCTCGTTGGGAGTTTAAGAGTTCGTCGGAGGTTCTACCAGAACCAATCGTAAAGTCCAGGAACTTGCCAAAGAAGCTCATCAGAACTCGCCAAGAAGATCGTCGTAAAGTCCAGGATCTTACCGGGAGTCCGTCGGAGCATTGCCTAGAGTTCGTCGGATGTTCGCTGGAAGCACGCTAGAAAAGCAATTGACGCACCGGAACAAAAAGTGCTATGATTATATCTTAATTATCATAGTTAGATCATAAATTAAGTTAAGATTGGGAGGTAATCCCACTAACTTAATTAGGGGCCAATTAGGCCCTTAACAGGATTGAATTGGGCTGAATTGAGCAGCCCATTCAACCCCTAAATTCTTGGCCGACGGTGGCACTGCTTGGAAAGCTATGCCCCAGGTTATCTGGGTGATGGTACCATTGGCAGTTAATGCTGCCAGCGATGGTACCACCCTTGTCAAGCGGTGGTACCACCTAGTGTCAGGTGTCAAGCAGTGGTACCACCCAATAATGGCGATGGTACCACTAGTACCCCGAAAATCTGGGATGAGACATTTTTTTACTTCAATTTTGAAGCCATTGAGGCCTACAAAAACCCCACAATTTTTTGCATGAAAGGATATGAAAGCATTGGTATAATCTTAAGTTCTTAAGTCTTAAAGTATTGTAAAAGTGAGAAGAGTTCTCCTCCTTCATATCTTAGTCTTATAACCATCCAAGAAAGAGGAGTGAGACTTGTAAGAGTTGTCTCCTAAACCTGGCAAAAGGAGAAAGAGTTGTAAAAGGTGATTGGCCTTCGCTTGTTGAAGGAAGACCTTTAATGGATGCTGGTGATCTCGTCGGAGGAGGAATCCGAAAATGGATGTAGGTCACATTAACCGAACCATTGTAAATTCTGGTTTGCTTTTCATTTATGCAATTTACATTACTACAAATCTCCTTAATCTTCTCTTGTAATTTTACGAAAGCTTTTAAGTTCAAATTCTCTTCGAAACGGATTGAATCGAAACCATTTTCGTCGGAATCGATTTTAATCGAAACAAAGATTTTTGAAATCGAGAAAGTTTTTCGCTGCACTAATTCATCCCCCCCCCCTCTTAGTGCCGCTCTTGATCCTAATAATTTCTCTCATGACACCGAGAGTGGATGATCCTCTATCGACACTCAATAACTCTCGTAAGGTTGACTACCACTCTCGATGACCGGTTGTGCTAGATCTGGGACATCCAAACTTATAAGTCTGGTATCAAAGAGTGGAGTATTCATACAGAACATCCTTAGTGTTTCAAGTCTAAGGACCAGAAACACCACTGAGACTACGGAATCGTTGTCTAACAATAAGGTATCATCAATCATTTAGCATTTCGTAAGTGGGTTAATCAATGAACTCATTCCCTAATGAGCACCTGTATTGTATCGCTAGTGTCCCCACACGAGCATCTATGAGACTAACTGCATCCATCATTTAGACGGGTATACAATACACTAGTCTGTTCGGTTATCTCGATGTTCCTCTTGAGTAACCTATGATTGGGATTATTCAAGATATGTGTTTAAAAGTGAATCGATCTTCATTATCGTGATCTCATCATGATTTGATTCTCATTGCACAAATCCCAAGGATATCACAATATATATTTATATATGTAACAATTAATATAAAATAATAAATATCAAAATATAATAAAAAAAAAGATTGTATTAAGTCACATGTGTCATCACTCACATGATTGATTTACGAAACACATATGACTAACAATTCCGAAAGCTATGATAAAGCTGACATTCAGACCCATTAATTTTACACGGTCCATCACATTCGGACCCACTAATTTTACATGGTGCATGAAGTGTTTGACGAGAAAAACTATCTTAATTAGTTAATCCAGGTTAGAGAATGTTGATGCGTCGATTAAATAAAGTTAGATAAGCTTAAAAATATATGGATCTATATTACGTGGTCATAATTTAGTCGACGGATGATCAATTAACCTCGTAAGCAATTAAGGAAGACTTTGATGTTCGAAAGGATAATTATATAGCCATCAAATAAATATTTAAATCCTGTATTAGAGTGGATGGCAAGAAACCAAATACCGAGACGACTCCCTCTTATTCCCTTGCGATTCCTCGTTCCTCTCTCTCTCTCTCTCTCTCTAATTTTTTTCTTAAAAGAAAATTTAAAGTATTTTAGCGGTGAAATCGATAGGAGATAATTCTATTCGTAGCAGAATCAAAAGATCCAAGTTCGGAAGATAATAAAAATTCTTTCAAAAATTAAAGAGTTTATTGGTTCTGAAGAGATTGAGAGAGGTTTGGATTTCTGGAATACAAGAATCAATTGATAGGGGAACGCTTACCACCAATTAGACCTCTAACACTTGATGATGCATTCAACACATGGAGACTGAGGATCCCAATCAGCAACCATGCCATGTCAGCATCTCCCCAAATATAAAATGTCAGGAAATATTTATCTCAAAACATAGAATATTTTTAAATCGATTATATCACAGTAATTGAGCTCAGTCACTGTTTACTCACACCTTTTATTATCAGTCTTGTGTAAGGAACTCAGATCCAGCTTCTACAGTCACCGGTGGAACTGCGCCGAGTGATTCCAAAGCGACCGCCGCAGCTGAGAACTTGTCGTCCAGCGGGGAACGGATGAATGCCTGGTTGCCGACGCCGGCGAGCAGCCAGAAGAAGCGGTTCCGGACCAAGTTCAAGGTGGAGCAGAAGGAAAAAGATGCTGGATTTTACTGAAAAGGGTGGGGATGGAGGATTCAGACCCAAGCAAGGGTGGGTTGACGAGGAAGACGAAGCCACCAGCGCAGCAGCAGCGACGGCCATGAGATTATGTTCGCATCGTACGAGGGGTGGGGAGGGGACGGCATGATGAAGACAGAAACGAAGCATCCGCATTGGTATCATCAACCTGACTTGCTTAGAGGTATTGGCTACACTTGGTAATCGGTCAGATCATCGGCTAATTGCAACACAGGTAAGTTCAAAGATATGAGCATTCACGTGCTGGAATAGCCACACTCGAAACTCCTCTTATCGACTACATATAAGTACTCACACAATGATTTAATATGGCAAACATATAAAGATCATTTCGTAAATGATCAAAATAAAGAAGCTCATAAGTTTCGAAAGGATAAAATTGTATAATTTCTTTACGAAACTATGAGTTGCACCAACGAGTAAGTGAATAATTTTTTCACGAACCTATGAGCTGCACCAACGATCGATCGATCAAATAATTCATCATCGTTAATCATATAAAATCAAAAACTCAACTTATCCTCTTCAGTATAGTGTTTCCGTCCTCCTATCATAAGAAAGAGATACTTTGTAAGAACACTGATCAAAACAGCAAAGTTTTTTCGTATACTGCTTCGTCTAAAATTCAAAAGAAAATATGCTTTCATGGAGAGGAACGGATCAAAAGGTCAAAACAATATAACTGAAACATAAAGTGCATAGAAGATCAAATATATACAACAGAAAGCCACAAGGAATTGTGATTTATAGGGGAGAAGGAACAGATCAAAAGGTCAACAACAATACAATCGAAATATTATTTACAGAAAAAACATGTTTTAATAAATGTATAAAAGTATCAACGTTAAAGTACTGAGCTGCATATCAACAACAGTATCGTTAACATTGAATATGGATCAATAAAGTATCCTTGAATGCATCTTCCACTAATAATAAATGTGCCCATTTATTATAGAATAAATGACTAATACTAGCAATGGCTCAATAAGAAATCTCTAAGTTGAATTCCTATAGAATAAAAATAAAGTGACAACAAGAATCAGGTTGGATCCGATTCTTATTATCATCTTATTTTTATGTCTCCTTTCTTCTGGTCTTGCATTCGATTCGAGATAAGAATAGTTGCATAATGTTAAATATATTTCTACGTAAGTTAACCTTATAAATCACATAACTATATGAAAATCAATGTCCAAAGCAATTCTTAACATTATTCATCCAACATTTAAGTTTGTATCTCGAAATGAGTAGGAGAGGATAGAATGAAAGAATTTGATCTTTAAAATTGTGTATATGTTTATTTTTATAATCAATAAGTTCTTAACTTAGGAAAATATTTCTTGAAACAAAAAATATCTTTTGAAAATTTTTTATTCGAATCATGGTTGACTCATTGTCATTTTAGGTGACAAGATCAACAACTAAATGAAGAAGAATATTTGGTATATCAAATATGCCTTTTTTATTAATTAATTAGACTTATGGTGTAATTAGATAATGTAAAATTATTAATATTAGTGATTAAAAAAAGTAGAGATAGATATTAAAAAATTATTCGAAACTACAAATATAAATTTAAATGTTTTTGATTTAATTTAAGATATATCTTTTTTTTAAGCTTAGCAAAATATCTATTTACCCAACTCTAAATAGTAAGAACATATTCTATTGTTGTAATAATAAGACCCATTGAATTCCGCGGGTTCTCGTAATAGACGGTTCTGATGCGAGAATCGGATGTTCAGATTAAAAGTAAAATTGGACAGGATCTTCGAACATGACGTTGCTCATAACCTCGAGAATTATGCTATCTTTCGTCCGATGTATGATGGACGGTCGATATGTCAACACGGCAGCAATATATATATTCTCCTCCTTGCGACGTGCCCCGTCTCGCATTCTCCCAAACCCTAACGAGGTCCGAGTGGGCGGCGACGATGGTGGCGATCGAACTCTATCTCTCCTCCTCCTTCCCTTTTTTCTATCTTCTGTCTTTCTTCTCCTGCACAGGTCTGACCTCGATTTGTTCGTCTGCGTTGCAGACTTTCAAGCGCAGGAATGGTGGACGCAACAAGCATGGCCGCGGCCACGTTAACTTCATCCGCTGCTCCAACTGCGGCAAGTGCTGCCCCAAGGTACCACCTTTTGAGATTGAACGATTAATTATATTTGATTTAGCATTTTGCTTGAGAGTTTCTGTACTAAAATATTTGGAACTTGGATTTATCTCTCGGTCTTGGTCCGATTGCAGTTTCTGAATCACATTCCGTTACACAAGAAAAATATTGATCTTTCTTCCTTTTTTCCCTATTTATATCTCTAGTTCGATCTCTTTCCATGTATTCTTACGGTCAATAATGCAACTTACCTATATTAATTTTATCTTGAAGGACAAGGCCATCAAGAGGTTTCTTGTGAGGAATATAGTGGAGCAGGCTGCCGTGAGGGATGTGCAGGAGGCCTGTGCCTATGATGGTGAGCCCCAAACTTGTTGCTAGTTCTTGTCTTAATTGAAACTTGGTTGTTTGTTGGAATATACTCAAAACTTTCAAATACTTAAGGGTACACTCTGCCAAAGCTATATATCAAGATGCAGCACTGTGTCTCTTGTGCAATCCACTCCAAGGTTGTGAGGGTGAGGTCTCGCACTGACAGGAGAAACCGTGAGCCACCACAGCGCTTCAGACGCCGGGTACTTGTCCCAGATTTTACACTTATCTTCAAGTCTTGTCTAGTGTATCTTGGTGAATATGTTTGTAATGCTATTCATTTTGTTTTGCTATTTTTTCCCAGTTTTGTGTTTCTTGTATATGTGAATGGCTTAGTTCCTGCTTAGAACAAGAGATTGCAGATTGTTAATTTGTGCAATGCTAGTATGTTAAAATTTGAAATTTGGAAGGACAAAAAAGAAGTTGGATCAACTTGATATTTTGTTGATGTTTTGCACTGATGTTGTTAACTTTTGAAGTTGATAATCCTAGTGTAAATAACTTTTGAAGCTGAGGAGCTTCTTTTATTGTCAAGACTGCTAGTTGTTTTGGTTGTTTATGGTACCATGTTGCAGATCTAATCTGTAACCTTTTGTAAATGATATTTTTTGTACAATCTGATTAATTCTCACCATAGGTGACAACTTTAGGACATCTGTTCTATAACAAATTAGCATTTATTATGACTAAAAAGTACATAAATTCTCCATGTCGAGCTTATGGCTGTCAAACTTTTTATTGTTAACTTGGCTTGCTTGATCATACTCTTGATAGTGCTTCAACTGTTGAATCTTTTGCAGCAACAGTATTTTTCTTTAGAATTATCAGATTAAAGTGAACTTTTTGCTATCATTTATTGTGATTATAAGTCTCAATGGTATAATTTGTATTAGGCAAAAGCAGATATCCATGGAATCAAGTGATTTTGAAATATCAATTTCTCATAATATTTGATATATATAATTTATGTTTTGGTGGTAACAAAGGGATGGACCTACAAGTCAGGTATCATGGTTTACTTGTGAAATCAATTCTGTCCATTTTTCTTGAGTCAGTGGATTGAATTGCATCAGAAAATGGGGTTATATATCATTATGTAGTCTGAATTGAGGTTTTGATGATGCCTTGTTCTTGTAATGTCAGAAGATCTGAAGTCCAATGATGATTTCAATTAGCTGTTTAATTGGATCACCTAGATGGCATTACTGTGGAGTCTTACTATAGCCTGAGAATTCTACTAATGGGATGGATTGTTTCGGAAAAAAAAAGGATTCACAAGCCCCTGATTAAAAAAAGAAAAGGATGAAGAGGGTGGCGCAGAAGGCTCCCATCAATAGGGAGCCTAAGGAGGATAGTGTATCAGAAGATTCTACAATTCTGTTTAACTTTCTAGTGGCAAGTGTTATTCATCATATATTGTTTCACAAAAACTGTCAATTGTCTTGGTGCATCTTGTCACCTTTGTATCCAAGAAAAACCTTATCTGGTCGATGTGATGGAAATTCACTAAGCTGGAAGAATTAATCGTAATTTACCAAGCAAGACATGTTAACTAGATTAAGAGTGGTAATCTAGAGTTTGTGTTAATCGATTGCATCCATCTGCTTTATGGGTTTTGCCTTTGGGAAAATGTTGGAAGGAATATTAACAGCAACCAGTAAGTATATAGGAATAGAGCGATGAACCATTGCAGTAGGTGTTCTAGGGATATGGCCTATTTTTATAGTTTGTTGCTGATATGTTTCAGATAGTATGCATTTGTTTGTATTGCCATCGAACAGAAACCATGTTTTGAATTTACCTGCTTCTGATGTTTTGAATTTACCTGCTTCTGATTGATGGATTGATTTCATTATTACTTGTGATGCAGGATGATCTGCCGAGGCCTGGGCAAGGACCTCGTCCGGCCGGAGCTGGAAATCCACCTCGGCCATGATGCAAGAATTATCTTATGCGACATTAAAGTAGTTTTTCTTTTAGACTAGATCCTACGACTAGTATCAAGTACCAAGTGACTTGTTTATGGGAAATCAATTAGAACCTTAATTTGTAGTAATGGTTTCATTTTCTTGTTTCGAATAGAAATATGTTATTGGCAAACTAGTTATTAATGATGTTATCCAAGTATGTGCTTTGCTAGCACTCTTTTCAATAGGTGTTCATATATTATGTATGATTTTAGTACTGTTACTAAAATATCATTAAATTTGAATTAATTTCTGATGAGCTTACGTCAATTAAACAATTGAACTTTGATAAGATGTTATAATCATTACGAGGACTACATATTTAATATAATTAGGATAACTTGATAGAGTGTTTATAATACTTAGTTACGTGAGTCTCATAATATCTAAGTATGTTCCAATTAAATCACCGCCATTTCTGAAAAGATTTAAAATACCATTAGAACTATTTATATCATTAATGAGATTCCAAAGGCGTATCAAATGGTATGATTTTAAAAATAAATTATCAATTGATTTTAGAAAGCCAAGATAATACTTAGTTAAATGTTACACTAATAATAAAATTGAAGTCATTGAAAAATTTTA
The DNA here is from genome assembly GCF_036884655.1 of Musa acuminata AAA Group. Lineage (NCBI taxonomy): Eukaryota > Viridiplantae > Streptophyta > Magnoliopsida > Zingiberales > Musaceae > Musa > Musa acuminata. Next base: position 30,075,655 of record NC_088354.1, read on the forward strand.
TTTTTTGTTTGTATGCAACATATTTTTTTTCCCATTTCTTTTATATCTATTTATCTATACTTTGGTTTTTATCAATATGTGTAAAAGATTCTAAATTGCTCGGCCCTGAAAAAACCAAAAAAGTGTCAGGAGATTATTAAATATAAAATTACTTTTAATTATTGAGAATTTAAAATGATTAACAATTATTTTTCTTCTTATTTATTTATCTTATCTTTGATTTAATAATGATGAATCCCTAAAACAATATAAAAGATGGCAGTGTGTACGTCTGCCCATCAAACGCCCAACCCTTCCTCACTCTCCGTTGCAGCCTACGACTCGCCCTTCTCCCTCCCGCCCCCACCTTCTCCTCCTCCTCCTCTTCGCTTTACCAATGGCGACTTCCCCGGCGAACTGTCTCCCGGAAGCCGACTCCTTGCCCGATGGGTTCGTCGAGGTGTCTGCCGACCCCCCGCCTCGGCCGGCGTCGTCCGACTACAAGGACGCCTTGCTCGATCTTCATTTCTCGGGCCAACGGCTCGTCGACCCGTCGCCCCCGCCCTCGGAAGCAGCGGAGGGGACCCTAACTCCGGATTGTCTGGTGGATGGGACGGAGAAGTTTGTTTTCTCGACCGACTTCTTGACGAGAGAGGATGGCGTCGGCGATTGCTCCGACTCGGTGGCGCGAGATGGCATCTCGGAGTCGAAGCCTGGTGATGATGCCTCGAAGGAGATGAGTAGAACCCCGAATGAGATCTTGATAGGTTCATCTGCGGGACGAAGTAGCCAAGGAGACTGCCAGAGTTCCGAAACAGGTTAAAGATCTTTCTTTTTTCCCCTTGTCATCTGTCTACGGTATCTATCTTCCTGTTTACGTTAGGTTGCCTTGCTAGTTCTTCTCGTTATCACGTTTCGTGCAAATATGAGAGATAATGTTTGTGATGTCGGGATCAAAACATATAACTATTGCAGTTGAAAGAAATCTAGTCAGGTTACATGAGAAGCTTGTAGTAATCAGCGGTAGCTAAAAGAATATCCCGTTGAGGGCCAACAGTTGATGGAAAAGGGCACATCATAGTCAATTACATAATATTTTCGAACAAGGAGATCATTGAAACATGCAACAAGAAGAAAATGAATTCTAATGAATAAGCTGCAGTGACATGAATGAACATATAGTAATTGGAGTGCACAACAAAAAAGAAAATATACAATCTTTATTTAAGAAAAGGAGCTTAAGGTAGTGTCCGCATTATGATGTAGTTGGGTGCAAAATTGACAAATTTTTTACTATAATTTTAGTTCTGAAAAAACTAACTACCTTAAGTGGATATGAGTGAGGTCTATCCTAGTCATTCCCTGTTATAGGATTGTTTCTCCGGCATTTGTTGTGTTTTTTAGGATTTACAATTGTGAATATAGCCTGCAAGAAGTGATGGGAATTTTCAGGTGAATCCTGATGTTCAGGTTAATTTAGTGAAACCAGATGATTTTTTGATGTACTTAGTTTATTTTATGCTCTTTTTTGTGAGGGGCCTGGTTGTTGGGTGGATGGACCAGCAGGACTAGTTACCACTTTAATCTACTAATTTTACTAAGTGTTTCATCTTTGGAGGTGATCACAAATGAATTGAATCAGTGAATGAAAAATAAATTTGCATAAACTAAATGTAATTAAGATGGTATCTTGACTGCCATGTAATGTGCATTAACAAATTGTGATAGTAAATCTTTTTGATACCAAGAAATTTCATAAGCCACCACATGTATATAATGATGCAAAAGCAATCAATTAGGATACAAATATATTATATTATCATGATGATAAAGATTGCTTAAACAAGCCTTCAATATGATTAGATATTTTTATTATTGGAAACCAACTAGTGAGCAATCAATTTCATAAGGTTTTTAATTTCGAATGATATCGTCCATACCGGGCGTTACGTATCGGTTCGCCAGCAGACCAGTATGCAGACCGTTCGCTACCATTGATTGAGACTATTTTCGCCTCGTTACCACGTGAAATCGGTCGATGACGATCGATTTCGACCGTCGCTGCTCGCTACGGGACGGTATTAGCTGAGGGAGAAGGAATAAGAGGGAGATGAAACGGGAGAACCTGGAGATCCGACATTGCTCTCCTTCGACGATCCCGATCCGTCGCCGTCCTCCCTCGTCGGACATTGCAGATGAGATGTCGCCTCCTCCTCATTTGAGGCGACGAGGCCTCGACGTTGTTGGTGACTTCTCCTCATCCGTGCGGGAAGAAGAAGCTTTGGTGATATATATATATATATATATATATATATATATATATATCGAGCGATACACCAAAGCGTATTGCTCGGTATACTCGTACCGTACCGTATCGAGCTGAGCTCGATATTCCGGTATGGTATGAAATTACGAACCTTGATATTATCATTTAAGCTTTTACCTGATGTACCTAAGCATGAGAAGGTCCTGAAGAAGGTGCTTTAACATAGTTTCAAAAGAGAACTAGAGACTGTGACCTTGCGTGAAGATATCCAAGTACTTCGAAACACAAATATATAGCGGACAAGTGAAAGAAATTGTGCTAATGCTTAGTTTGCATTTTGATGGTATCTGTGAACATTGTCCATAATATGATTGACATAAAAATTGTTTTTGCTTCAACTATAGCCTTTAGTTCAAATTTAAGGATGTTATGTGAGACAAGGACCTCCCTAAAATCTTTAGTGACAATATTTGGAGTTGAATGCTGCAAGCTGCATATTTGCAGTAGTGATGTCCACAATAATGGCTTTGTGAATTTCCTTGTTGTCTCTGCTGCCTGGTCATGCATGCCACATATACACTTGTTGTCTTTAATATTCTGAAAGCAAGTAGTCCTGGCAATATAAAGAAAATGACGATGAATTAATTTTCCCTATGGATTTTGCAGAAACAAAAGGCCAGTTGGAATTAAATGCCATCAATCTAAAGGTAAGATTGTACCGCAGGATATGCTGAATGTTCAAAGTGATTTGTGGATTACAAAAAGCTTGACGCATTAAGTCAATTATCATGTTAACTACCCGCACATCAATTCTCCATATCTTCAGCTTGTTCAGGTTGATCTCACAGATAATTTACCTTTTGTTCAGGGATCTATTTGTGATAAACACAGTTCTTTTATTTATTTTTGGCTTTCAGATGTGCTACTTTTATAAGGCTTTCTTTATCATTGGAAAATTTGTTTGGCTCCTTTTCACTCGAACCATTTTTATGTGCATGTGATTTCTCTTGTCACAATGAAGCTGGTTGGGTCCTCTACCATCCTACTGTGTTGCTCCTTTCAATTGTTTCTTTAAAGAGTAACAATAATTCTTACAGGAAAAGGAATGACACATATATTAATATGGTCGATCTATAAATGAATCTTAAGTTGCTTTGTTAGTTTTCTGATCAAATGTTTTGCAGCTTTGTAAATAATCTCAGTCCAACTTGTTTAAAATAATATATATATTTTTTGCTGTAACTTCTATTTATCAATGGTCAAAAGGACTTAAAAATCAATCTTTATTCTGTAAAGTCATCCTTATCAAAGTTTTGCTCTATGGTGTTCTGTAACATTGTATGGAATCACATTATAATTTGAGATCATCCAGAGAATACATATTTTTTAAAATTAAATTTAATTACTTTTAGAGTTCATTTCTGTTTCTGTGAGAATATGTAGTCTTATACTTTTTGTAGTTTGTCTAATAGTTCAATATTCTATGTTCCCACATGCTTCTAGTTATGTAGGTATGATGATCAAACATACTTCTTTAGTTGGTTCATTATGTCATCTTGTGATTTGAGCAAATTCCATAGATATCTGTAGCTTGCAAACAAGATTGTATTGAATTACAAAAATCAGCTACACTTCATTACTTGCAACATGTATCTTGCATAATTTAGCTTGCAGAACTATAAGAAAGATTATATTTTTGCTTTTGATAATTTAAGTGGATTTATTCTAAGCGTTTTAAACACTTCTTTGATCATGTAAAATATTAAATATCTTCTCTTATTTAATGGTCAAAGTTTTGCTCCATGGTGTTCTGGAACATTGTATGGAATCACATTATAATTTGAGATCATCTAGAAAATACATATTTTTAAAAATTAAATTTAATTACTTTTAGAGTTCATTTCTGTTTCTGTGATAATATGTAGTCTTATACTTCTTGTAGTTTGTCTAATGGTTCAATATTCTATGTTCCCACATGCTTCTAGTTATGTAGGTATGATGATCAAACTTCTTTAGTTGGTTCATTGTGTCATCTGGTGATTTTAGCAAATTCCATAGATATCTGTAGCTTGCAAACAAGATTGTATTGAATTACAAAAATCAGCTACACTCCATTACTTGCAACATGTATCCTGCATAATTTAGCTTGCAGAACTAAATTATTTTTTTGCTTTTGATAATTTAAGTGGATTTTTCTAAGCATTTTAAGCACTTCTTTGATCGTGTAAAATATTAAATAGCTTCTATTATTTAATGGTCTTTCAGGAAGGAGTTGAAGCAAAACAAAAAGTTACAAAGCGCAACACAAAGTCAGAGGAGCTGCTAGAATATACTTTGAAATATCAAAAAGTAATGTTAGAGAGAGATGCAGGTTAGTGATAAAAATTAATTGTATACAATGGAATGTTTAGATTCATACAATGTGCATTGTGGTTGTTCGCCACTTTGAAACTGCCATGAAAAGGTTGGCTATCAATTCTTAAACTAGAATGCACTTTGATGTATGTTTGTTTTGTCTTTTAATTCACATCAAAACTTTTACTAGCTATAATCTGTTTTATACCAATTTGTATGAGTCATCTATATATTTCTTGTAAGGAATGTGAAAATAAAGAACTTGAGCAAAATTGCATAAAGAGATTCTTTTACTGTGATATGGATCAATGTTGGACTCGGTTAAGGGAAAAAATTGAGGAGATGGAAATTTTTGAAAATTGCATTTATTAGAAGCAATACAAATAATGATGCTTTATGATGTGGATAGAGCACTCAAAATTACTGAAATATAATGGGTTCTTGAACTAACTAGGGTGCTCATCTAGGTGAATGGCTAAAATGAAATTTTATAAAATTGATTTAAGTTGTAAATGAACCTAAATAGTAGGCTAGCAAATTAATTTCATATGTTAAGTTGGGAAATAGGAGCAACTTGTGTGGTAAAATTTTCCACTTTAAAGACAGCGTCTCATAGAAAAATTTAATCATAAATAGATGGTAACAAAAAATATTTGTCCATTCTGGATAGGTTGGTGAATAAGTTAATGTCTCACATGAATTGGATCTAAGCTTCGAGATGCTCACCTATGCTGCTTTGTCAATCTTTCCTGATTTATGTGAGATCCATTTGTTTATTTGCCTGCTTGATGGTAGCTTGCTCTTGCATTTACGTCCACTTCTGTCCTCCATGGCTGTGTAATTTATTTTTATCAAAGGGAGGAGCCAGTATAATCTCCAATTGTGTTTTGAAACGTCACATTCATCAGCCAACTTAAAACAAGTTTTTCTCCTTCTAGCCAATTTTAGTTTTGAATTTTAAAGGTTAATCATATATTAGGGATGGCCAATAAAACAGATATCGAGTAGGTCTTTGAAGCAGTAGAATACTTTTATGACCTCATTGTTCATACTTATAAATAGCAATTTTTTTTTTCTGATTCTCCTCATGTTGCTTATAATTTCCTGTGAATTTGCTTGCTTCTGGAAGCTGTTGCTGTTCGTGAGAAACTTGAGTCACTTTGCAGGGAGCTGCAACGTCAGAATAAAATGCTTATGGTACATTTTCCAAATTGAGAGGTTGAATGTATCTTTATTGCTATGTTGACATATGCAACCTTGCTTCAGCCTGATATGACTTGTGCAGGATGAATGTCAAAGAGTATCTACAGAAGGACAAAATATGAGACTCGATTTGTCTACAAAGTTTAATGATGTAATTAAGGTAAGAACTAAGACAATATATCTTAAGTGTTTGGTTTTTTTTCTTGTCCTCTAATACATATACAATTTTTTTTTAATATTTTTAAAATCAAGTTGTTATCTTAAAGTTAAGACATTAAGAACATAACTTCTATCAAACATCTGCTTGTGAAGTAACTAATTTCTGTTCTACTAGTGATTTATACTGATGATCTATGCCACACTCCAAGACTAAGACTTAAATGATGAGAATGTATAGAGAAATCCATGGTGAACTATAGTTGTATAGTATATAGATTTTCTTTGACGTTTCTACATCTCTTCACACTTTTTTGCTTGAATTTTTTTTAGTGCCCTGAAACAGTGAACTGGTTGAACATGGCATCATTGGCCTAGTGTTATGATGAAGAGCAAAGTACAGCACCGAATTTACTGGATATGAATTATAAAGCAGCAAAAAGGAACTGTTGGAAAACCATGCAACAGAGTGCATGTGTTTCCAGAAACCGAGAATTGAAAGTTTCTTGGACCAACTGAAATGACCTTTGAGACAAATTGGAGATATGATGGATGGGCTGCACAATAAGTAAATTATATTAAGGCTAGGATTAGTCATAAAACTACATTAAATAGGACAGTGACGCATGGGAATCTACTTGTCTATGTGTGGCCATATCACGAGACAGGTACTTGTTTATGTGTTGACACATTAAATACATCATATTCCTTCCACGATTTTTTACTGTATCCCAAAATTTGTTTCTAGAATTATTCCTTTTACATGTCTTATGGTTATTGGTTTTGTAGTGGGGTGTGTCCCTTTTTCTGTTTCCACTACTAAAATTTGTTAATCAATGGCTTTTGTGTTGTAGGATATCACCAATAAACTTGAGGTGCAAAAAGATGAATGCCTTTCTCAGCTCAATGAAAATGAGATGTAGGGTTCCTGGAGTTCTTTTTATATTGATTGCAACAAGATATCTTTACACGAAGAAACTTTAAAATAGGTTTATTTTTCTGGATTATATCCTTATCATCTAATTTCCGCCAATTGTGAGTATGATATTTGAAAATTTCTTGATTAAACTGATACTTATATCAAGATAAAGAGGAATTATCAAGATAAAGAGGAATTAAGAATGACATGATAGATAACACTCCATCAGGCAGTTGTAGATAAGGCTCAATATGAAGGCATAGTAATTATGCAACAAAGATATCAGTCAAACTGCCATATAATGCTTTCTTACAAGATGTTAAATACATTTAGGAGCAAGTTACAGGGATGGCATAGGTCATGAATATTCTTCTATAAGCAGTGTTATTAATAGCCTTTATAGCTTGTCCGTGTACTTGCATTTGTTATGACTTCATTTTTGCCTTGTCTTTTTTAAATCAGTTGCCAATCACATATTGAATCACATGCCAAACAATGCTAGCCATTAAATGCAGGTTTTCTGGATTATATAGAGCTGTACCAATAACCACAGCCTGCTCTTTGTTGGCAGGTGTTGGCACATGCTGTAATGACTCTGCATGTGTGATGAATTCATTGTCCCTCATCTACTGTTTTACATATCTTACGGAAACCTAGATAGTGTAGATTATCACTGGAACAAGATACTTGAACATGAATATTGTTTTACCAACTCTTTTTTTTTTGTGGAAAGGGAGATGACAATTGGTTTCTTTATTCATAAGTTCTTCATTAATTAAAACATTGGAGTGCATATCTGGAAGTCTGGAGCCAACCTTCTTAAAGATTACATGTTTTTCCAAGTTGTGCTTGTGAAATACATGAAACATTGTAACTTCCCTTACCTTTCATTTGGCTTTCTATCTAAACATGATGATGATATTTGTGCAAACATGCACACATGCAGTATCTGCTCTCAGCAGTAAGAATAACCTCCGAAGTTGGGGTGACTGGTATGAGATGTTTACCATTTCACAAATATCTTACTTATCAGATGAAAGTCTTGATGCCCATTGTCCACGTCATCACATCTGTTAGAAATTTTCTTCCTGTTATGTGCAAAAAGATATATGTTAGTTCACCCTTTATTTAGGCTATTATCTTTCTTAAATGGAATTTTTACACGATGTTGAAACTTACATGTTCATCTCTGTGTTTGTTAATATGTTGTTGTTCCTGATGTTTATGATTACTAATGATTGCTGATGATCACTTGGTTTTCATTAATTTTCATTAATTTATGTGACAAATATTATGTTCCAAATAAGCATGGGTATGTTACAGCTGCTAAGTTTTTGGTTATGCACCTAAGAAGTGTTCCTAGGTAATGTAATAATGATATGTTATATTCAACTTACATAGCATTATGTTGCTTATTCTTTCCTGATGTCAGATGATGGCCCTTTCTCTTTTATATTATTGAGCTACTATTCTTTACAGACAAATTACTTGCTTTCTTTTAGGTTGAGAAATAAGATAAAACTCCTTGCTGACCAATACTCTCTCTCTGAACAACATTTTGCCCAAAAGGTAAGGTCTTCAAGGATTTTGTATCTTCTGAATTTCTGTGATGCAAGTTCTGATTTTAGATAAACCATAACTTTGACTTTGAGGCTCACTAGTGTTTTGCCCTTTCCATATAAACTGTGTCTACAGTTACAGCAGAAGACGCTAGAACTTCAGCTTGCTGATCTAAAACTTCAGCAACAGGAACGGAAGTCTGCTAAGGAACAAACCCAGATGCAATTGTATGCTGAACAGGTTTCACAGCTTTTGGCCACTGAGAAGAGTTTGCGTCTACAGCTAGCAGCTGATGAAGAGAGATTTCAGCAATTCCAAGTATCTGAATTAAATTTGAAGTTTATGTAGAAAGTGTTTAAATAATAATGTGTTAGGCATAAATCAATTGTTAATTATCTGTTAAGGTCAAACTTAGTTTCGATTTTGGCAAAGGACACTGCCCAAGAAAAATCTACATAATAGTATTAGTACCTGAACTGGTATAATGTCTTAGAGATCATAAATAATGTCTCGAAATAGCAAGAGACATACTCATGCCATGTTTTTTTAATGCAGGATTTTGCTTACTATCTTAGTTGAGCCTAGTCTGAGAGTAAGTCAAGTCTGAGGTTTAGCTTTTCTTTTTTCATGCAAAACTAGAAGAAATTTTTATTACATCAAATAACATACATGACACTCATACTTGGACTCGAAGCAGAAACCTATCACTAGTGGAATATTGCAGTAATAACCAATCCAGAGGTCTCAACAGAGACTTTTGCATATTTTTATGTGGATTTTTGTTTTCACTTTTTTTCTACGTTTAGAGAGTTCGCAAAGGTTTATACATAATGGGCCATGCAACTATTTGTGATTGGTCTTGTAATGCATGATTGATAGATACATGTATTTTTATCAATGAGCAGACATCTCTCTCTCTGCCCCTTCTGTGATCTTGTTTGTCATATTTTCTTCTGTTTCTACTATTGATTCTGTTAGGTTTGAGCTATCAGTTTACATCTCTTTACTTTCTCATTTTTCTCTATTTTTAGTACATCATTTTCTTTCTCTCTGTGTCTATAGCAACTTGATCTTCTGATGTCATTTCCAGAATAAAGCATTAGTCTGATTGTTTTCTCTTAACCCACCATCAAACCTTACTGCTTTCTGTCAGATTTGTCATTATTCTGACCAAATTTAAGATCCTAATCCTCTTATTGTTCTTCTGTGTATGGTGTCCCTGTACACTGTTACATCTGGTCACCATGGATACTGCAAGAGAAGCTGAGAGCCTGAGACATTAATAATCAGGCTTAACTGAATAATCCATATTGGTAGAATGGATTTAACTTTGTCCAGCATCTCATGAGTCATGATGGTGATGAGCTGTATACAATACATGGTACATGACACAAGCCACTGACGTGTAAAAAGGTGTTTTGGCACATCCTTGTCATGACAAGGGCTGATGTTTCTATTTTCATGTTGAGGTGGTATGTCATAATTGTAAGTGTAAAACTCACCAAAACTCAAGACCATCATTTATGGAATGTCAAACCTTTTATAGCTTTTCAAAAATTGCAACATCAAACTTTGTTTCAACATTTAGCCTCTCCCCCTCATTCAGATTTGTTTCTGTTGCTTCAGTTTTTCTTTTTGTGCCAGTTATCCACCTTTTCATCTATCACTGGGAGTTGAATAAACTGTTTACATATTTGTTTTGTTTAAGTGGATAATAATTCTTTTCTTTCTTTTCAGAACAATAGTTTTAGATGTTGACATACTTTGTGCAGCATGTAAAATTGGATAGCAATAGATTTGATCAAATTCATGTGGTCATAATCATGGGATGTTTCCCATTGTGATGGTGAATGTCATAATTTACATGATTAGTGACTTGAACTAATTACCTCTGCCTCCATAAGACATTTGGTAGATGTCTTTCCCATTGGTATAATGGTGTATTGTTTACAGCACAGGACATGCCATCTCTATGTTCCAACCAGAACCTCGTAGCTTTATCTTCTTTCGACAATGCAATAGCAAAACACCACAACTAGATATTCATTTTTTATATTCTATTAAAATGTAGGTTGCTTACCTTCACGTCTGAATTCCCTAGTACTTATTGTATCTATCACCTAGCATTCTCATCTACCTGTTTCTTATGTTGTGGACCTAAATTTTTTTGTTGCTAAGATTTTATCTGAGAAAGGTAGGATTTATAAAGTTTGGTAGTGTAATAAGTTATGTCCTCACCAGAACCTCACAGCTTTATCTTCTTTCAACAATGCAATAGCAAAACACCTCAACTAGATATTCATTTTTTATATTCTATTAAAATGTAGGTTGCTTACCTTCATGTCTGAATTCCCTAGTACTTATTGTATGTATCACCTAGCATTCTCATCTACCTGTTTCTTATGTTATGGATCTAAAATTTTTTGTTGCTAAGATTTTATCTGAGAAAGGTAGGATTTATAAAGTTTGGTAGTGTGATAAATTATGTCCTCACCATGAGAGGCAATGACTGAATGAGTGTTAAAGAATGACAGCTTCTTCTTATTGGATTTTTTATGGGACAAGGGATTATTGTAGCTCTTGCTCTTCCTTTGTTAGTCAACAGATTGAATTTTCTTCGAGTTCAGGTTTATTTTTATATCTAAGGCCTTTATCTTTCAATTCTCGTTTCTTGTTCACTTAATATAAATTTTACGTAGATGATAGTCGACAGTATTATACAGTAATAAGTTACTTAACGCTGCCTCAGGATGCTTTGTCAAAAAGTAACGAGGTCTTTGAAGCATTTAAGCAGGACATGGAAAAGGTAAGAATGACTTCGTAGGCATTGCATGTTGATATGGAACATGAACCCTCTGCTTTTCTGAATATATGATTTTACAGTATATTTACTCTTGTTATCTTCATATATGAATTAAGTAAATTCATTATAATTTACTCTTTGTGACTTGAATTTTAATCAGATGGCAAAATTGGTAAAGGAACTTAAGAAAGAAAATGAATTTTTGAAGAGCAAGTGTGAGAAGTCTGATATTGCACTCGTGAAGCTCATTGAGGAGGTAAGCTGAGCAGGCAAATTATATCAACATTTCGCTAGACTTACACCAATGTTCTTTACAAGGTCGTATTGTTTTGTTGATCAGTATCATAAGTTCCAAGTTAACAAACTGTTAAAAAGTTTTTTTTATTCTTGTTGATAGCATGCCTTGAGATGAAGCCATTCTTTTGGTCATACTAGTTCTTCCTGAATGTAAGATCATAAGCAAAAGCCTAAACTATTTATTACTACATATCACTGGGACTCCTATACGAGTCATCTTGACTGTCATCATTCCCATACCTTATTGCTGAACAAATGCTGCTTTTTGTTATTTTTCCAGCAAACTCTTTTAGATGAGAACAATCTTCCAGTTATCAGATGTTTTAAACATGTGAAGAACTCCAAAACGACATCTGTCCATTTGATAAAAATCTGAATTTGATTTCCTCAATTTTAAGTTTCTTACTTGGGGCAGATATTCTAGATCCTTTTACTACTTAAAGTATCTCAGTATTTAACTCATGGTGTCTCACAGGCTTCTTGTGTTTATATGCTGGTCTCTTCTAGTACATTATCTACAGATTTTATGATTGAGCAAACTGATGCATTAGATAGTGTCGTAGAACTGTAGGATTGGCTGAACTTAAGTGGCTTGTTTTGCTGCTTTATAAGGGTTTAATTATCCTTGGCTCTATCTACCATATGAAATCAGTTGATATGAGCAAGGTCATAAATATTGATGATAATGGGTTTTGGCATGTTGCTAGCATGTGGTTTGGCATGTCTTCTTTACTAGCCAAAACATGTTTAAAAGTTTACTTATCTCTAGTGAATACTGATTAGTATTTGATACCACAACAACAGGATTTTAATGACTCAGCATGAGAATCCCTCTTTCAGCTGAAGCTTAAATCCTTGGTCATGACACACCTCAATATTTCTGTTCTTTTTGTTATGATTTTAAATCATAATAAACTTCTTGCATATTTGACCAAACTCAGATAATAATAATTTTGGTACTGGCAGATAATAATAATTTTGGTAATTTAGGAAAACAACTCCGGTTATGATTTGCAAGTTATGACAAGAGAAAGCCCTTTATGTTTTGACAGCTTCCACTCATGAAAATTTTTATATTGAATAATGCAACAAATTGTCAAGCTGAAGAAACCACCGTAAGGTCCCCCACAATGACACAGGTTAATCAAGATATGATTATAAAAAAAATGCAGCATATTATTGCAGAATTATCACTCGTCTTTTACAATAGAGATTTTATAACTTCAAAGTTTTATTGTTTATTAGGAGGATCATTCTTTTGCAGTTTTAAGGTAACCACTAAGTTTATCCTTTGGTGATTATTGTTGGAGCCAGTCATCAACATATATGAATCATATCTGCCTTTTCATCAATCAAAATTGATGTTAATTTAGTGTCATGACCTATCATCATGTCCAAACTCTGCGATGTGTTTACCAGAAGTTCTTTGTTATTGTTTATCCAACTCTTCTGTTTATGGACATGTTGTTCTCATTATTAATTTCCTTTGCCCTACTGTTATGAAAGCGTGAGGTGATGAAGAAACAGCTAGAAAAGGTGAAGAATCAAAAGGAAAAGCTTGAATCTCTATGCCGATCTCTGCAGGCGGAGAGAAAACACAACTTGGTTAAGGCCACCTCGGATCCTGTTGCTGTTGCTGCTGCTCTCCAAGTAACTCTGTCGAACGAAGACTCCTCCTGACAAGTGAAGAAATCTTGATCATTCCCACTCTCAAGATTACAAAGGTGAGAAAAGAGGGTACCACTTACCACACCCCTTTTCTCCCTGTTGTATTTGTCTTTTTTGCGCTTGAAATGTTACTGTTATGTTATGTCGGAACGAAGCAAGCAATTGCCATTGGTGAATTGTTGCTTCCTTTAACATCTTCGAACTGCATGTGGTAAATCTTTCAAGTTATATGAAAGGTAAACCTGAGGGGGTTTGGATTATGTATCTTGATTAACTGTGTTGTCTTTGTTGTCAGTGCATTGCATTACAACCTCTCTTTCTTTTACCTCTGCATTGGTTGTTTCTTGTTGTTGTTTGACTGGTGGATAGGCTAATGCTTACTAGCATCGGCAGAGATTGATAAGATTGTGAAGTAAACCCACTGGCTTCATCATGTTCATTATAACATATCAATCAACCACCCGATTCATCATGTTAACAGCCGTAGAAACTCTCGACTATTTCTCTCCTCACTCTTGGAACCCTTATTTATCACTTCACTTGGAACCTTAATCTCGACGACTATTTCTCTCCTCACTCTTGGAACCCTTTTTTATCACTTCACTTGGAAGCTTCATTTTTCACATCGACAACCGTCTTTCCAGTTTGGATCCTCCTCAACACCTCAACCTTCTTTAGCATCAGCAACCAACTTTAGAAGAGACGACAATATATCAGAAAATTCAATAGGTAAAAACAGCATTGCCTGAGCACATTCAGCAAAACACACAAAAAAGTAAAAGGCGAAAAAGGAAATATAATAACAAGAACCAGATTAAGACCGAGCGAGGATTCTTACAAAGTTCATTCACACATCCAAAACACATAAAAAAGATCAGGACCAAGGTCACCATCAATCTACAAAATTTAGCTGAAGAACTAGCAAAGTCTGACCTATAATGTGATGTTCAGTAGCCTGAAGCAACCCGCTAGAGGTGTATTGAGTAGATTTGATCACCCAAATGCATGGATACCACTGCACATCATCCAATTAGCTCTTTTAGGAACTTCGACCATCCTTGACTTCCTAACTCTCAGTCTTCTGCATACCAAAAGACCCCAATAACCACAACTGCAAAGCAATATTTGTTGTCATCCTGAGATACAAAATATATAAGAAGCAAACTTACCATCAAGATTCTTTTATTTGTTTTGGTAGGAGCTCCGTGTTTACTCTCCCGGTGCAGAAATTCCTTGCTTGAGCCTTTCCCTTTTCATCTTCTTTTTGGAGACTGGCTTCTTCTTTTTTGGTGGAACCGTCTTTTGTGCATACGTATAGAGAGCATAGTTTCCGATGAGGAAGAGCAGTAAGAGTCCCCCCACAACAATCAAAACCACCAAACCTGGGTTGAACCCTTTAGGTGTCTCCTCCTTAATCACGTTTCCCTGTTGATATCAAAAGTTAGCCCACTTCAAATAGAGGGACCATTGGAATTAAGTATTAAGCCATATTCAAATATCATCATGGTAGGTCGGTGCTATTGTTGAATCAGTACAACCCCAATTCATATGGAAAATCTTTAAAGCATCTCGACATATCCGATTCACGGAACACAACCAGCACCACTTTGGGTGCAAATGTGAAACAAAGGAATAGAAACTTTTGACATTCTACACAATTGACACAATATTTAATAATTCAAAGTGTAACTGTAGATCTACTGTTCAAATAGAAAATTCTAGGATGCAGTGTCAGAAGTTGGTCAATCAAAAAACCTTAATCAGTCTGTTTTTCTGATCTTCGATTGAGCTCTAGCGATAACAAGACCTCATAATCATACACATCCATAGGACTAGTGAATGGGCATATCTATTGAGAAAATCAGTTAAACAGAAATTTGGCTGCTAACATGTTTTGGCAACTTTACGATCCTAAACCTTCATGTCATTAGATCCTTATAAACTTTGTTAGCAAGTCAACATGTGTTCAGCCTCTTTTACATAACATCTACGCATAAATAATGGTTCTTAGTAGAAAATGCTTCAGTGAATCCAAACGCAATCTTCACAAGGTTTTCTTGCTAAAAGAGAAATGTACCCATCAGGCTCATAAACCATATGAAGAAAATGAACTTTGCAGATTACATTGCTGTTGTTGCATTCAAGTTTGTTGCAAACTTCTCAGAGTGCTTTGATGAAACTTACCAGCTCTTTTGTTAGTTACAGATGCAGAGTATACATCAGAGAAAGAAATGACCTTGATAAAATTTTATATGGAAAACTCCAACAAAGCCAATACAATCTCACTCTCACATTTACGGTAGTCATTAAAGACAAAAAAAAAGGACACCTATGTTATTCATTGGAGTGCTAACACAGAACTAGTCATCATTATGCACTGATATCCAGTTAGTACAAAACAGGGAATTAGAATGGTTTAAAAAACAATAGAGTTTAACAGATCTACGAAGGGTGTTCCAAACTAACAATATATATCATTGTGGAATGATCAAGAATGTTGCAATTTGATGCCATAGACTTGATCAATAAATTAACAAACTACCAATATATTAACATTGTGGAATGATCAAGAATGTTGCAGTTTGATGCCATAGACTTGATCAATAAATTAAGAAAGCTAGTAGTGGCATGTGTTTTTTCTTAATACATTAGCTTCAGTTCTTCAGCAAAAATACTAAGTTGTAGTTTGATGCCATAGACTTGATCAATAAATTAAGAAAGCTAGCAGTGGCAGGTGTTTTTTCTTAATACATTAGCTTCAGTTCTTCAGCAAAATTACTAAGTTGCAGTTTGATGCCATAGACTTTATCACTAAATTAAGAAAGCTAGCAGTGGCACGTGTTTTTTCTTAATACATTAGCTTCAGTTCTTCAGCAAAATTACTAAGTTGCAGTTTGATGCCATAGACTTGATCACTAAATTAAGAAAGCTAGCAGTGGCACGTGTTTTTTCTTAATACATTAGCTTCAGTTCTTCAGCAAAAAATACTACAGTAACACAATATTACTATTAGAATTACAATCGAATTCCAAGAAAATCCCACCTACAAGTAACTCTAATTTTTATATAAAAAACCCAAGACGGAGAAAAATGATATGTAGCCCGAATGCGCACTTTGAGGTTCTAGCATGGTTCATCATAACCAAATAATCTTACATACAATCATCTTAATGTTACTGTCCAAATATTAAAACAGACATCTTAATATGTTTGGTTGTCCATTACATCTATGCAGGAAGAAGCATAGGTAGTAAATGTGCACAGATGGAAACAACTGCCACTATATCATCTGATCAAACAAGAGGAGAAAAAGGACTCCTCCTGGCAAACATATCAAATGTAGAGGAGTACACAGTAGCAGTTTCTGCACGGCAACCAAGGATAGTATCCAACCATCGTGCACAACTGGGAGTACGATGGATTGATATCGGTGACATAGGCGCGAGCCACAAGTCCGGTTAGCCATCCAACGAAATCAAACGTTGAATCACATCTCGAATCGATCATATTGGTCTGATCATTCGCCCTAACGAGATGATACAAGGAAAAAAGGCTATTCTCTTAAATGCCTCATGTCAGATCTGGTGATTAATTATACATGAAACGACGCCCCGATGAAATCTGCGCACCAATTTGGAATTAGAAGTGAAAGAGAGAAGAAGCAAACGGAGTCTTACAGCTGCATCCGGAAACTGTTCGTCCATGGCGATCGATCCTACCAGAAGGCGCCTGGTTCCGTTCCCTGGACGCAACAATTCGTAAGAATTCCACAGAAAGGAAGCCCTAATCCGATCGGAAAAGGGGGAAACAAAGTAGATCTGCACTCACCGCACTCGAATCTGATCTCCGGAGGACAATATCGAGGAAGGAAGCGACGACGTATTTCCACGAGACGACGACGGAGTACCAAATGGAGAGCACCTTTGGATCTTCCCGTAGTGCTTTACCTGCTCTCCACACTCGTATTTAAACTCGTTTGACTGAACCAAGCCGAGTCGTATTGGGTTAACTGTTACACGATGGGATCCGATCCGATAAAGAGTCATAGTGGGTCAATTGTTATACGATTGTCTTATGGGAGTTAATTTTGTCCGATCCAAACCGAACCGAACGGGTTAGATTCGATCCCGTCCGTCCCGACCGTAATGCAGTGAGAAGTGGAGGAAAACCCTAGCCGCCAATCCATATATAAGCGAACGCCGTCGGCTCTCCGAAGCACGGACGAAGGATCGATCGAGGAGTGCAGCCATGGTGTCGGGGTCGGGGCTTTGCGCGAGGTGTGTGGTGGTGGACGCACGCCACCACATGCTGGGCCGGCTGGCGTCCATCCTGGCCAAGGAGCTCCTCAACGGGCAGCGCGTGGTGGTCGTCCGCTGCGAGGAGATCTGCCTCTCCGGCGGGCTCGTCCGCCAGAAGATGAAGTACCTACGCTTCCTCCGCAAGCGCATGAACACCAAGCCTTCCCACGGCCCCATCCACTTCCGTGCCCCCGCCAAGATCCTCTGGCGCACCATCCGTGGGTAATCAATCTGTCACCTTAGCTCCACAGTGCCATGCCATGCTAGAGATCAAATCTTGGTTAGAAGAGATCTAAATATGATAGTAGTATGATAAAAATTCCAATCTTGCAAAAGCATTTGGTTTGATGGTCTCGGTAGTTAAGAAATGGATCTATTTTCTTGATTTTTTTTCCTCCTCAAGGATGATACCTCACAAGACGAAACGTGGGGCGGCGGCGCTGGCAAGGCTCAAGGCGTACGAGGGCGTTCCACCACCTTATGATAAGATTAAGAGGATGGTTATTCCTGATGCACTCAAGTATGGGGTTCTTGCCCAAATGATTTCAGGTACAGTTGTGTTAAATGTTGTCTAGTTTGTTTGATGAACTGCTGGACGTGTCTTTTTTAGGGTCCTGAGGCTTCAGCCCGGGCATAGATACTGCTTGCTGGGTCGGCTGTCATCGGAGGTTGGATGGAATTACTATGATACTGTTAAGGTGAGATCACGGTAGCTCTATGTTTAGTCCAATTTCAAACGTATGATATATATTGTCTCTTAGCTGCTTTGAATCATTTATACTAGTTCTTCAGTAATAATTACCTGCGTACTGAATTTGTTTGTTAGGTATATTGGAGTTATTTGCTTTGCTGGTGCAATGCTAACAATTAACACAGTTGAACAGTTTTTCTGGGTCATCGTTATCCATATTATTGTGTTCTTTTGCATTTTAATCTGCACATCGCTTGCACTGTTTTCTAGACATCAATTACAGGACCACATTCCTTCTCTGTCATCAATTACACACATCAATGTGTATCTTTTTTCAATGTCAACATTGAAGGTTCTCATAGATGGGGTATTGGCTGCTTTTTCTTCTTTCCTGGATCTTTTCCATACTTCAACTTTTTCTCTGTCATCATGGCAAGAGCAATCAAGAAATAATTGAGAGTATATTATTGCTTTGAATAATTTGTACTAGTTGTTGGGTGCAAATATTTGCATACTGAATTTGTTTCATTAGGAATATTTTGTTTGTTTATTTCGCGAGCGCATTGCCAACAAATAGCATAATTGAACAATTTCTCTAGTTCATTGTTATCCACATCATTGTGTTTTTATGTATTTTCATCTCCACAACCTTTGTATGGTTTTGTTGACATTGATTACAGTATACCATGTCTTCTCTATCCCTTAACATATTCTTTTGTGATTTGTGTCTTCTTTCAAGGTCAGCAATTGAATGGTGTCATAGATAGAGCATGAGCTGCTTTTTCCATTTTCCTGCGTACTCTAGCAAACATAAAACTTTTTCTCTGACTCTGTATGGCAAGACTAATCAAGAAGTTATTGCTTCCAATAGTGAATTGAGAGTATCACAAGCCTTCTCCATTCCTGTACATAGTCTTCTGTGATCTGTTTCTTCTATTTTTTCAGTTTGTCAAGTGATTCACTTTCATGTTTGAACTTGTCATGTGCTGAGCTATCATTTGTTTGATTAATGTGCTAAAACGAGATAGGATATGGTGCTTTTAACTGATGAAACATGTAAATGCTGCCTTCTCAGGAGCTGGAGGCAAAGAGGAAAGAGAGGGCCAAGGTGGCTTATGAAAGGAGAAAGCAGCTCACAAAGCTTAGGTTGAAGGCAGAAAAGGCTGCAGAGGAGAAGCTTGGTTCCCAGCTTGACATCCTATCGCCGTTGAATTACTGAGTTCGATTTCATTGCTTTTGCCAGAACGATATGGTTAGGCCTTTTTGTCATGTTTGTTGCCAGACCGAGTTTACCGTTGTTTGTTTGTGAAACATGCAACATGGGATTTCTTGAAATTAAGCTTATTATGGAAGACATTGTTAAAAACATCAAGCATTATGGTTTATTATGCGATAACAGGTCTTAATTGTTGCATACAGAAGATGAAGAAAATATTCTCTTTAATTCCCTTATGATAAGTATTGTACTTGTTGTCGAGGATCAGTAATTAAGAAAGCTTTATGAGTCTATAGTTTTACTTTTTTGTTGTGAAACAAATTTGAAATATTACTACAAGAGAATCTAACCAGGTTCAGGTGTTGATAAATAGCAGATTGTCTACTTTGTTCCTGGACTTGCTTGGTGAATGGTGGAACACCATTGTAGATTCCACTAAGATCATGGCTTTTCTAATCCTTGGTTCAATGATTACATTCTTATTAGTGGTATTCTGTGCTTTGTGTGAGATTATGATTTGAGCTGATCTCAAATTAACATTCTTTTTCAAAGAATAAATGATGAGGAGGAGATTTCGGATTTCGTTATCATTAGTCAAAATTGGTCGACATATCCGAAAATTTCAGATGAGACTTTGAATCTTTAATTGTTGACAAGTGAATATGTAAATAATATGCGAGCATTGATTTGTTATCCTCGAGCTTGATCAACACAATTCATTCAACTAGGCCCAAGTCACTAAGATTGTTTGAGCAAAGTTCCTCATTCATAACACTCGACAAGTATTAGGACGTTGAGCATTGATCATGGTGGGCAGTCAACAACTACAGTGGAGAAGTCAAATATCACCAATTCAACAAGTGAAGATTTATAGATTATCAATTAGGTCAAAGTACTTGACAGTATCACCTTTGACCGTGTGAGAATCTATCATCATTTTCTTGCTTCGTGAAATGAATTGACATCATAGTGAAAGTTTAAATAAATAAATTATATTTTCAGGATAAGTAATAACAACGTGGCTGTAGTTTAGTGGTTAGAATTCTACGTTGTGGCCGTAGAGACCTGGGCTCGAATCCCAGCAGCCACAAAAGGAGAACAAATTTAGTTTCCACATTTTGGCTAAAATAAACTAATTTTTTTATCCGCAATTAGCATCGATCATGTCGAAATACACATAATATTGACCAGTGAAATGAATTTTAGGTATATATGAAATATGAAAATTATTCATAGTCGAATGAATGAAAAGTCAAATATATAATCACCATTAATCTTTATTTATATTTTACCTAAAACATTATTCCTCCTCCATGTATCATTACAATTAACAGCACCAAAATAAAAATTTTGAGGATTCCTCTCATTCCATCATCGGAATAAGAGAAATAGGAATCGGAAATCCCTTTCCCACCTCTCTCTCTCTCTCTCTATCCCTCGTTTTCCCTTTATATATATTTATATATATAAGAAAATGTAACGAATTTGTTTGACACAAAAAACAATAAAAGGAAAAGCTATGTATACTAACGATTGCATGGTAAAGAACCAAGCCCTCTTCTTCTGGACCCTCCGATCGTGATCAGACGGCGGTATGGGCGCAGCAGAGTGGGCACCTCACGAGGCCGTTCTCGTTGCAGGCGGTGCATGTCCGGAATCCCCTGCCGCCCTTCTCGGAGTAGCACCGGCGGGATCCGCTGCAGCTCCGACAGAGTACGAAGCGGAAGTCGCCGCAGCCCTCGCATACCCCTACGACCGCCGGCGCCGCCCCCTCCACATACCGCTTCAGCTCCCCGGTCTCGTAAAGCCGCCGGATCTCCTCGGCCCCGCCGAAGTGGCGCCCCCCGATGAACACCTGAGGGAGGCCGAGCGGCTTGCGGCGGCCGCCGAGGATGCCCTTTAGCTCCCGCATGAACGCGGCGTCGAGGGAGACGTCGCGCTCGTCGACGGCGACGCGGAGCCCGCGGAGGATGGTCCGGACGTCGGCGCAGTCGTCGAAGGTCTGGCGGACGACGCGGAGGGAGGTGTAGTAGAGGACGATCCGCTTCTCCTCGCCGGGGGGCAGGCCGAAGAGGTCCTCCGGCGGGGTGCACCACGTGCGGAAGGCGGAGGAGGCAGACCGCACGCGGTGAAATACCGGCGCCGGCGATAGCATCGGAGACGGTGATGGGGATGGTGACGGGGATGGGGACAGAGACGCCCAGTAGGGTGTCGTGGATGGGTCGTCGGTGTCGTCATCGCCGAGGAGGGAGCGGACGTCCTTGAAGGAGGAGGAGGAGCGCAAGAAGGAGGAAGGGGGCGGCGGCAGCAGCGGGGGCGGGGGCGTGGGGGAGGCGGCTCCGCGACGAGGGAGGCGGAGCTTTCTCCATGGAGACCACATGAAGCGAGGGTGGCGATAGACCGAGGAGAACGATGGAGAAAGAGGAAGAAGAGGAGGAATGGGAGGAGGAGGCGGAAGAAGTCATGGCATTTAATTGGGCGAGTTGGGAAACGAGGGAAGCGGAGGAAAAGATGGAGAAGGGGGAGATGCAAAGCAAACTTAATTAAAGTTCTCTACAATGATGGTTAAGTTTAGAAGGTTGGAGTTGAGGTTATATGTGAAGTAATGAGAGGGCTGCTAATTTTAGTTCGATCCAAAGGCTGTTCTTAGAATAGCATCTAATACACAATCCATTTCAGGAATTAGATAATTATATAATATATTTTGAATGATTTATTATTTCTCTCATCATATCTAAGTTGAATCAATTTCTATGAATGGGTGCTAATAGGTGTGTATTTGCAGGGGCATATACATAAGTTTGCATTACTCCCCTTCTTTATATATATATATATATATATATATATATATATATATATATACATATATATATATATATATATATATATATATATGTATATATATATATATATGTATATATATATATGTATATATATATATATATACATATATATATATATATACATATATATATATACATATATATATACATATATATATATATACATATATATATATATACATATATATATATATATACATATATATATATATACATATATATATATATACATATATATATATATACATATATATATATATACATATATATATATATACATATATATATATATACATATATATATATATACATATATATATATATATATATACATATATATATATATACATATATATATATATACATATATATATATATATATACATATGTATATATATACATATATATATATATACATATATATATATATATATATATATGTATATATATGTATATATATATATGTATATATATATATATGTATATATATATATATATGTATATATATATATATGTATATATACATATATATATATATATGTATGTATATATATATATATGTATATATATATATATGTATATATGTATATATATATACATATATATATGTATATGCATATATATATATATATGTATATGCATATATATATATATATATATATATATATATATATATATATATATATATATGCATATACATATATATATATATATATATATATATATATGCATATACATATATATATATATATATATATATATATATATATATATATATATATATATTTCAAGCTAATCATAAGTTTTTATGAGTAGCATTGCATGGAGAATATAAGAATCAATAATTCATTTATAAATTTTAAAAAAATTAAATTTAAGTAACTGTTGCATGATAAATAATTAAAATTTTCAGCCAAAATTTGATTTTAAATAATATTAATTTGTGTGTCATGCCAATAGTTCCAATTGGATACAAAATAAAGTGATATCTACTTTTGTATTGGAAAAAGGGCAAATGAACGGTGATTAGGGCCTTCAATCTATTCTATGATCCAAGATGGAAGACTTCTTTTTTGGGATCAAATGAAGTTGACCCGCGGCGAGAGCCACGATTCGGACCGGCTCCATCCCCGGGTTCGGAGGTCGACTGGGCGGTGATAGGCGGCGATCCCGACGTCGGCCGCCAAGCACATCGCCGTGCGCTGCCGGGCCGAGGAAGTTGCTTCATTAGGTGCAAGAAGGACCCGTTCCCGGAGAAATGCCTCGATAAGGACCGCCTGGTCACGAGCTTCGTCCTAAGCCTGTAAGGATTCCATGCGTTAAGTACAATAATCTGCCTTTCTAGTACATTTATTTGTCAGTCTATCTGCATTTGTGTTCTCTCTTGGAGGACTAATTTGTGGGAGCGATATGCAGAAAAAAAATGGGGGGGGATTTTGATGCATGTACAAGAACAGATTAGGTTAAATTGCCAGCTTCATTCTACCTCAATACGATTTAATAATCTTCAAGTGTTTATACCCTCTCTACATTCTAAAATACAGATCACTCCAATGCATAAACTTTTCACGAGGACTTGTGATCAATAGACTTTTCACGATTTTATTACCATCAGTGGACGAAATACATACTTTCTGCAACTATTCCACCTAGGCCAATTGGGCAAAATGAGTGATTAATCTTGTACAGATGTTGTCATTTTGACATCTTGTTTTACTTTTCAACTATTCAGAGAAAAACTAATCTTGGACACAGTGATCGATAAATGGATGTTGGAGACAACAATTAACTCCTATATTGATCATGATTGAGTTACTTGCATGGACTTTAAACTCTAGAGGAATATATGGGATATTTGCAATTCTGGAGCAGTATTTGAGATACTTTGCAAGCTAGCAGTGTTCCTTAGGCAAATGCCCTTTCTTTGAAGTAAAGGGGTTCTAGTATCTTGCCATGCTGTTGTACTACCATGTAAGGGCAATGTTAGCTTTGGATGATGCTTTAAAGAAGGGTATCCATGCATATATTAATCAAAAGTCCTTGTGAATTTTTTGATACAGTTGTGACTGGTCTATTCTTCACTTTGGGAGTTTTACTTGCTATTGTTTTTTGTGCATGTGTGATAAACTCGTGAATGTAAATTGTTACCTTAGATCTCACTCGACCTATATGAAGTAATTATTGCATGGGTGATGAAGTGGTTTGGATGGTCAAGTGATGTGAGTCAACTTATGTCTGGAAACAACTGACTGCCTTTGGGCATGTGGATAATAGTTACAAATATTCACCAACATGGCCACCAGTATCAAACTGGTCTTGCTTGATAGGAAAAACCGGGAAACAGACCACTATCTAATTCAGTACTTGTTTTCAATTGCATATGCAATGAAACCAGACAGGATGATGTGATCTGCGTTGCCTTTTGTTGAACCATGCAAACCAGACTGGCCAATTCGCTCTGTGATCATCCTCTCTAGTCTCTAATGCTCTCAATCGCGAGTCCTCACTTTGATCATACTGTTATTGGTGCTTTGCCCACTGTCGAAAAAATGGAAGCTGACATAGAAAATAGGAGAGGAGGAGAAGAGGAAGGAGGAATCTAAAAATGTTAATGCTCGACTGTGTTGATAGATGCCCCACCTAGGCCCACCATCACCACAGAAGAGAAGGAAATTAGAGAGAAGAACAAGAAAAAAAATGAAGAAGAATAAAGTGGAAGGTGAAAAAGGAAAAGGAAAAGTTAAAAATATGGGAAAAAGAAAAGAAAGACTAAGAAAGAAAATAGAGAAAAAAGAAATAAAGAACCAAAAAACTTATCTATTTCCTGTTTTTGAAATATATATGGGTGATTAACTTATCTACAAATATATTTTCTTATACAGTTTTATAAAATTTCAACAAACTCGCTGAAAACTGATCTTAACATGATGCTAGACAGAGAAAAGGAGGGAGACAGCCATGTAAGAGGTGAAGAGAGTCATGAGAAACATGGTTTGTGTATCCTATGGACCCACCATCCAAGGAGTCAGGAGCTAGTACTAGGAAAGATTTTGTCATCTTTTTTGTTATCCAAGCAGAGGACTTCTGTAACTACAAGCTGAAAGGGAATGTTGTTCTGTCAGCCTCATTGATCTAAATGTTCCACAACGTTGGTCGCATGTTTCCATTTATACTAGAAAATTGTAGTCACTTGTGCAATTTTATTTGCAATTTGGCCTGCTTCATTTTTGGCTTACAATTGGCTTACATAAACTACTGTAGATGTGTTGCGAAAACTTTAGCTGTCTATCATTTAGCATCAAATATCTTCATGAGTTGAAGTATTGTACATGTCTTTTCCATTACTATTTAGTCATTTATATATTAGGAGTTTACAAGTGGTCAAATGAAGTTCCCGCAACAAGTTCTTTTATCTCTCTAACCATTAACTTGTAACTTGTTCTTCATCAACTTTCTTTAATGAGTTGGTTGGTAATTAAACTTCAGTCAACTAAAGATCAATTTCTTGTAGGCTGAAAGAGTTCCACGCCAATGAGTTTGACTTATGCAGCAAAGAGCAGGAAGTATTTGAGGAGGCATAATAACCGTGGGAGATTGCTGCCCCATGATCCTCAAATAATCAATGATATGCCACCAATCTGTAAGTTCTTCTATGGTCTTTTGCCATAGAAGTTTACTTTGGTTACTTGGTTTCAATACTTTTAGTTCTTTCCATGCCTACTGTACTGGATTTCATTTGAGCTAATGTAGCTTAAGTTTTTTTTAATGGATGTGGAAATAATATCTTGTGAAATGAAGTGTTCTCTTGTTGTCGATATCGATTCTTGCCGACTTTTCATTAGTGTTTGTTTTCTTCACCTTTATCTGGTCAGGCAGATGCTAAGGACTTGTGATCCATCCACCAAATGGTCATTCCTTTGGCATGAGGCTGACTTCTTGGTGTGTTTGTTTATTGACAATTAAACAAGAAATATTTTGGCAAATTTGCATTATGTGCCAAAAAATTATTGATTTTAGTTTTCTTTATCTAAATTAAAGTTTAGTGTTATATATATATATGCCTTCTGAATCTAAAATTTTTAATATGCAATATGTATGATTATTCTATTTCAGTTACCATAAGTTAATTGAATGTTAGAACTTTAGTTTATATAAGTTTCTTTTAGAAGTTTATTATGATGGTCAGTTAACTGTTTGTTAAACTTTTATATTAGTATATTTTAGTATTATTTAACCAAAGCTTGTTATACTATGTGTATATTTTTCCTGTTGTTGAGTTAGATTATTTCCTGCATGACAAATATTTATCATTCGAAAAGAAGAAAAAGAAATACAGAAACAACATATGTATAGAACATTTCATTGAGATAATGATTTTCCAAATCACTCAAAATGGAATATTCCAATGTTTCTTTCATCTAACTTTCACCTTTTTTACATACTTCTTCAAAATCTGTTACTGATTCTACCTAGCAATCACAGATTTGTAATTCATTTTTTATAATACATTGATATTTAATAAATTATTTTTGTGGGACATATATAAAAACATTTGCTTATGTCTTGGGTTATCTATGTACTTTCTTTAATAGAAATTTTACACAAAATATTAGTTTTTGAATAATCACACATGCTCATATTTTAATGTGTAGATTTGATATAAAAAATATATAAATGCAAAAAAAAAAGGTGAAAAGAGCTTCAACAAGGGTGATCTTAGAGAACAGTGTATGCAATCACCACTATATCATTTTGTGTTGATGTGATATGGTTCCTGTGGTTATATATGTTAATTTTCATCATATGCGTCTCAACATTGGTAACTATATTATATCGGTACAATTCTGATTTGAACCTTCTACTTCTTCTATTTACTATTATCGATATTTGTATTATTATTATTATTATTATTATTATATATATATATATATATATATATATATTAATTGTTTACTTGGATGGACAAAACGAAATTGAATTGTGCCATCTTATAAAACGACATCTTCTCTCGTTATCTTACCATTAATCATTAAATACAAGTCTGACTCCGGGCTGTCAACACCAACTCTATTTATTATTCTTTGGCTGTCACGGAAAGGCTGGAGTTCAACTCTCACATCACGACCGTCTATCGCTTCTAACCTTACATCTTAACCGTCCATTTCCAGGAGCCTTAACCTGCTTTGGTTCTCACCGATCTCAATGGACGGTTAGGATGTTAGTAGAGGAAGGATGAACGGTGTAAGATGCGAGAGATGTGAACCTGACCGAAGGAGTCGGGGAGGCCGAGACTTAGAGTCCGGGCTGTCTCTTGCCGGACAGGATACAAACTGTTTGACCACTGAAAAGACGGCTGCTGTCTTTCTTTTGTTGAGCATCAAACGGCAACTGACGGCACTTCCCCTTTCTCCTCCGTTTCGCTGTCCCTTTCCATTGAAGACGACGCCGACGACTTGGAGCGCACGGCGGAAGAGAAACCATAGCACAGACAGGAAAAATCGACACACTCAAAGGGAAACCGTATACGATCGAGAGAGAGAGGACAACCAAAGCGAATCGAAATCTCCATCAAGTGAGGCGAAGACAGCGCCAGCGCCGCCCATATACCTCTTCCCTTCCTCCCCTTTAGATTCGATGTGACGATTCCTCCTGCCCGAACGCTAATCCCTTTTGATCTTGATTCCCTCCTCGTTCAATCAACCCTAGCCCCCAAAATTTGATCTTTGTTTGCCCCCCCGTTCCCCTCCATGGCCGCCGACGCCCCCGCTAAGTTCCGCTCGTCGGACCTCCTCCCTGCTGCCGGCGACCTCGGCGTCGTGCAGCACGACGGCCTCCGCTTCTGGCAGTTCATGGTTGCCGGATCCGTCGCCGGTCTCGTCGAGCACACCGCCATGTTCCCCGTCGACACACTCAAGACCCGGATGCAGGCGGGGTCGCCCCCCTGCCAGCCGCTGGTCGGCCTCCGCCAGACACTCCGCGCCGTCGTTAGCGCCGAGGGTCCCCTCGGTCTCTACCGCGGCGTCGGCGCCATGGGCCTTGGCGCCGGCCCCGCCCACGCCGTCTACTTCTCCGTCTACGAGCTATCCAAGGAATCCCTGTCCAGAGAGAACCCCAACAATCCGGCCGTCCACGCCGCCTCCGGGGTTCTCGCTACCATCGCAAGCGACGCCGTATTCACGCCCATGGACACCGTGAAGCAACGGCTGCAGCTGAAGGGTAGCCCGTACAAAGGGGTCGTGGACTGCGTCTCCAGGGTTCTGACGGAGGAGGGGATCAGGGCGTTCTACGCGTCGTATAAGACTACCGTGATCATGAACGCCCCCTACACTGCGGTGCATTTTGCAACTTATGAGGCGGCAAAGAGGGCGCTGATGGAGATCTCGCCTGAGAGTGCGACTGACGAGCGTCTGGTGGTGCATGCCACTGCTGGCGCTGCTGCAGGTGCCTTGGCAGCGGCTGTCACCACACCTCTTGATGTGGTCAAGACACAGTTGCAGTGTCAGGTAAAGCGTCTAAGCCAATCTATGTAATTAGTATCTTAAAGGTAGCATTTTGGTTCTAAGTATATGCAGTTCTCATCTTGATTGTTTGTTCCATCTAGTTGTGCTTAATCTCTGAACCACTGTTGTGTCCCCAATACTGAGGCACTTGATTTTGCCAACAAAGTAGTTGATATCATTGTGTTTTTGCTTGTACTTCACATAGATTCAAAATATCACCTGATGCATTAGATTATGCAGATAATCGGATGAGAATGCTCTGGGAATCATTTAGACTGACTATATCTTCATGTAAGATGACAAATTAGATACAAGGGGCAGAAGTGTTGTATTATTACTAATGAAAGTTTAAGATTCCTTGCAGAGACAGCCACTAAAAGGAGGCATTATTGTCTATGACTTGTACAAGTCTTTGGCTGTGATTATGGTTTAAAAAAAGTTATGGAAGACGATGTTAGCTCGTGAAAGATTTTCTTATATTTGGTTGCATCATAGGCTCTTCAAGGGTCATGTAGTGTGTTACATAAATTTTCGTCTGCCTTAAGGATACACATTATGTGGAGTTAATCGTTGCAAGCAATATCTCAGTACGAGCTTCCGTTATGCCTTCCATGCCATATGTCATTGTAAATGCATCCTTCTCATGGATATTTTTATAGATGGAAGTGAACAAGATGACTAGATTCTTATTCTCAGCCTGAAAGCAAATATGCTTTTTTAGTGCCACCAACAGAGAATTCTGAATTAAAACAGGAAGAACTGAATTTTTATGTCAGCTGATATGAAGTGATGATTGCATTATGTGTTAAAAGAGGATGTCGGTAGGAAAGACAACAGCAACAAAGTATGCAGTATAGGGGAAGTCAACAGAAAAAAGCGCACACCGCATAACTACACCAATCTTTACTAGCCAGTTTCTGACATGAGAAGGCTATGCCATTAATCACTACAGTGAATTTCATGACAACTTTCCCTTTCCCTGCAGGTTTAACTGGCAATACCTCCCAATAGAAAAGAAAGGGAGTTAAATGGTGTTCAGACTAAGAAATGTATGCCAGCCGGCAGCCAGTACATATAAATTGTAGTTCCTTGTATACAACACTTTGCTGGAGCTCGAATTACAACTGCAGTATCAGTTTTTGCAACAAGAAACGGACTATAATACTCATAAATCTTTTAAAAGAAAAATATATCGAGATTTTGGGACAAGCATGAGTGTTAAATAATGCTGGAGTGTTTTGGTTTCAACATAACACTCTCGGCCATTATTTTCTTTAGGTCCTTGTTCTTTTAATAGGATCATTACATGCAACTGCAAGAGTTGATTGACATCCTATCTTTGTGTACAATTTGATATCCTGGATCAATAATCTTTGTCTATGATAAAGAGATTAAAGGGTTTCCTAGTGTGGATCAAAGAGATGCCAAGCCTAGATCTTTTCTTATCCTCAATCATATTAAAAATTTCTAGTGTCCTATAGAAAAAAAAATACAAGGAAAGATTTTGTTGCTCCATTAGTATTATTAGTATAATATAGTCATGTAAAGGTATTTGTCCCTTCACTCACAGACGGTCGTCGTGCACTTGCAACACCTTTGTCAACGGACCATTTATCGCTTTTGTTTACTTGTACACATGTTTGGCGACGTGTTTTCCCTTGTTTTTGTGTGTTTTTGCTTGAAAAATATGAGCAGAAATAATTTGCAAGGCTGCAGAGCGACCACTCACCATAATGGGTAAAATTGCCCCATAATGGCCTAATTTTTGTGTGTCATGACCTGTTTTTGCATATTATGGTGCGGTGTGAAACGTTAGCCATCTTAGCACCCTAGAACCCACCGGGTGGCACAAGGCTAAATGAGGGTTTTGGGTAGTGTTGGGTGTTGATTAAATTCACAAGTTCACAAGTAAGATATATGAGGACTTGCTAATATGCCCGACACCCAATGAGCAATTATTTGTGGACTTGCGATGGAGAATCCATTCAAATGGATAAATTGAAGGTGCAGGCTTTGGCGGTGTAGCAAATACCAAAGAAGGTATTGGAGCTAAGATCCTTCATTGGTTTTGTCAACTATTATCGGTGCTTCATTGTTGGATACTTGAAGCGCGTAGCTCCACTAACGGAGTTGCTGAAGGAGTAGCCTTGGCGATGGTCAGACAAATGTGAAGCGACATTCCAAGACCTAAAGACTATTATTAGAAGAACTAGTACTTAAATTATACTATGGTAAGCCTTTCGAAGTCCACACAGATGTTTTCGACTTCGCTATTGGAGTACTTATGTAGGAGGGTCACCTGGTGGTTTATAATAGTTGCAAACACAACGAGACTGAGCAACGGTATCCAGTGCACGAGAAGGAGATGACAACAGTAGTCCACTGTCTATGAGTATGGCGGTACTACCTTCTCGGAACACGATTTGTGCTAAGGATGGACAATATCGCATTGAGTTACTTCCAAACTCAAATGAAGCTCTTCTTAAAGCAAGCATAGTGGCAGGACTTCCTGGATGAATTTGATATGGTAGTGAAGTACAAGCCTCGAAGAGCAAATGTCATGGCCGATATATTGAGTAAGAAAGTAGAGCTGGTGAATGTCGTGCAACTGAAAGACGGAGGCCAAGCAAGTTAGTTGCACTCCAACTTCCTTTCCAGGATCAGGGATGAACTATACAGTGATCCCCAAGCAATAACTCTGGTGCAACTAATCAAAGAAGGTAAGGCACGATGACTTTGGTTCCAGGAGGGATTCATCTACACCAAAGGGAATAGAGTTTAGGCTCCCCAGGTGGACAATTTGAGGCATGAACTCTTTAGAGAGTATTACAATTCCCCTTGAGCAGGACATGCGGGTATTTACCGAACGTTGGCTCTCGTAGAAAGGGCTTTCTATTGGCCGAAAATGAGGATTGATGTGGAGGAATATGTTCGAACATTCCTTACTTGCCAACAAGATAAGGGTAGCGGAAGCCAATGAGATTTTTGGAGCCATTGCTCATACCAGAAAGATCATGGAAGGATATTTTCTTGGACTTCATATCAAGCTTGTCGGCAGTCGGGGGACTTAGATCAATACTCATGGTGGTCGATCAGTTTTCAAAGTATACAACATTCATTGTTGCACCCATACACTGCTCAACGGAGGAGGCGACTAAGTTGATAATGAAGAATGTGGTGAAGTATTAAGGAGTTCAACATAATATCATCAGCGATCGAGACTCACGGTTCTTGGGATGGTTTTGGATTGAGTTGTTCAAAGTGCTAGGGTCTAAGTTATGCTTCTCAAGTCTCCACCCTTAGATGGATGGCCAGACTAAAATAATAAATTTGTTCATTGAGTAATATCTTTGGTACTACATGAGTGTCAATCAACAGGATTGGGTGAAGTTGTTGGACATAGTCCAATTCTTCTACAACTTGTCGATCGTTGCACACCCTTAACGGACCGTTTGTCGCTTTTGTTTACTTGTACATATGTTTGGCAGTGTGTTTTGTTTTGTTTTGTTTTGTTTCTGTGTGTTTTTATTTGAAAACTATGAGCCAGAATAGTTTGTAGGGCGGTAGAGTAATCACTCACCAGACTGGGCAAAACTACCCCAGAATGGTCTACATTTTGTGTGTCTCGACTTGTTTTTTGCTGGCTACGATATAGTATAAAACATCAGCCATCTCAGCACCCTAGAATCACCCAGGTGGCACAAGGCTGGATGGGGGTTTGGGGTAGTATTAGGGCATTGATAGAATTTACAAGTTTGCACGTAAAGTCTACAAGGACTTGCCATTGTTCATGATACCTGATGAGCAGCCATTTATGGACTTGCGGTTGTTCGTTTGCCTTCTAAAGTCCTTGTTTTCTCTTTTCTCTCTTGTACACCAATTGTTTGTTGAAATGCTTGTTAAACTGTCCCTTTTGCGAGACATTGAGACTTGTACATCGTTCGTTTTCAGAATTAATCAATTTGCTCTTGATAGGTCCTTCGGAATTTAAGTGAGGTTGCAACTATGTTAACCTTTTGCAGACGGTTAACGCAAGGGTGCCTCACGACTTAGGCAATTCCAGCTAAGTCCGTGACACTTTGGTGCTTAGAGATACACTAGCTTATCTTTTGCTTTATTGATATGTTTTTTAGAACCTTGGTGATGCATCTAGGGAGTTGTAAAAGTTAGGGTTTTGGCTTGTATTTTGCTTCAAATTTGTTCCTTGAAAAAAATTTAACTTGTTTATATTGGCCATACTGTATCCAACGAGGGTCGTATTGACACTTCGAGTAGTTCTTGTACGTCATGGTGTGACTTTTTGTTTTTGTTTTTGTTTCTAGTTAATGCCACCCCATCCAATGTGCCGATACCTGCATGTTGCCACCATATATGGTATATGTGGTACAGCTTTTGACCAATCAACATGTGGAACTTCATGGATTGCTCTTGAATGGAATTTTTAGCTGGGTCCACACTTTTCCTTATTTCCCTTCAGCTCTTCAACCAAACATCCTTACAAATTTTCTCATCCTGCAGAAACCACCAAATTCTTGTTTGTTAAATTTCATCACTTTTCTTGTTAAATCAGGTCGGCACTTCTCTAATTCCCTAATGTTCATAACTAATTGCATATGATTAAAAAGGGCCACAAAGCATGACTGTAGCATTGTCCTTCTTTGCAAAGCTTGATTTCGAGGATAACTTTTATCTGTATCTGAAACTAGGTCAATCTATGGTTCTGCATCATATGCAGAGCTCTGTAGCTCCTAAAGGTTGAAGAGTATCTGTTCCTGGCAGAGCTGATGATTATTGTTAGCTGGATTGCTATGATATCAAAAGATATATCACAGGAAGCTTCATTCATGGAAAAAGGAAAATTGGCAAAGCTTCACTTTGGGATTTTATCCAATGATATTCCCCATCTTTCTGATGTGATATGTCTTGCATTTGCTCTTTTACAAGAAAAGTTGTCAGGATATTATTATCAGTCCTTTTCTTGCATACTGTACCTCTGGACTTGTGTTTCAAGTCCTGATGATTTTCTTGACTCATCTGATACTGCCTTTATGTGCTTCTTTTCAACTCCATCGAGTGCTCTATGATATTTTAAAAGTAGCGGATGATGCATTCACATATTCAGCATTGGTTTTTTGTTATTTAAAGTTCTAGTTGGTTCCTTTGTTTTCCTTGAGCAGGGTGTTTGCGGTTGTGATCGATTCTCAAGCAGCTCTACAAGTGAGGTTATACGGGCTATAATAAGGCGCGATGGATATGTTGGCCTGATGAGGGGTTGGAAACCTAGAATGCTATTTCATGCACCAGCAGCAGCCATTTGCTGGTCTACATATGAAGCAACAAAGTCATTTTTTCAAAAGCGGAATGACCAAAAGTGATCAAATCATCTGAAGATCTCACAGGGCTTCTTTTTTTTTTTTCTCGTCTTGTTAATTTTTCTTCCAGATAGTTCTTAATCTTATACAGAGAGAGAGATGCATCGTCGCCCGATAAAAGCCATCATCCATAATGCATGCTATGGTAGCTGTTGCTATCGATGTGGATTTATTCCCAATCCTGTTTGAAAATTGTTGCAGCATAAATTTTCTTGCTGTTAAAAATAAGTGCAAATCATGTTTCAAGGTGGGGATCCGATATGGAATATCGTTTTATGATCTCATAAACTTGTGCCAAATAGGAAGGGCTTAAATTTGTTGAGAAAGCATGTTTGCAAGAAGCGTGGGTTTTTGTTGTATCTGTCTGCCAGACTAATCCAACATGAGCTAACAGATGATGTTACTTTGCTTCCCAAGCCTGTGATACATTTGACTTGTTTGTTTTTGTGATTTCAGAATCCAACATGAGACAACACTCTCAAGAGGACAACCATTTGGTGGCACCGTTGCTCTCGCCTCTCCTCTGTGATCCAAAGTGGGTTCAAAGTTCTGCCAAGTAAGTCTGAAGAGGAAATCAAGTGAGATGCTCCATATAATTTTAATTTGTTTCGACTAATATGTTGTGAATAGAAATCCAATATCTTTTACTATGAGAATAAATTTTGAATTTTTAAATTGAGAACTGTATCTGTGATCGTTTTGTAGGTCTGTTTGTCTCCGATAATTAATTCTTGTCGATCAAGAACAATAGTAGGAAAATTTGTATAATAATGACATACAAAAACAAAGTTAGGGTGTAAAGAAGACATGATGACAACATCCCATTGGCAATCTAATTTACCATCTTCAAGAAACCTGAAAATTTCATGCATCCTTATTTTCTTCAATCCTGTGGGAAAAATGGATTTATGATCTCTCAGGATATTTAGGTCTTTGATTCTTTTGATATCAACCCGAACACAGTGAGAAGTTGTGGCTTTTGGTCTATAGATATCAATCAGAAAATTTCAAGTCTTTTATAGTTTACAGTCGTATAATATTCTTTACAAAATAAATAGAGATTATAATTTTTATACCCAATAATTTCAAGTCTCTATTTCTCCTTCTCAACATCAAATATCTGAAAACCTTTTAATAATCTTCTGCATTCAGTCATTTAACTTATAGATAGCAATAGCTTTAGCAGCATCTTAGAAAACTGATGTATCTCACACATCAGTTACAAGAACTTTGGAAAGATTAATCATGATTTACTTGCAGGAAGATCTTCTTCATGGCGAAAAGGATTCCTATCATCTGAATGGTAGCGTCATAGATCTTTTAACTTCCTTATAAATGAAACTATATGAGTGTTGAAGATCATCGCAAACTTGGTTAAGTTAATCTCATATGAGATTAACTTTTCATGTAAGATACAAAGGGATTGAAATAATTTTTGAATATATATAAGAATCATATTTCGTTTATCAAAACAAAACATCATCTTTAATTTTTTTTTTCTTCAACAATAAAAGCACTGTATAGTCATTCTATATGATCGCCATTTAATTTTGTCAAACTAGGTTGATGTTCTTTAGAGAACTTTGCAATTCTAAAACTACCGGTGGTTCTATTACAAGTTACTATCATCGATCCGTGATATGGAGCTACACATTGGCCTTCATCTTATAACTTCTAGTTTTCTTCAAACCATACCCTTTTGAGATTTTTAAAATATTTTTATCTAAAAATACTTATAGAAAGTTCAAATTGTGCTAAATATTATAATATATTCAATATAGCATGATAGGGCATATTGAATAGCCTGATAGGGCATATTCAATATAGCCTGACAGGGCAACATGGTCGCCCCCACATCACACGTGTCACCACGGACTCGGGATGATGGTTGCCCCCCTCTCTCACGTTGTCTAGAGCCACACGAGCTAGCGTCGTCCCAACAAGGGCCGCTCCGGAAAGCTCGAGACGATGTCGCGTGACATCGTTCCGCACATATCGGGTGGCGATCGTCCTGAAAGTACGAACTCGTCACTCGGAGAGTCAACCGTCGCATGCAGATTGTGTATGGCCGAACCTCGGGTACTAGAATAAAAGCCCTTAACAAGCATCTGGTAAGGTGGCGCAAGCTTTCTACAAAAGTCCACTGACTTAATTTTTGGAGGGGCCTAAGTCGAGAAACTCATCCCCTCTTGACCTAGGCCAGTGTGCAATGATGGGGATATAAACTGGAATAACCTTTGTATAGGAACAAATACTAGAAGACCAAAATACGCAGCGGAATAAAATGGAAACACAATCAAATAGAACACCAAGATATATATGGAAAACCCCTTCAATGTGAAGGGTAAAAACCACGGGGCAAACTAGAACTATGAGAATAATGAATATACAAATCTCAATCTCTTGCCCAAAACCCTAGCAACAACCACAAGACAATAACTGGGATACAAGGATCACGTCACTGCCCACAATATCTAAAACCTCCCAAGTAATCACAGCAAGAGCCTACTATAGATTTGATCTAACCTGAGATGAGAACACTGCTAGATGATTGAGAACAGTCTCTCTGCGTTGTCCTTGTCTTCTTCCCTTTCTTTCTCTTCCTTTTCTGCCTTGTTCTCCTTCTTCTCTTTGGAATCTCGTGGCTACCAAGATCTGCCTCGTTGCTGCCTTTTTATAGCTTTAATCTGCATCTAAAACGCAGCCACCATACCCCCCTAATCTTAATTAGGGTTAGGTTAAGAGGGGGTGTGGGCTGTGGGCTGATAAAGCCCACATGGGCTGAATATGGGCCATCAGCCCAACAACCTCCCCCTTCAGCCCACAAGGGAGGCTGTCCCATGACTTCTCAATGTGAAGCCATGCCGACCAGCTGTCGACATATCTCCTGTCTTTCTTTTGGTAAGGTCTTCGTCAACATGTCTGCTCCGTTGTCATCTGTATGAATTTTCTGAAGCTGCAACTACTTCTCTTCAAATACATTTCGAATCCAGTGGTATCTGACATCTATATGCTTTGACTTGGAATGAAACATTGGGTTCTTACACAAATGGATGGCACTTTGGCTGTCACAATGCACCACATAATTTTCCTGTTTCAGCCCCAATTCTTGTAAGAATTCTTTCATCCATAACATTTCTTTGCATACCTCTGTAGCAGCAATATATTCTGCTTCTGTGGTAGAGAGAGCAATACACCTTTGCAACCTGGATTGCCATGACACAGCTCCCCCTGCAAAAGTAAGTACATAACCTGAAGTAGACTTCCTCGTATCTATATCTCTTGCCATATCTGCATCTGTGTAACCTGTTAACACAGGTGGTCCACCTCCAAAGCTTAAACAAACCTTAGAGCTCCCTCTGAGATATCTAAAAATCCACTTCACTGCTGCCCAGTGCTCTTTGCCTGGATTTGCAAGAAATCTGCTAGTAACACCCACTGCATATGCGATGTCTGGCCTCGTACATACCATTGCATACATTAAACTTCCAACTGCTGAAGCATAAGGAACCTTTTGCATTTTCTCCTTCTCCTCATCACTTGACGGACTCTGTTCTGAGCACAACTTGAAGTGACCTGCAAGAGGAGATCCAACTGGCTTAGCATTGCTCATACTAAATCTTTCCAATACCTTCTCGATGTATTTCTCCTGTGACAACCAAATCTTCTTGTTTTTCCTGTCACGGGAAATCTGCATGCCTAGTATTTGCTTTGCTGGCCCCATGTCCTTCATTGCAAAAGACTCACTCAGTTCCTTCTTCAACCTGTCAATTTTAGACATATCTTTCCCAAAAATAAGCATGTCATCAACATAAAGTAAGAGAATAATAAAATCCTCACCAAACCATTTGATGTACACACAATGATCTGAAGCCGTTCTTTTGTATCCATTTTCTGTCATAAATGAATCAAACTTTCTGTACCACTGTCTTGGAGCTTGCTTTAGCCCATACAAGCTCTTCTTCAACTTGCAGACAAAATTATCTTTACCTTTGACTTTGAAGCCTTCTGGTTGCTCCATATAAATTTCCTCCTCTAAATCACCATGAAGGAAAGCTGTCTTCACATCTAACTGCTCAACCTCCAAGTCCTGGCTAGCAGCAATACCAAGAGCAACACAAATAGAAGACATTTTAACAACAGGAGAAAATATCTCTTCAAAGTTAATACATTTCTTTTGACCAAAGCCTTTCACAACCAATCTAGCTTTGTACTTTGGTTGAGAACAATATTCTTGAGTCTTCAACCTAAAAACCCACTTGTTCTTCAAGGCCTTCATTCCATTTGGTAGCAGCACCAAATCATAAGTGTGGTTCTTCTGAAGAGCATTCATCTCTTCCTGCATAGCAATTAACCACTTCTCTTTCTGCTCACTCTCAACTGCTTCCTGGTAACTCTCTGGTTCACCTGCATCAGTAAGCATCACATACTCATCTGTAGAGTATCTTCTGGAAGGTTGACGTTGTCTAGAAGATCTTCTCAACTGAGGTTCTGCGGAACTTGCTCTCCTACTTCTTCTTGCTCAACATGTCCTACAGGTAAATCAACATCAGGCTCTACACTATTTTCCTGCACATCTCCCCCATCACCATGATATACTGGAGGAATAACTGGGTCACAATCTGCTAATCCTTCTGCAGAAGTCTTGGCTGGTGCCTTCTTCTTCAAATCTTCAAAGGTTTGATCCCCAAAGAAGACCACATCTCTGCTCCTGAACACCTTCTGCTTTTCTGGATCCCAAAGCCTGTAACCAAACTAATCATGTGAGTAACCAAGAAAAATACATTCTTTAGACTTACCATCCAGCTTGGACCTCTCATTGTCTGGAATATGTGCAAATGCGCGACAACCAAACACTCTTAAATGCCTGTAGGAAACATCTTTCCCTGACCATACATGCTCTGCAACATCACCATCTAGGGTTGTACATGGTGATAAGTTGATCACATCAACTGCAGTCCTCAAAGCCTCATCCCAAAACCTTTTGGGTAGCTTGGCCTGTGAAAGCATACATCTGATCTTTTCCATGATGGTGCGGTTCATCCTCTCTGCAATTGCATTATGCTGAGGTGTACCAGGAACTGTCATCTCATGTTGGATTCCATGTGACCTGCAATAGTCATTAAACAATCCCGTATACTCGCCACCATTATCTGATCTTATGCATTTCAATTTCCTTTCTGTCTCCCTTTCAACCCTGGCATGAAACTCTTTGAAGACATTAATAACCTGATCTTTGGTTTTCAAAGCATAAGCCCAAACTTTCCTGGAAAAATCATCTATAAAAGTGACAAAATAAAGTGCACCACTTATACCAAGAACATCAACAGATCCACCAGGAGTTTTTGTCCTCAAAGGACCACATACATCTGTATAAACACGGTCTAAGGCATGCATTTTTCTAGACAAAGCAGCACTAGCAAATGAAACTCTATGTTGTTTACCAGCCAAACAATCAATACAAGGGTTCAGATGTATACCTCTGAGATCTGATAATACCTCTCTCTTGGAAAGAGCTTGCAGCCCCTTCTCGCTCATGTGTCCCAATCGCCTATGCCACAACTCCATACTGAAGTCTTTCTCTGTAGCATTTAACTGCTCACCATAAGCTTTAGCCTGCAACCTGTACAAAGTATGACATTTCTTTCCACTAGCTATAACAAGAGAACCCTTACTGAGCTTCCATTGCCCTCTGTGAAATCTGCTTTCATAGTCTTCATCATCTAGTCTTCCAACTGAAATTAAATTCAGCTTCAAGTCAATCACATGCCTCACATCCTTAAGTACCAACTTGCAGCCAAGGTTGGTCTTTAAATGGATATCACCCATGCCAATGATGTCTGCTGTGCCATAGTTGCCCATCTTGACAACACCAAAGTTTCCAGACCTGTATGTAGCAAAAAACTCTCTCCGAGGTGTAGCATGATAAGAAGCACCTGTGTCAATCACCCACTCAAGATCCTGACACACACAAGAAAAAATATCATCAGAAGGAGACAAAATCAAATAATCACCACCCTACACTGTAGTTGTAGTATTATCCTTTGACTTTGTAGACTCCACTTCTTTTCCCTTTTTCTTGTTCTTCTTAGGTTGCTTACATTGGTTCTTGTAATGTCCTTTCTCATCACAGTTATAGCAAACAATATCTTTTCTTGATCTTGACTTGCTCCTACCCATACATGAACTGCTTCTAGACTTTGACCTTCCTCTATTCTCTGAGATAAGTGCCTGTGAATCATTCTGAGATGTTGCTGAACTCTTTCTTCTCAACTCCTCATTCAACAAACTGCTTGTTACTTGACTCATAGTGACAATACCATCTGGTGCAGAATTACTGAGGGAAATCACCAGTGTCTCCCAACTTTCTGGTAATGAACTGAGAAGTAACAATGTCTGCAACTCATTATCAAGAGACATTTTCATAGAGGATAACTGGTTAGTAATACTCTGCATTTCATTCAAATGCTCAGCAATAGAAACACCCTCTCTATATTTTAGGTTCACAAGTTTTCTGATCAAAAAAGCTTTGTTGCCAGTTGTTTTTCTTTCATAGAGACTTTCCAATTTTTTCCAAAGAGAATATGCAGAAATTTCAGTAGAAACATGGTGAAAGACACTATCATCAAGCCACTGTCTAATAAACCCAATTGTTTTTCGATCTAACCTCTTCCACTCATCATTTGTCATAGTTGTAGGTTTTGCACTATCCCCCTGCAAAGGTCCATACAAATCTTTGCAATACAAGAGATTTTACATTCTTGATTTCCATATCATCCAATTATTTCCATTCAAACTAATCATGCGAGAAATATTACTGGCCTCCATGTTCAAATACAAAAATTAAATCACCAAAACCCCGCTCTGATACCAGTTGATGGGGATATAAACTGGAATAACCTTTGTATAGGAACAAATACTAGAAGACCAAAATACGCAGCGGAATAAAATGGAAACACAATCAAATAGAACACCAAGATATACGTGGAAAACCCCTTCAATGTGAAGGGTAAAAACCACGGGGCAAACTAGAGATAATCCACTATGAGAATAATGAATATACAAATCTTAATCTCTTGCCCAAAACCCTAGCAACAACCACAAGAGAATAACTGGGATACAAGGATCACGTCACTGCCCACAATATCTAAAACCTCCCAAGTAATCATAGCAAGAGCCTACTATAGATTTGATCTAACCTGAGATGAGAACACTGCTAGATGATTGAGAACAGTCTCTCTGCGTTGTCCTTGTCTTCTTCCCTTTTTTTCTCTTCCTTTTCTGCCTTGTTCTCCTTCTTCTCTTTGGAATCTCGTGGCTACCAAGATCTGCCTCGTTGCTGCCTTTTTATAGCTTTAATCTGCATCTAAAACGCAGCCACCACACCCCCCTAATCTTAATTAGGGTTAGGTTAAGAGGGGGTGTGTGCTGTGGGCTGATAAAGCCCACATGGGCTGAATATGGGCCATCAGCCCAACATGCAAGAACCCGATAGCAACGAAACAGAACGTACCTACTAAAGAGGCACATTCGGAATTGATCACGAGCTTAGCCAATTCCCGACCAAGGCTTGATCACCGAGACGATACTGGACATCAGTAGTCAGACTGAGCCGGGTTGACTCATCGACCACAGCGTACAGGTTCACCAACATAACCTACTTATTAATTTTAATATTATTTAAAAACTATATATATATATATATATATATATGAACAAGGAAAAAATCATTGAATAATGGCATTAACCTTACTCGGTCAAATTTAATGTAAATTTATCATCTTCAACATAATAAATAAAGACATTTAATATATCAAACTACTCTATTAATTCAACTAGCTAGCATGCTTGTTTCTTCAATATTTTTATCATACCATATCCTCGTTGAAAACAAATCACTCATAAACAGTATTTGGAATAAACATTTAGATTAAAATCACATTCAGTCACTTCTCTTTCTTGGGCTCGTTTATTTTCAAAATCACCACTTTCATTGTTTCCATCATAATGAAATAGGTTATACAAGTGTACATCTTGATTGTCAAACTAGTCTTTCACTTAGATTGATGTCTATCTTAAATTTTGATTGT
This sequence comes from Musa acuminata AAA Group, assembly GCF_036884655.1. Classification (NCBI taxonomy): domain Eukaryota; kingdom Viridiplantae; phylum Streptophyta; class Magnoliopsida; order Zingiberales; family Musaceae; genus Musa; species Musa acuminata. The sequence goes on from NC_088354.1 coordinate 30,117,871, forward strand.
CAATATAATCGAGAACAAAAAAAATTTCATTGAGAAGAGAATCACCCCACCCCCTATGATGAAATCACTAGAACAACACGGTAGTAGCAACAAGGATGACAGCTAGAATTTATTAGTATACAAGTTATATGAGTCAAACTTATACTGAAAACATCACTCCTATGGAATTCCACTTGCATTCGACATCAATTTTATCAAAATGATAATCAAAGAGAGAATTTAATTGACGAAAAATTTTAGTATCTGATCCCTTTTGCCACTTCAAAAAAGTGCGCAACATTTTCCTCGGGGGTTCCCACTACAATGCCATGACCGAGGTTCAATATATGCTTGCTGCTACCTGCCTTTCTTACTGTATCATTAATTCGCTCGGTTATAAACTCCGTTGATCCAAAAAGAACACCAGGGTCGACATTTCCCTGGACTGCGATATCGGATCCCAGTCTTCTCCTACCTTCAGCCATGTCTACTGTCCAGTCCAAGCTGACAACATCGACGCCTGTCGATGGAAGTCTCTCGAGCAAGCCTCCTGAACCACTTGCATAAAGAATCAATGGTAGATCAGGGTGTGTCTTCTTCACTGAATCCACAATTTGTTTCAAATAAGGCAAACTAAATTCTTCAAAGTCCACGGGACTTAGTTCGGTCGCCCAAGAATCAAAAATCTGGACAGCTTGTGCCCCATTGTCAGCTTGATACTTGATGTACTCGGCCATAGAATTTGTAAATTTCTGTAACAGTGAATGTAGAACCTACAAAAGAAACATGGTGTCCAATAAGGACCACTAAAATTAAAGACATGCTTATGGAGCTAGCATCTGAAACAAAGAACTAATGGATCAAGAGGTAGCTATTCAACATGTTTTCGAGTATCTTTTATAAAGAACTAACAAGGTAAAATTATCTCAACTGTTTAGTTTGCAAGCAAATATCCAGCACCTTAAACTCACTTTACAAGTTATTTGATAGATGCAACAACGCTGACAAATTATGTTAGGCTATTATGATCTAACAAAGGACTGGTGAAATTGTTTCTAGTGATCCGATATTTTGCTACCCACATCACATGGCATCACGCCTTTGACGTTAGGCTACTTCAACCTCAACCCCCTCCTTTTCAGGATGGTTTCTTTCTGGTCACATTGATTGACACCACAAAGTGTTAGATTGTATCAATTCTACTGCATGGATACTTGTCTTGCTCGTCAATTCTGCCACATCCAGCAGCACTTCCAAGACCTCCAGGTGCTAAAAATATGCCTCATTAATGTCCTATTGTCAATTAAGTTGAAGACTATTTTATTTCATGACCTCTATGGAGCCTCCAAATGTTTGACATCCCAACTTCATGTAACTTGACTTTTGTCTAAGACTCCATGTCCTAATTATAGCCTAATGAGCATTCAGGTACAAGTTACTCTTAAAGTTATTAGCACTTATTTCCTTCAACATGTTAAGCATTTAAAATAATAATTCCCAAAATGGCAACTGACAGTATTTACTACTTAGTGATATTCAACATTATCTCTCGATGTTCTGGAAAAGGTTTCCGGTGATGGCTTGCTGAAAGAAGTCAGTCACCAAGTGAAGGCCAATCACTTTAAGTAGGATGCAGTTTAAGAATATAATACTTAGGCAAAGAGCTACAAGTTTTCACAGCATATCTAGCACTGAACCCCACTAACTTGACAAATTCTGTCTTATGGAATTACTCTTTGTGCTACATCTGGAAATTGAGTCACTTAAGAGCTGATGAAAGCCCATCACTGTCATCATAAACCCTGACACATAGAGTTCTATAAAATGGATGACTTAAACAACATCCCTGAAAATATGTCATGGGATATAACATCATAAAATATGTGCATAAATACAAAATGATTTAACAGTACCTCATCAAATATGTCATGGGATATAACATCATCACTAATTCAATATAATAACTTAATAATTTTAGAATATAAATACAGTAGCAAAAGAAAATTAATTTATCATAAAATAACTATGAAAAATAATAAATTTTATATAACAGTATAATGATATTATCTCCTCTCTAATTATATCCTGTCTCCCATTGTGAAAACAACTATCCAAATAAGACAACTACTTTCAAGAAACAATCTTCAGAATAATGTCAAAAACTGTTTTCTGAGAATATATCCAATAAAAAATGTGCTTAGATGCACAAAATTCAAACATATTTTCCGCTAATAAAATGTACACCTCAAAAAGAAATATAAAATCAACGTGTCAGAAGCTTCTTCTGGTTTATAATGCATAAGAATACCACTATTTCAATGGACAGGCTGCATATCAACCTATTGAAAAGCGATTGACTATTAAAGTAGTACTAATCTAATTAAATTGATGAAAAGACTTCTCTTATTGTTTGCTTCAAATTATATCACTTGATCGTAGATACCTGTGGTTGAGAAAAAGCCAGCCTTTTTATCTTCGTGAAATGCTTAGATGAACCACCTTCAACGACATAAGATGCCAGGGTGAATGGAGCTCCAACAAAGCCCAGAACAGCTGCATCACTTTTAACCTGCAAAAGCAACAAAACTTTGATAATGCAAAATGCTAAAGTATTAACAGTTTACGAGCATGGACTGATGACACCATGAAGAAAATTAGAAAAGATAGCAAACTGACCTCTTCCCGGAGTGTTGTCAATGCTTCACCAACGTATGGAGCCGACTCCTCAGGAACAAACTCTCTGACTTGAGCTACATCATCAGCTGTTCTAATAGGACTGTATATTACTGGACCTTTTCCTTTAACAATGTCAAATGGTATATTCATCCCAGGAAGTGGGGTAAGGATATCTGAAAACAATATAACCTGCCAGAAAACAAATGCAATAACTGAAATCAGAAAGAACTAAACAAGTACATGGAAATGTTATTTTACCCCATCATGCATTCAGTAAAGAAAAGCCAGTTACAAATTTGTAATGGTTAAATGACAAAAGAATTATTATAACAGCATTGTTCAAACAAGCTCTTATCCTATTTCATAAGTAACATAAAGCCTCCAACTTTGGCCTAAAATACACAATTAATTTTACCATTTAATGACCATGGTTCACCTTAGCATATACACCATGGTTGCATAAATGTACAACAAATATATTAGGCAAGTAGAACAGAAAAATCAGAACCCACAGAGCAAATAAATTAAGGATTTCACTACAGATTTCAACCAGCAGTCATAAGACAGATCTAATATGGTCTTACAAATAGAAGGGCAGAAAGGAAAGATAAAGTTTTCCACATAAAGTCTCTTACCCCATCAGGCCTGAAAACCTTCCAAGGTTGCAGAGAGATTTCAACCACAAGATCAACGTTTTCTGATCTTTCACGAAAAGAAGGATATTTTTCACAGAGCAGCTGATAACTCTGTTTGGAAGAGAAAAGGTAAAGAAATAAGTAATATTGCAAACACTCTCAATTTATAGTCATGATACTTCAATATGATCTGCATGAACAGCAATTAATTTGATATAAGTAATCAATTTTGGTGCATTACTGGTGACAGGAAAGTATTAAGGGCAGCACATCAAGAAGATTAAAAAATACATTAAGTTTATGAAGTAAGTTAACAGTTGCAATTGAATCCTTATAATACATTATTGTCAATGAAAGAGGAAGAAAGTCTTAACATTTTATTTAAAATGATCCGCAATATTAAATATTCTCACTGAAACAAACTAATAGGCAAGGCTAGAATTTAAACATCAGGATGTTTATTTGAATGTTTTGCCACATCCAACAAAGATTGTATAAGTACGTCATTGCACATTAAATATGTAGACAAACACCTTCATATATATTGAATTCATGTTAGACACACCTGAACAGCTATGACATGATCTCGAGTCTATAATAGATGCTAAACTAGTTTAAGTAAATATAACTTATGCCACAGATATCCATTTTCAGTTACACATTATACTAATTAAGCGAACCTCAAGATAACAAGTTGCAAAGCATAAATGTAAGCTTTCTGCACAATCAAGTTCTTGGTCAATCTCATGCACCGACTATATCCTTGAAATGAACCAGTGTTTTTAAAAGTGTTACGCGCCAAGGTCTCAAAACGCCCAAGGTACTAGGCACTCGCCAAGGTGCCCGCCCAAGCTACATAATATTAAAATTAAAGAAATATATATTACGATAGATTAATATGATCATAAAAATAAAATGATACAATATGGTTTCGACTAATAGAGACTTATGTTAAACAAGTTTCTAACCAGTGCTAAATAGTTCTAAAGAGTAGACCAATATGGTGCCAAACAGTTCTAAAGAGTGGATCAATATGGTGGTAAACGGTTCTAACCAATGTTAACTAGTTCTAAAGAGGGAACTGAGAAGAGGAGTAACCGATGGCTATAGATGAAGGTGAGGGAAGGAGAGGATAGCGAACAAAGCTATGTACGAAGACGGTGGTGGTGGACAAAGCTACAGACGAAGGCACCGGCGACGAACAAAGGTAGAGGAGGTGGATGAAGCTATGAACCAAGGCGACAAAGGAAGCTGCAGGGATGGACAAAGGCGATAGCGGCGGACATAGGTTTCACTTCGGGTTTGTCCCATTGAGTCGGGTCCCAACCCAACTTCACTTGGGCACTCGCCCAAGGTGCCCGGCGTCTAGCTCAAGCGAGCGCTTCATCGAAACGTCTTGCCCAGAGGTTTTGCGAGGCGCTCGGGCCTTGCCTTGCCCGAGCGCGTAGGTGGGTGCCCGAGCACCTTTTGAAAACACCAAAATGAACTCGAATGAGCAATTAATTACCAAACTAACTGCAAGTTTAACGAGTCATTCTATGATGTCTCACCCAACAAAGACCTAGAGGAGACTATATCATAGCAGACGATATTGACTCATGATTCCATATAAGTTTTAAAAAAAGTGTGCAGCATGGTTGAGGCCATACCCAATCAGAAAATGATATTCAAATGCATGTCATGTAGTTGCCATATCAATTAATTCATAACAGGTGAATAAATTAATGAAACATCTCACAATCTAGACTATCTATATGCTAGCATCTTAGTTGTAGCAACATCCTACCATTGTTCGACAAAAAAAGAAAAGCATATTGACATTTGGTACAGCCACTGAATAGTAATTCAAGAACCTGTAAATACTAAACTTTCTGCTGCATTTTAATTCCATAATTTGTGTATCAAAATTTATTTGTATTGACTATTTGTAAGTGTACATGAAATTAAACCGTGATATCTAAAGTTTGAGATGTACAAATAAATTCAATGGCTTTGAGAGAACTAAACACAAGCTCTGCAGGCCACAGCTGGAAACAAAGAATGCATTAGACCTGCCTTCATGTACCTCCCGGCTTGCCTCATAAGCCAAACTGGGGGTCTTTCAACTTTTTCACCACGAACAGCATTCAATAGGAGTGGTTCAGTTACACTAGCAACTTTTGGTGCTTCTATATACTCTGAAACATAGAATAAAAACTGAAAAGTTAAAACCTGAAAGACAAAGAAGCAACAATATAAATTTAGATCAGCATATTATCTTGGATCTTTTTGTTCAATCCTTTTGCAACTAGAATTTTGAATTCTAAAGGATCACATTTTATTGTCAATTTACTGCGACGAGGTACAACCAGATGCTTAGATTCGATCCCCGACTCAATGGACGAGTTAGTTGCCACTATTTGTCATAATATATATAATCCTCATCGATAGCCATCTAACTGTCATGAGCACCATCACTCACTCTCTATTTAATCTCACCATGTTTTCTCTTTTGACATCCTTCTGCTAGCTGCTAACTGCTAACAGCATCGTGCCAACGGATGTCTAGCCATCTGTACAATTCCTCTGCCTCTTTAACATTGCCGAGATCTACAATACGCTTGATAATACATTCAATTCGCAGATGCTGAATTCTTCGAAAAAGAAAACAAATCCCAACATCAAGAAAATAATTGTTTGAAGAATTGACATTGACAAATACATATGAATCTACTAGGTACCAGCAATGATGGCATGGGATTACCACCAAGGCAAAAAACCCCAACATTTCAAGTCCTTTTAATCCCTATAGTCTTCTCGATTTCTAGAGGTCATCAAGATGAGAATCTAAACAACTTCCTTTTTTTTCCAGAAAAACTATCGCCAATAACAATACGACAAAGGAATTTGAAGCCCTAGCTCAACTGGTTGACTGAGCTCGTACAAATTAACGTAAAAAGGAAGACAGAAAAAAGATGGAATTAAGGAAGAACGAGCAATTTGGTACCTCCGACGGTGCATCGGATCGCGAAGGGCTTCGATTTGGACCGAGAACTAATGGCCGAATTCCGAGCAACAGAGGCTGGCGAGTAAAGGGAAATCGGGCAACTAATGCACGACATCTTCCGGAGACTAAAATTACCCAAAAACAAGATTCAAGTCTCTTCTCTAGAAGATTTGGTAGCCGCTGCTCTCCCCCGCGCTCGCATTTACCTCTTCGCCTGCAACAAAAATTGGCCGACGAGAGAGAGGATAAATAGAGGACATTAACGACCAAATAAATTCTATTCATTAAATACCTAAAATACCCTTTCATGCAGCGGCGGGAAAGCATTAACGAGCTCGCATAGGATCGGAAATCTTCATCTTAACGAGGGTATTATAGGTAATTTGTTATCGCTCTATCTAGCTCGTCCTCCCAAACGACCAATTAGATTCGAGAGTATAGTGTTGCGGATAACGCTGTCCACTAACAACCTTTGACAAATATTTTCCTTTTAATTTTAATGCAAAAATCTCCAAATGTTGCTATCACCTCCTTTCTTCTTGGAAGTAAAACATAATTCTCTCCATTTACTTCACCAATTTGTCTACTTTTTTTTCACTCCACAGTCAAATTGATTCAGGATTAATCAAGAATTTATAGATCACTTTATTTATTTTTTAATCAATATCATCACATGAGACATGACTTTCATTTATTTTTTTGATTTATATTAATTTGGGTGTGGCAGAGATAAATTTTGAATTTAGGACCTTTGGCTTTGTGTTACTATTTTTTTTTCAAGATTAATATTTGTTTTTTGTTTGACTAAATCTCATTGTAAATTCTGGAGATGGAAATATTTGTGTTGAGCATTGAGCTGATGATAGAAAAGCTTATTTGTCTGCAGCAACTTAAACTTGCATTCATAGATTCAGGCCTGTGATCTGTTCCATGTAAATTATAATTGTTGTCATATAAAGCAGGTTGATTGATTATATAGATTAATTTCGGGTGCATTATTCATCTGGAAAAAAAAACAAAAGAGAGTAGAATTTGCATCAGATCCATTGAGCTTGAATCAAGGCACAGAAAAAGCTACCAGCAGATGCAGTATCAGTAATGCCCCAAACTCCATGAACTATTGAAAGATCATATATGATTCATGTGCACAAAAAAGAAGTAGATCTAATTCTGTGATAAAAGTTCAAAACTTTTAGCAGATTTTTGAGGAACAAATACTTGTTTTTCGAAGAAACAGTTGAAGAACAGATCATCTCTTACAGTATGTTACGAGGCTACAAGATTGCTGAAGAACATGTGCAAGTGATGATAGAGGATGAATACAACCTGTGAATGCTTCTTCTCTTAAATCAAACTGTTACTGACTAGAATCAATCTTTACATGATTAAGAGAGAGAGAGAGAGAAACAGCTTGGAAGATGGAAAAAGAAGCAAAAACATGATTTCGGCAGGTAATTAATCTTTCACAATAGCCAAATGAGTTGCCTTTCAAAGTAGGAACACAGTCTTGATACTTGGTTTCCTTTCTAAAACAACAGTCGTTTGGGTCTTCCAACTCATGTTCTTCAACATCCCTGTCATGGATTGGAAATCAAATACAAAAGCAACTCTTGAAAGCCAAGTAAGTCTTTAAGATGCAGACCAAATTGCACAAGTCGTTCACTCACTACCTTCGATGAGATATAAATATTTTTGTTGACAATAACAACTTGCACCTCTAATGCAAATTTTAAATGCTACACAGCCAACATATTAGTCTTCCTCAAAACATGCATGCTTCTTCTCCTAACATGGAGTTTGACCAATCACACGGTATATGGAAAGGCAGTAGTAGTGATCTATCATCTATGACCAAATCCAACTCTCAAATCTAGCTTGATGAATAATGTCCCCCTTCACATAGTAGTGATCCACGATGTAGTGTACTTTTAATTAGTCATGTAGCCATGGCCATGGGCTCGTAACTCGTCAAACTGGCTGGCTGCTTAACGCAACAAGTCAACCACCTTTGCCACCCCAAGAATTAGTCTTCACTCGTCAAGAGGCTGCTTAACGCAAGTCGTCGACCTTTGACTCTTTGCATTCCCACAAAGAGTCAATATTTGGCTGGTGTGCTGCTTTCTCTTACGTTGACCTACCCACTCCACTCCATCAATATTTGGATATTATAGTTGTACCCATTTGCAAGTGCAAATCTAACACAGATTTCTTGGAGTTTTTGACCGTCATCAACCACCCCTATAATACTTATATACTTGGAGTGTTAAATGTTGTTTGTCGAGCTCTACGCCCTCCTAATTTTGATGTTTGAAAATTATGAAATTACATAAATCAAGTTCAAAATCAATCAAGATTCATCTCCAAATCTATCTTATGTTAAGCTGTTAGAAAGCTAAAAGATTCGATCCGTAGGAGACCTTATAAAAACTGAATCATGATATACCCAACAACAAAATACTTTTGATAATTAAACTAATAAAAAATCACAGGATTTAAAATATGTATTCGGCTTAAGGGTTCTCGAGATAAGTAGTGAGTAGTCACGTACGTATACGATCGCCAAACTATATTATATTTATGTTGTATATGCATTATTAATACATGCGTCAATGCGTTCCCATGAACCTACTACTACTACTACATCTGACTCTAAATCACCACACGACTTTGAACTTTCTCCATCATTCGTTGAACTCTTTGCACATCTTTCAGTTGACTCTGCATGCATCCAATACATACATACGTACCGCACTATCAATTCAACGCGGAAGTCAAAACGAAGACACATTCCACGTATCTTTATGAATCCATCAACCATGGGCTGCCTCGGTGCTCGATATAACCAGCGCACGGCTCTTCCTCTCTTCTCTCTCATACCCAAGCTTTCTCTTCCTTCCTTCACAGACTTACCGCCGCCTCCTCCTCCTCCTCCTCCGGCATGGCTGTCAACACAAAACCTGTCATGCTTCTTTCCGTCCTCCTCCTCCTCCTCTCCTTCCACCAGTCTGCTGCGGCGCGGGGTCTTAAGTTCGGGACTTCGAAGGAAAGCTCCGTCGTTAGGTCGACGGAGACGACGGCGACCGTCTCTGTCCCGAGGACAACGCAGAAGATGGTCTTCGTCATGCTTCCAAGAGGACCTACGCCGCCATCCGGTCCGAGCGATGGCATCAACGGCAACAAGAATTAAGTGGAAGAAGAACAAATATACGTATTCTTTTGTTTGATCGGCATTTCCTGATGCAGTTTTCATACATACAGATGCAGAATTCAGAGATGTAGACGTCAGAAGACGAGAGATCGATAGGTTTTCTGTTTGATTTTGATGTGTGTACTTGATGCTTTGGGATATAAACATGTACATACTCGTGCTAATTTCTTTCCGGTAAATGGATTGGAATGCATCTTTATATGCATCAAATGCTATAAAATACATGGATTTTGGTGTTCCTTCTGCCTATTTGTTTGGATAGGCAGAGAATACTTTTGACTGTGTGGTATTTTGGTATCATGGAAGTCAACAAAGTCAACCCGTCACCTGTCTGCAGTGGCCAAGTCAAACTCATTAATCCGTAGAATCTTTGATGTGGTGGACTCGAATAAGATTTGAACTGAAGAATTGATATTTATATGATTCCTTATAGCCAAAAAATGAATTGGATCAATTCTTAGATTTCTTTGCAAAAGGAAGATCATACATCAAGCATTCCAGGGTTTTTGGGCCACAGAGAACGGCCGAATTTGGCACGAGGGCTTCCTTTCACACATGACGCGACGTCGGGGTCGCTTCTCTCGGGTTGGCTGGCTGCGAAGATCTCGTCCTCTGCCCTCGTTTCACCGATGGGGAGGCGTAAGTCGCTCCATTTCTGCATCATTATCGTAGTCTTAGATCGCCGTTCTCTTGTTCGATCGATGTGATAATATCTTTGTGATTGGTTGGATTTGATCTAAGACATTTCTGTTCCGAATCTGGTTGGATTTGATGAGGCTTGATTGGCGTAAAGATATCTTTTTCAGCCTGCTTAGAGTGAGATCGGATGTATCTGGATGATTCTTCGCTTTGCACTCGGTGGATTCGTATAGGTCAAAGTTTGCGTTGGTTGATTGGGGTTGTTCCAGTTTGTACTTTGCTTTCCTTGTGCAAATTGTTCTTTTTCTCATCTACATGTTATGGATATGTATGCGATTGTGATAACTCAAAAATAAGTCGAAATTGAAATTAGTGTTTTTGATTAAATAGTGGCATATGCTATTTGGTGTTTTGGGGGGTTGGAATAAGTCGTGATTGACAAACCCAGTCGAGCAATGTTGCCTCCTCTTTTTTTTTTTTTTTTTCTTTTTTTGATCGACCACATGTGTTTCATGTCATTCTTTGCTGAAATAATGAGGAGAAGAACAGACACTTAGCCTTCTTATGTTGTGATTTATGTTGTTTTTGGCTGTCGAGTAGATACTTTGGGGGTATGAAAGGTAGCGTGGAGGCAGATCACCCAACTCTTTTTTAATGAACCGGCTTGCAGAAGAAGTCCCTGTTACAGAAATCAAGAACCTCAACCGGCTATGATGAAGAGAAGAGAAGAGAAGGTTTATAAACACCACTTGGCTGAGCAGCCCACAACTAGATTTGCTTATGTACATGCATTAGCAAAATAAAAGAAATTTACAGGACATAGCAGTTGGAATTAATAATATTCTTGTTCATAAGGTTGATGATGACCAACAACATATCACTCTTAGTCTGAGGTTGGTAGCTCCTACTCAACTTTCCTTGGGCTCTTACCAAAGGAAATGAGACAGCTTATATGGCCAAGGCCCTTGCATGCAGTCAAATGCTAACCAACCATTACTGAGTGGACAAACAAGCTCCTCCAACATGAGATACTGTATCACAGCCCTGTCACTGTTGATTTTTCATCTAATATGGGTTAGGGTCTACTTAAACCCATTTTAGGGAGCCAGTCCTGAATTCAAAGTCTTGTTTGTGATAAGTGTCCTGGGATAACTAACTTGTCAAATGAAATGCTATATAATTCTCTTCAGATGGAATTTCTCGTTGGTTAAAGACCATTATTCTAATTCTTTGGCTCTGCACATAATAAGTGCATTTTCTGAGAAAGGTAAATGCAATGGACTTTTGTATCTGGACAAAGAATTTTGGATCGTAGAGCATGGTTATCTTATGATCATACTTCTTCTGCTTATTTTCTGATTTTATTTAAAAATCCATTTATGCATTTTTCAAAATTTCTTCATTAGGCTTTGGATGAATTGTGATTTGGCTATGCTTCCTGCAGGACCTGCAAGATGTTATCGTCAGATTAAGAACAAGCCGTATCCGAAATCACGTTACTGCCGTGGTGTTCCTGATCCTAAGATTAGGATCTATGAAGTTGGAATGCAGAAAAAAGGAGTGGATGAATTTCCCTTGTGTGTTCATGTTCATCTGGTTAGCTGGGAAAAAGGAGAATGTTTCCAGTGAGGCTCTTGAGGCTGCTCGTATAGCTTGCAACAAGTACATGACAAAGTATGCTGGAAAGGATGCTTTCCACCTACGAGCGAGAGTCCACCCATTCCATGTTTTACGTATCAACAAGATGCTTTCTTGTGCTGGAGCTGATAGATAGGCTCCACTTGTGCTAGCCAGGTTAAGCATTGGTCAGGTCCTTCTGTCAATTCGCTGCAAAGATAGCAATAGCAATCATGCCCAAGAAGCCTTACGACGAGCCAAATTCAAGTTCCCCGGCCGCCAGAAGATTATTGTTAGTGGAAAATTGTAAGCACCAGAAAAGGAAATTGTCTAACAGATCAACCAAATGCATTACATAACATTATTATTACCAAATCCAACCTTACTAGAAATTACTATTTCTCATCTTGAGTTTAATAAGATCCCAACGAGCATAATATGATATTTGGTCACTAGAGACCTATCTCCTATTTGCTTCTATGGCTCCTGACACAACAAACTGATTTCAGGGGCTTTACCTTACCAAGTTTAGCCACAATGACTATGTGAAGTGGAAGAGTGAGGGCAGAATCATTACAGATGGAGTCAATGGCAAAGGTTTGTTCTGTTTTAGAAATATTATTATAGTGCCTAATAATTAACTGTTTGGATGACCTTTCATGTGTTACCTGTGTCCTATTTGAATTTTCCTACACATATTTAACTTGTCAATCTGCTGTTACCGTCGACTGTACTTTGTTACTGGTAAGGGGCATGTACTCAGCTAGTGTTAAGTAATGGAGGTGTCAGATAGCATTATATAAGCACTCATTCCAGGCTTTGCATCACACAGTTTTACTTGTATGCATATGTTAATCCAGACCTGAAAATAAATGAATAGGGGATGGTTGGGAAGGCAAATTTAAGGAACTCAGATGTTGCATCAAAGATTCTTGTATATGGATAAAAAAAGTAACCCAATATGATGTTTTTGTCCTTTGATGCAACATCCGAGTTCCTTAAATTTGCTAGTACCACCTACAATTTCAACCATTTGGTAGTTGACAGTTAGGGCTGTGTGTCGTTTAACATTTGGGCTGATATCATCAACCGTGCTGAGTATGGAAATAGTGCATGAAAGTACAAGAGTGTTGGTTTCAGAAGATGGAATGCCTAAGAAACAAACACTTTGATGGTTATAGTAAACCAAAAAGTGGCTCTATTTTAGTATATTCTATCTATGTTCAAATTCCATTAATTTAATATCCCTTTGGTTCTGTGATAGTTGTTGAAATCATTCGGAGGTTTAAAGTTGCAGTGTTTTCTCTAGAGGGAAAGTGGTCTACTACTCCCTTGGTTGATTGTATGACATCATTATTAGTTTTTTTATAATTATCCAGCCAAATTTTGCTTGTTTTTCTTTTCTCTTTGTCTTCTATATCTCAGCTAAGGGAACTGTCAGTATAATACATTGTTCTGCCTATTATAGCGGAATAGAAAAGATATTTGTCAGTAATAAATGACATACAATGCTGGTGTGAAGCAACAGTTGTTGTGAACCACATCACATGTATCTTAAAACTTTTACATTGCTGATGAAGAAATAACATGTCTAATTGTGCAGTTGCTTGGCTGCCATGGTCTGCTTGCAAATCGCCAACCTGGGAAGGCTCTTTACCATCCTCTACAATAGAGTCTGCGTAGATTTGGATTTGGTCGTCTGAAGGATGATACAACAGAGTGTTCATAACAGCCGATTTAGTGGCTTCTGTTTTGAAGACCTGTGTGACTGTTTTTGCAGAATAATTCTCCCAATAATCTGCATCGATTGTTTTCTTTGTGATAACTCCGATCATGTGGCAATTCACCGACTTCATGCTGTTTTCATATTAATTTGTTGAACTTGTGTGGAATCAGCAGCAAATTATTGCATTACATATTTGATGGATGAATGGATGGATGGATGGATGTTGAGAGTTTGTCAGGGATGCGTTATCTGTCGTTTGTCCATGTTATGGACGAAGCTGCCATGGCTATTCTGATGTTTCCGGGTTCTGTTGATCAATCCACAGCCGCCTCGACAATGGGGGGTTCTGATCTCGCCTTGCTTCCACACAAACGTGATATTTGTCCACAATACGGTAGAGAAGAGGTGTTGGGGGTTGATTTGCAATCCTCTTCTGATCTAAGTTCGAAGGATATCGCTGGGAAACATGAGCTACCCATAAAAAGAAAGAGAGATATTTGTAGTAAAATAGACTTGAAGGTTCTTCATGTTCACCACCTTCTCGGAGTCGATTCCATTTGGGAGATTCTTCGTAGGCTCTCTCCGATGGACTTGAGGAGATTTGCTTTATCCTGGCAGAAGAAAGAGAACAATGGCTTTCCTTCTGGGGGTGTAGTAGAGTTTCTTATATAGAGGTAGAGGTGACCAGTTGGTTCATTGATGGACTCATTGCACATTTTAGTATCTTTTGTTGCCAAGTGAGATTGATATGATCAATGTTAGGAGATGTTTTGCATAATCGTCCCACTCCGACATTGCTGTAGTAATCAAATGAACAAATTTGAGTCAATATTCATATTCATATTCACATCTATTCTTTATTCTTTAAGAACTTGGTGCAACAAAGAACACACCCACTTGTATCCGACATCCATTCTTACATCTGGCCAGAAAGATTCTCTCAGCAGCAGTATTGGAACAACCGCAGTATAATCCAAAAAAAAGAAAATTACAGCAAAAGGAAGAGTCACCATGCACTGTAGATGTAGCAATTTGTCATGCATACTCTTTGTTCATAGACTGCATGATCCAGAAGACTTCCAATACTGATTGATACCAAGACATCTGCAATCTGAGAAGATGAAAAAAAAAGAAAAGAAAAGGGAGGCAAAAGTCTGAGGCTGTTACCGAGCAAGATTGGCTGATAGGGATGCAGGCATTCATGCTAATTAACAAAGGCATCAGTTTCACCCAACTAAGTCGTTACATGGCTTCCGAGACACCAAACTACTGCAGAGATCAGAACTGCAAGGCAAGCACAATACCAAGAACTTAATTATTAATTCAAAGACATGCAAAGCAGCAGTTTTGCCACTGGATGCTCAAGCTACAATCATGTCCATGTTGTTATTCACCCAAAGAAGGATTCGAAGCACATCTAACCCTCCACCATGGAATACCAGACATAGATTATTGTCCACCACAAACGAATAAGAAAAAGACCATCGTCTGCCAAGTGCAAGATCTAAATTCACGCAGCGAGGTGATCTAATTGAAAGCTAAAGACAGCGTGAATGACGACACACCAAACTGATTATCTTTGAGCAGGTTCCAGTGTCCGGACATTTGCACCAACCATTCCTTCGAGCCTATCCTTGGTTATCTCCACAAAGTGGCCAATCATCTCATGGAACTGTTTCAGACCAGACAGGGGGAGGATGATTGATGAACGATCAGCTCCAGCAACCTGCATATGGAATGCACTTAGGGATTAACAATAAACTAATAACACTACGTGTACTCCATGTACCTCGGATATCCTCAAGAAGTGTCCCCTGTTGTTGCTTCCCAGATCAAAGAAAAACCTCTTCTGATCTGCCCTGATTACTTTAGACATCCCCATGCCTCCCATATCATCATGTGTGTGCATATCAACCATTCTATCAGCATTCAATTCTGTGCCAGAGGCTGATTGGGCACTGTGGCCAGATATGAATCCAGCCCCAACATCATCTGAAAGTCCTGGAAGATGTTCCGGAGGTTCCATGTGTTGCTGTTTGTGTTACAACACAGCAGGGAAAAAAATTATTGACATGCTTAAGGTAACTATCACCCACCAAATCTTAGTGTACCAGTCCATCAAACTTTTACCTGATTGGGTACCATGAACAGTCGAGAAGCCTCTTCATGTATCTCTTGTAAAACATTCCTAAATGCTGTCCATCCTTCTTCGCCAGAATTTCCTGCAGGAACAATGATTGTACTCCGGTTTCTGTTGACAGATGCTTCTGAGATCTATTTAAAAACACAGTTACATCGGTTATTACACACACCGTCATGCAAAACCACTTAAGCTCAAGGTGCATAATATATTTGTTGCTCATGATCTTGGCAGATTGACATTGAGGAGGACAAAGATTTTTATGTGGTTAACATGAAAAAATTGAACAGTACAATTGTTTGTTCCTGACATGAGCATGTCAAGAACAAAATGAGAACCATTTATGACACCTAAAGCTAGGAGTTCCACATGATAATTCAAATGCAACTTGAGGTGCTTTCTCTGTCCTTCAAGTACAGGCACATTATCTAGCTTAATATACAGTGTATCTGCAAGCAAACAAAATTGTCGATGAAGCAGATGCATTTGTTTTCCATATCCACATTGGCATATAAGAAAATGAATTTAATAGTTGAGTATATGATACTTGAGTTGAGAATATTTAGCAAAACAAGGATAAGGTAAAGCTCTGCTTTTGGATATATACCCCTAGAGATATATGATTATTCATGTACATGCCCCTCAAAAATTTGTATTTGTCTAAGTAGCCTCTAAAATATCAAGTATTTTTGTGTTTATATATTTGAGAAGCTTGTATTTACATCTATACCATCCAAATAGTAGGAACTTAAGTATATAGCCATCTTCCTAGTTGTCTCTGGTTGATTTTTTGACAGTCTCTAACAGGTAATCACAATCAAATTCTGATATGCCAGGCAATTCTACAACTTTCATAAGTTTTTCATTAAAAGCAAGTTCAAATAGTTTATCAATCTAACACACAATCTAGTAGAGATCAAATATATAGAGAGGAGGTGGTAGGAGAAGCTGATTGCTGACAGCAGTAATGCTGAGATTACAGAGAAACAGGATAGTCTATTTGCATGTTCCGGAATATATTGCATGCTTTGTTGTTAGAGAATAGAGAGAGTTAACATTGCTGACGAATGTAACAAAGGATAAACTATTTAATAAACAGGGCTGAGAAGGGAAGTGCAATCGCTCATAATCGGGACCACAATGGACGTGGATGGTCAAGGTCCATTCTACATGAGTTACTAGGTTAGTGGGCTGACCTGGCCAGGTCGTGACAAGGATAAATATATTTTAGTTTAGGTCCCCCATATGTCAAGTCATATATTTGCACCCATTTGGAAGTTTTATCAAAACTACAACAATTAATTTGAAAGAAACCTTGATTACAAATGATAGATATAAGCACATAAAAGGTGCATCAATAAAAGATGAAACTAGACAAAAGTTATAACATCAATCTTTAGTTATCACGTTTTCTTCTACAGACATGGGGAATGATGAGCAAGTACTTACTTGCTGAATTGATAATATTGAGTTACTAAAGTTTGTAACTAATTAATATTAAATGTTATTTTGCATTCTGAAAGTGAAATACACACAATGGCTTTGAAAAAAGCATCAAAAATCAAGATCAACCTGTTGAAATTTTATATTGGTTAATTCAACTAGCATCATACTCAAGCAAGCTGGATTGCATCAAAATAAGAGAAAACTAAGAAACAACAGATCATGGACAAAAATGGACAAGGTGTACCAGTCTTGAATGATCCTGGGCCCAATCCACTCATGAAAGAAAAAATCTTAAAGAAGTTACAACAAAATTCTCAACAGAAAGTGGTATAGATAAACTAAAAGTTGCAAGGCTTGTCTAAGTTAATTTAATCTACCACACCCACAAACAGATATTAGAATAATTATATTCAAAATATTGATGAATAACTACTCTGAATTAAGATACTTCAAAATAACATCCATATCAGGCAGTTGTTGCACCCCCTTGGCTCAAACCTTGATCTAATATCTATCAAACTGCATCTACCAAAGATTCTTGTTTTATGCTGCAAGCTTCATGAAGGCGATAAAGTGTGATCATGAGTGTTAGAGGTGCAGTAGGATAGCTGCTCAACATAAGTTCTCTGATGGCATGGTCAGTGTAAAATTAACATGCCCAAAATTTCTGTCAATATGCTAGAAGTAATACACAACCAGAAGAATAGAACTTAGAGCATCACCAAATATTTTGGATCCAATAAATTTTTATCTTCCACTTTTTGCACAATCATTCAAGTTCGTGCCTTTATGTCCTTTAGTACTTTCCAGCAAATTCTAATACACTAATGGAATCAAATTCTCTATATCACCTTGGGTATTTTCGGCTTTAGATTCTTTCATACTACCTAGTAAATTCTAATACAGTGACTCAATTCATCGTTCGAACCATTTTTTATATCACCTTGGGTACAATGTAAAGGTGAAAAACTAATTTTTTTTGCTTCACAAAAAATAGAAGTCTATCATTTAGAAAATAATATACCCTTTGCATATTTACCAGTTATCTGTTCTCTGTAGTGCTGCTTCTGAAGTCTATCATATGTTTTTAATATTGAACACTGTCACTATTAGTATCTTCTTAATTTCTTCTTCCCCTCATAGTTTAGGTGCACTAGCTTATGACCACCACGGAACATATGATACTGTCATAGACATGCATGATCCTCTAAGCCCAAAAGACACCGCTTCATATCACACAGCTTCAATGTAACTTCTCTTGAGTGGATGACCCAGGGAAAAAAATTCTGGAGAGGCAAGAAAATTGTACACCAGCCAAAACATGGGAACCACAATTCCTCCCATCACTGTGTAACAGAAACTAATATGTTGCCGCAAAAGCAAATGCTGAAGTTTTCG
Source organism: Musa acuminata AAA Group (assembly GCF_036884655.1). Lineage (NCBI taxonomy): Eukaryota > Viridiplantae > Streptophyta > Magnoliopsida > Zingiberales > Musaceae > Musa > Musa acuminata. The sequence goes on from NC_088354.1 coordinate 30,136,321, forward strand.
GATGCACCTGTACTTTTTGACTTTTTTTGTTTTGTGGGTTTGCTCGCTTGTTCTCCAAAAGCACTACTTCCAACCCAAGTCTGGCACCTATTCGTAAGTTTGTTGTCTTTCCAATTCCAAATTTATATTAAGCTCCAACTAGCTAATCCACTACTAGCTAGTAACAAATTGACCACAGGTCTCCAGGTCTTCAATAAGAAAAGCTGAGGTATTCATCATCATACTTGCAACATATGAAATAATTCCAAACCCCAATGACCACAAAAGATCAAGAAGTCGATTCTTTTGCATGATGCATTCAATTATGCCTAATAAATGAACAAAACTTTTTGAGTTCGTAGTAATGACGTGTACCTTGAGAAAGCGCCCCCTTTTGTTCTCACCAAAGTCAAAATAAAACGCCTTTAGGAAAAACAACAAAAACATCAGCAGAAAGATTCAAAGACCCAACCTTTACAAAACTAAGAGAAAAGGTCATCAAAGCAGCCACCTTGGAATCAAGCTTGAGCTCCTTGCTGAACACGTCCTGCTCGTCCGTGCTGATGTAGTAGCCGAACAACTCGAGGAACCAGACGATGCCGTCGACGGGGACGATGATGGTGGACCTGGTGGCCGACGTCTTCTCGGAGATCTTGAGGTACCTCCCCCGTGGATTCTCCTTCAGATCGAAGTAGAACAGCTTATGCTCGAACTGCAGCGTCTTGGAGACCAACTCCACGTCGTTCCCACCGCCCGCTCCCCCTTCCATCGCTCCGCACCTCCCCAACGCCCCAAACCCCAAATCTCTCCCAATTTAACTATCCGTGGACGAAGAATCGAGGTCTCAGGCTGGTGGAAGAACCCTAATCCAGGAAGGAATCCGGATCGAAAGCAAGGAGGGGTAGGGAGCGATGAGGTATTGTTGGAAGTGGGGTAAGATTAGGGTTTGGGGTTTGACCTCGCCCTCGCCCTCGAACAGGTCGAGAGCAAGGGGGTTTGTTTCACTTTCACGCTTCTTCTTGACCGTGGCTCTGTTGTTTGTTCGCCGAGCACAGTTACCAAATCAAAATTAAACATAATATCGCAATCATTCGGGATCGACTAAATAACATTTTTATTATATCTTTAATCAAATTCAATTTAGGTATATCATTATATAAATTATTATAATATATATTAATTGCTTTAATATTTATTATAGCTTTTAAAAATATTTAAATGTTATGCTTCATAAATAGCAAACTATGTGATCTAACGGATAAGAGTTTGGGGTGGGTGGGTGCTAAATTAAAATGTTTGAATCCAAGTTAACGATAATATATTCTTCATATATCTTTTCGTTGATTTGGCTGTTGACTAGTATTCTACACAAATAATTTAGCTCGATAAATGATCGTGACTAGGCATCATCACATCCAATTATCTATATAAGTATTTGATTCGAATAGCATAATGATTGTTGCATGGGGGAGAAGAACATAAAAGGTGGCAGGAAACGGCCGTTACGTCTTTATATCCGAAATCGTTTTATCCGAAACGATTGTGACTGCTGGTCCGTGGCCCTTGAACACGTGTACGGTGGATCCGAACCCGTCAGTTTCGATGCATTATGCTGATCGAACCCGATTACCCGTTTGCTAATTCGTCACCCGAATCCATAAAAGATACCCTAAACCTAAATAATACCATACTCCCACCCCGTGCGCTTCTACTCGGCCTCCCTTCGAGTCCCTCCTCGATCCGGGTATCTTCTTCGCACCATCACCGCCGGGCCGCCGCGACATTGCCAACTCTTCCGACTGCATTCGAGGAGAAGGAATCGTCAAGGTTTTCATCTTCGCTTTTGTAAGTTCTTCAGATTTTGTTAGGGAAGATAACTTGACGTCGGCTTTTTTGTGTTGTTGCCAGAATAGATGAATCTTGATCTCTATTTTTCTTTTTTTCTGATTTGTGAATTGGTTTTTGCTGTTTCGGGGGATGTTGGTACCCAAAAATCGGATTTTGGAACGAGATGATGTACTTGGAACCCAAAAAAGGGGTTTTCGAGCTCGGGTTTGGGTCTTAGATGTATATTGCTTATTGTTTTTTGGCGTGTTTGATCGGATGTAATTTGATTGAATCGAGTTGGAGAGATCCATTTACTGTGACGCTAGTCTCTACCTTTCTTAAATCCCTAGCCAACCTTATCGCCACTTCCAGCCAAACTTCAGGGGATCTACACGAGGCTGCTGCAGCTTGCCTCCTGGTCCTCAGCGTTGAGTTGTCTGTACTTAATCAAAGGGTGGGAAAAAGGATTCGTTGTTTTTAACTCCTGGATGATTTATGCGTAGGAATTCAAGTGAAATGGGCGTAAAGGCAAAGAAGGCTTTGAAAAAGAAGCTGAAGAAGACGAACTCTTCTCAGCTATCAATTTCTCGTAGCAGAAATGAATCTTCTGATTTCTTGGTGAGATTTTTATGTTCGTGGTTGATGCCTCATTTTTGTTGTTGTATTTTTGTTTTTTTGGCCATCCTGTATTGACAAATTTGTTACTTTTACCATACAGCCTTTAGAAGGGGGTCCAGGGATGAAAATTACTCAAGAGGAAGATGAGCCCATAAAAAATATTGCAACTGTACTTTACATTGGCCATATTCCTCATGGATTTTATGAAGAACAAATGGAAGGTGAGGATCCTTTATGCTTTACTAGGAGTCAATTTGTTTGCGACTTAGATTGATACAGTACTTGCAATTTTGACCATGATAGGATTCTTTAAGCAATTTGGGAAAATCAAGCGGTTGAGGATTGCTCGGAACAGGAAGGTTCAATTCTTCTTCAGTTGCTTGTTGTTCAGTTGGTGAAGAATTTTAATGCATTTTTTTCTCTTTTTAAGTATCTTACCTACTAAAGGATGGTGCCTAGTGCATGAAAATACCTCATTGGGTTTAGGAAGGCTGAATATACGAAGTATTATCTCTGTGAGCAAAGCGGTTACAGAAAATGTGCTTCGAACTGTGGTCATCCTTAAGGAGAAACTTAACTGGTGCCAGTGTATTTAATTAACTAATCATTTTAAATAGAATTCCTGTAGTTGAATCTTAAATTTATATTTTGATCCAAGTACTTTTACATCGTTTTATTTCTTGATTATTTTCTGAAGAAAAGAATTCTTAAGTCATTTTTCAGTTTTGCAGCTTCTCTTTTCTCATTAAGGATGATTGTTGGTATGATCGATATTCTAGGTTATGAAGACCACTTGTTTTCATTTTGACATTTTAGACTTTTATTTTTTTTGATGGATAGCATATTTAGATTATATTGGCCACCTTTTTATATTTCATTTAGCTAGCACTCTATTTAATCTATTGGTTTTAATTATAATGTGACATGTTATAGACAGGAAAATCTAAGCATTATGGATTCCTTGAATTTGAGAACCCAGAGGTGATTTTCTTTCCTTGAAAATTGTCAAACTTTTCTACATCAGCCAGGCAAACTATATGTATATATCACGTAATACATGTTGATAATTGCAGGTGGCCAAAGTTGTGGCTGATGAGATTCATAATTATCTACTATTTGAACACAACCTTCAGATTCATCTTATCCTACCAGAGCGTGTTCATCCAAAGTTGTAAGCTTCTGTCTCAAGTTGATGGCATCTTTTCAATTGTTTAGGTTTAAGTTGGAGACAATCTCCCCATATGTAATCACAGCTTCTTTTCCTTGAACATTATGATATATTTATTTGATTTTTTATATGGTCATAGATGTCTAATTTTGGGAAAAAAAATGGGATAAATTGCTTAAAGTTGGTGCACAAATATGAGAAATTTATCATTCACAAACAAGGACTAGAAAATGGATGGGCTGAATATTTATGTTGTTGTTTGCTGCAATTTAAAGTCAATCCTCCTTTCATTATTTAGGTTTTCTTTTCTTTCCCAGTAGTGGTACCTGTCCCTTTGACATATGGCAGCTTCATAGATTAAATTGTTGTTCATGTTTTTTGGTAACTTTCTCTTCCCTGTCTCTATTTCTTGCTAGTTTCCTCTTAATTGTGCATATTATAGATAAGTTCTTAGATAATCATGTTATAGATACATGTAGAGAGATAACGGTCGATTGAATAGTGACTAGGATCCAATTTTGGTAGATATACTGTGCATGATAAAGCCTTAGGTACATGGAAAAAGATGTTGTGTAGGTTTCTAACCATTCCATTTTCAGCAGTGCAGACAATAGTCAAATTATTTTGCATCTTTTTGTTGAAAGATATGTAAATTTGAATCTTCAAGTATACCTGATTATATGTCAGGTTCCTCCAACATAATCTCTGTTAGTGACCATATATTTGGTGGCTTTTGGATAAAGGCTTATAATTTTAATAAGACTGCAAATCTGGAAAAGTCAGCAGGTAGTAGTAGTGTCTGATATTTAATGTAATTATTAAATAAAATTCCAGTCCATGTGTCCTGGTCTTCTTTAAGATTGATACCTGAAATGAGGGATGTGTGACATATCGTGGAAGTGAAATTTGGCTGCATCTTTGTCATTATATAATCTGTTTCTATTTATTACTTTTGGACCTGCAGTTATATGTAAATGTTCTTTTTGCCCTATATTTAATTTTTGCTGCAGATGGAGAGGTGTAAATTGGAGATACAAACCATTGAATTGGACAGAAATCGCAAGAAAGCAGCATAACAAGGTAAGCCTGTGAAAATAGCTCTTCACTCGATTTATTTATTTTTTCTAGGTAAGGCCTGTAAAGAGATGTTTCAAGGTCTGTTTCAATCCATTCTTACCTTACGAAGAAAACTGATCTTATTTTGTCTGAGAATATATGGATCGAGAAGCTTCATCAATATTTGGATCTGTGATAAATTGGATATCAATGTCCTTGGGGGAGCCCAAACTGATCTAGCTAAATTTTGAACCTATATGCATTTATCTCCAGATGTTTTATTGTCTGTAAAAAAGGAAATTCTGCTTTTAAAGATTCCATCATCATGGTTTATGTATTAATGTTGTCAAACTTGTATCCTAGAAAAATGTCAAGCTTCATAATGATCGGTAATAAGATGCCAGGCAGGATGGTAGTTCCTGGCACATGCGGGATGCTATGGCCCAGGCATTTTTTTTGCTGATTGATGATGTAAGAGTCGAGGTATAAAAGGGCATAGAAAGCATAAAAGGTGTTTTGCTTTTTCTTTATCTCTCTTTTTGTTTTGTATGAGTGGGATGGAGGGGGGACTATTGTGTGGGTGAATGTTTGTATAGACTGACAACCTTTGGGTCAATTGCTTAGTTGTTGTTATGGTGCATATGTTTTTTGGGCATAAGTGCTGTATGTCACATATAGTCACAGATCAAGTCATAGAGGATAATATAATTGATGGCCAAAGCCACCCATGCATGTATAGATTAACCACCTTTAGTTCAATTGCATCTAGTTGCAGATCAGGTTATAAAGGATTGTATATATCATTGTCTATGGCATCTATTGCTAATCTAATCAGACCTTGAATTTACACCAAACTTTTTATCCAAATTTGACCTAATTGGAATGACCTCTTGATGGGATCAGCCGAGATCACATCAATTGTCTGATAAGTTTCAATTTTTTTCATGATATTTTTTCTTCTGATATATGTTCAGGATAGAACAGTTGAAGAACAACAACAGATGATTCAGGGGATTCAAAAACGAGATAAGAAGCGGCGTAACAGAATCAAGGCTGCTGGTATTGATTATGAGTGCCCGGATTTCGTAAGTGAAAATGTTTCTTTTCAAACTTTGTTGATTGAGTTCAATTTATGCTATCTTTTATAAGTCAAATAGTGCAGGTTAAGTAAAGAAAGCAAAATTATTCCAACTCTCTTTGTATGCTAGAGTTTGCATTCTTAACCCATCAGTTTCCATGTCTTCTACCTAAAAGCAATAGTAAAACAATGTTTTGTTTCAGTCATTTCCAGGTACTCTGCATTTTCACTTGTCGTCACAGAGTCTCATTTAAAGTTTTTTCTACCCCTTATTGTTTGCTGGTGTTCTTTTGTGGCTTTATAAACATTCAAAGGTCAAGCTTGCAGCTGACTTGGAGTTTGCCTTCTAGATAAAGATGGTCTTCAATTAAATATATCACAAATTTGGATTGCCAAGAAAACCTTGTTCCATATAACTCGGATTAACTTCTTTGTTTAAAACAGCTCACTTGTCGTCTAGTGTTGACTGTATTTCTGCTGCAGGTCTATGTATTGGCATTGTTATTATCCCTCTAAGCTCCCAACTTTTGGGTGTCAGTTACATGGTTCTTTTCCTCCAATTAATTTTTTCCTGATTTTCCTCCATTGCGTTATAAGATGAAAATATTACTAGTTAGCTCATGAGAGGAATCAAATTTCTTTTTGTTCTTCATTTACAATTTCTCAACGTCTTCCTTTTCCTGTTATTGCACCTCCCATCACAAAGGGTGTTCTTTAGGCATGTCAATGCCATCTTAAATGGTTTTCCTTCATTAGTGCAAGCTGAAACCATGGCATTTTATTCAGGCTTTTCAGGGTGTCAGTTACATGGTTCTTTTTTGAAGTGTAAACAACTTAATTTCTTATTCTTGAATCTTGTTTTTCTTTTCCTTCATTTCAGGTTGGTCTCATTCAGCCTGCTGCTAAGAAAATTAAGTTTGACGAAGAAGAAGAAGAGTAAGTTTACACGTAGGAAGGCAGCGACTATCAACTTACCTGAGGACGGTGTTAAGTACTTTGTCCAAGTTTGCTTTATGGCTTTGGATATGAATTTGTTGCTTGCAGCTGCTTGCTAATCTCGAATTTTGGTCTTCACATCATAATCATGTAAGTGCTGTGTAATTGGATTTTGTATTACACTTGACTTGGATTGAGCTATCCAGTATTATGACTGAAATAACATTTAGTATGGATATCATATCAGTATCATTTTTTTGAGAATTGAAACCATGCCTTTCGAGAGAAGCAGGCAAGTGGCACAAGTTGGCTTATATACTAACTGATCGAAGTTGTCACATACTGTTTCTGGTTAGACATTGATTCTAAAAGAATTGGATCAACAGGTCATGTTGAAGTTAGCGGGCTGGGCATTTATTTCATGATTATGGCAAGCTTGGATTCAGTTAGCTGATATGTGACCAATAAAATTCGTGGTGTTTTGTTTGTCCTTGTGAAGCCTCGTGTTTCAAATATGTTAACTTGATCAATTGACAAGAACAAATGCTTCTGCTATTTTGGTTACTCATCTGTGATGAATGTTTGTAGCTGCCACCATCCACTACTTGTCATGGATCTGCCCAAACAGTTTTTGATGATAGCAATTGATTGAAATGCTTGTCCAGCTACCAATTAGAAACATTGTGTTTTAGGTGGCAAATTGTGGTTCCACTGTGGGTATATGTCCTTTTTCTGATACTAGAATGGTGATGAAGCACAAGTGGCTGAAAGCCAAATTAAATGTGCTGTGTTGCTGTAGTGATGGTATATGTGAACCTAAAGCATTTATTGCCTTTGGATTATGCATGGAGAATTATAACTGCCATGCAAATACTGCCTTTGGTCTATGGGGCAATTTGGTTCCCAGGAATATGGTTGAGAGTATCTTTATCAAAGAACAAATGTACTTGTTCTTTCTCAAAGAGTAGTTGTCATGAGTCGGTTGGATGAGATAATTATAACTAAACTAATAATCTGATGTATTTATATCATTTTCAATATCTGTCTTCATTAAGGACTAATATAACTTGTGCATATGAGGCTGAATCAGATTGATTATTGGTTTATTCTTTTAGCCCATCATTATTAAGTTGGTTCTAATATCATTCGATAAAATTATTTCATTGAGTCAACATATATGAATTCAATAGTTCCTTACTTCTGATATAGGATTAGATTAAAATTATTTTATTGAGTCAACATTTATGAATTCAATAGTTCCTCACTTTTGTTTTTTTTGGTTGCAACATATCAAAACTGCTCTCTAATTCCAAAATATTTTTTTTGCTTTCCCTGAGAGGTGGTTTATCTTATTCTTTAGGCTATCTTTCAGATCTAAATAGCCCACCTATTCTCCTCCTCCACCATGTTCTTTTAAAGAAGAAAATAAGTTTGAACTCAGCAGTTATGCTGATCAATTTCTCCCCTGCTGCATGTTAAAAATCTCATAAACATATTTCCTAATAGTTTTAATTTTTTGGAATCCTTGATCATCAGATCAGCATCTTTATCTTGGTACCAGAGCAGATCCTGATTTGGAAATCTATATGTCATTCTCTATTTCATCATTTTCATCCAATTTTTACTTAATATTTGTGTAACAAATTTAAGCTTTATACAAAAACCTCAAATTCTCTCTCATTTTTTATCTGCTTTTGGATGATTCGAGTGTCTCAATACATGTCCTAAAATCCGGGCTTCTCAGTGTGTAGGATAAATGAGAACTTTAGATGCTTTACCTTTTGCTTTCAGCAAAATGTTGTAGTAGAAGTTGCAATAAAAATCACAGGCAGGAGAATGCATTTATTCTTCTGTTCTATATTATCCCACAAAGACTCCTGTTGTTAGGCTGATCATGGCATTGTGGATGCCATCAATGACATACCAACCTATTCTTCCTAACCCATCAATCATTGTGTTGCAATATTTGGGTTATTGGAATATACACAATGTAGTTCTTTTTATCAAGGGATTTGCTTGTATGCATTCTGGTGACTGCTTCAGCAACCTCACATTTTAGGCATGTGATGTTTTGAAATCTCTTTTCCATGTTGTTCATTGCTTGAAGCATAAAATCCTCTGACATTACATGTTGGCTTGACTCAGACAAGCTATAGATGATATTTATCAGCAAATCTCTATGCATGCTACTTCTTTAGGTCCTACACAGGCATGAGGGATATTGAAGAGTAGTGCAAGCAAACACTGGAATAAGACAGTGTAAAGCCTTGTAGTTTTCTGATGGCACACCCAGGAACAGCTGTGCTACTCTGGCTAAGAGAGGGGGAGGGGGCCAAGAATTTGTTTTGAGCAATTAGATAAGATTATTCTAGGATTGAGTGTAATCTTATAAAGAGCTCAAGTGAGTCCCTTATCAGTTTTGTGGATGAGAACAACACACTGGCTGTAGTTTCCTTGTGGCAGATACTTGTCCACTGGTTCATATGAACATTTAGTGAAAAAGATAAAACCAGGTATGCTACTTGCAAGGTTTCAAGAAAGTAAACTGAAAAATGTCAACATCGATCTTGGTTGTTCTACACAAGCTTAGTGTCAACGGATTTAAAGTTGACTTGATCGAGTGAATAATCGATAAAAATTAAGTCGAGATCATATCCGATTATCCAATAATTGGATAAGCCGTCAAGACACATCAATTAGTGTGGTGTGCTGAGATTGTTTCTCACTTAATGTTGACACATAAGACTGATAAGCTATTCGACTTAGGTTTTGGACTGACAATAACTTGGCCTCCTAATGTTCTTCAAGTGTTAGATTCTCCATATCAAAAGGAAGATAATTGACACTTTTGAAACATGCAATTTGAGTATTTCTGAGCCCACAATAAATAATCTGCAATTTTTCAGGTAGGCAAGAAAAAAAAGACAACAGGTGTGTGCAGTAACTATCATGTTCAGCTTAAGCAACATCAACAACATTGTGTGAGTGCCCAGCAAAACAGAGGCTCAGATTTTGTGCTGAAAGGCAGGGGGACAAATCAAATAAGTGAAGGCACAGTCTACATGGAGGAAATGTAGCCAGAAATTAAGGAATAAAGTCAGACAAGCTGAGGTAAGGAAAAACTTGTATTTAGATAATGTCATAAATAAAAAACTGTTAATTTTCTTAAAATCATCATAATACTTTCGATATAATCATTATTTTCAATCAATCAAAACGTCACATATGGTATCAATCGGGTATACTATGTCGGGTTCCGAAGATAACAAAGAGCCTATTTGACATACAATGATACTTAAAAGTGAATAATTATTTGTTAAAACGATGATTATAAATTTGATACTCTATTTAATCATAATAAACAAATCAAAAGTAGACTTGATCGTTAACAATTTCTTATCAAAAATATCCCTAGGGTAGTCTTTTATAAAAATAAAAAATAAGATATGAGATATGAAAATCCTTTACCCTCGAATTACATCAGCATAGATATTAGTGATGAAATATGAACATTTTTCACCTACAAGTGAAATAAAATTCTCCCCAATCGATAAAACTTTTTTTTTTTTCTTCCACACACAATAACATACGGAAAATTGATTGACTATATCAACTTTACTTACACTAATAAAACTTGCTAAGTAAAAAAGAATTGATATAAGTATTATTTCAGCATAATATCAGATGAGGATTTATGTATCCAATGTTTGATACTTGGGACCAGTGGTTCACTGTTGTTGTAAGACAAAGAAGACAAACTTGCCTCATTAACAATTAAGACCACTGTCACCAAAAATCCCTTGAGAGCAATGTAGTTGGATCCTGTCTTCACCTCCATCCTGGTTTACTGATTCACATCCACATGAGGATCTGACATAATCTCCACCTGCAATCTTAGTAAAAGAATATGTAAAGGTTAGTATGTCTATATAAAGTTATAAAGTTTATAATTTTCTTTTATCATAGTGATTTTTCTTTTTTCTTTTTACAAAAATGGAGATTCCATCATAAGATATTGATATCACTAGTCAAAATTAAAAATTTATCATTGATATACCATCAGCTGTCAAATTTATCAGATAAGGTTTCAAAGCCACACTAATATTCTGAATGTATGAACATCCTTAATCTAAATCACTATTCAGATAAGGTAAGTAGAAATAACTCAGCATTCATCAATCATACACCTTAAAAAAAAAGATAAAAGATAAAAGAAAAAAGAAAAGTTCTAAGCTCCTGTGTGTGCTCAGTGGAATGTGCTGAAAACTGTGAGACTCTTACATATACCTCATCTTCGGTAGCTTCACTTTCAATCCAATGGAACTCTCTTCACTTCCTCTCTTCTTCTGAACTCACTATCGTCTTGCGTCCCCCTGAGAAGCTTCACAGATACAGTGTTGATGGAGAGGTACAGAGTAACAGCAAGTTTTCATGAAGATCTCCCTCAGAGACCGACCAGCTTCCAAACAACCCCCTCTTTCGTCTCCCTCCCGCCCGCCTCCTCCTACCTCCGCCCCGCTGCCGCCGGCATCGCCCGCCGCGTCAGCCGCTGCGTTGACGACACCGAGATCAGCATCTTCGACGCCGAGCGCTACTTCAACGATGGCCACGACCCCATCGATCGGACCACAAGTCTCAACGGCGCCGCCGAAAGGCGCGACCTTTTGACCCGCCGGATAGGCTCCTTCGTCGCCTCGACCGTCGGCTCGTCCTCCTCGACGCTGACCGCCTCGTCGGAGGCCAGCTGGAACAGCCAGTGCGGCCTCCTATCCTGTTCGCCGGGCTCTGTTTCTGTCGCGATGAGAGCCTTGCCTTCGAAGGAACCCAGGAAGTCGCCGTCGTCCGCCGCCCGCCGCTTCTTCGCGCGGAGGTGCCCGTGCTCCGGCGGGAAGTCCGTCGACGTCGAAGACAAGTGCTCCGGTTTGGATATGAACACCTCTTCTACTGCTAAGAGTCTCCGCCTTAGGACAGGGGAAGTGGGTCTAAGCAGCTACCCGGAGAGAGAGAGCGCGATGCCGGAAGAGATCAAGAACGGTTTCGGTGTCGAGGAGATGATAAAGGTGAAGATAAATCCTGGAAATCGCCACAAAAATCCCAGCTTTTTCCGTAATTCCATCCAATTCTTGCCAGAGAGGCGATTTCCAGCCGAGATCGGTCGCCCAATGCTGAACTCTGGGATCCTATTCGGCGATTCCGGTGGGTTCTCCTTCCCCATCTTGAACCCAACCTCTTTGACCTCCGCCGAAGAGCCGCCACGGGAATCTCTCGAGGTCTTCCGGCCGACGAAGGAGACTGCCGGAGACCCCCCGGGATTCGCATATCGGGCAATCTTGAAGTCCCCGCCCGAGGACGACGCGGCCAGCGACGCAAGCTCGGACCTTTTCGAGATCGAGAGCTTCTCCACCCAGACGACGTACCGCCCTGGTGGTGACTCGCTCGACCCGCACGAGCGGCTACGGCGGGACCTCGAGGAGATGCCGCTGCCGCCGTCCATCGCGCCGAGCGAGTGCTACCCCCCGAGCGAGGTGAGCGTGGAGTGGAGCGTCACCACCGCGGAAGGGTTCGACCGCGCGAGCCTCGCCAACTTCTCGACCTCCGCATCCGACTTCGGGGAGCTCCGCTTCTCGGCGGCGACGGGCGGAGCACCCGCAGGCGGCAGGAGGCGGAAGTGTAACGGTCTTCTCAGCTGCGGGAACGAGAAAGCGGTGAGCGTCGGGCCAAACCCGGTCCGGTTAGCACCATCGGTTCGACCCCACCACGTTCGTCGGGCGATGAGCCACGCGGTTCGGACGAAATAGACAGGTTATGGTTGGTTCAGAAGTCTTTAACGTCTCCTGTGTTTTTTTGTGCTCTAGAAAATAATTTGTTGTTCGTTTCTGTGTCAAACATTTTGATTTTATATATTTATATTTATATTATATCTAAAATATTTACCTGCAGGTTATTTTTGTTTGTACTCAAGCAATATCCGCTCATCATGAATATATATATATATATATATATATATATATATATATATATATATATATATGTGGACATATCCTTCTTATGTTAGTGATTTTAATCGTAAAAGAATATATATATATATATATATATATATATATATATATATTATTTTATCAAGATCTATTATTATTATTATGGATTACAAACTAATACATATCGAAATAATCTCATTATTAGTTCTCGTATCATATTCCTCGAATCATTTCTTGACGTTTTATAAAAAATTTCAAAGAATATATGAGAGTTTGAGGGTTCATCAAGGTAGTCTTATCAATAGAAAAGAAGAAAAAGATATTTCTATGATCTTATGTCAGAGAAAAATAATCTTATCATCAGACAGACCAAAAGTCAACCTTATATGGATTGCAACCAACAAACACAACAATAAAGAGCACAACAGGCTACGGAGGCAAGGGAAGGTTATTGGTCTCTTGCGTGGTCGATAAGTCATGATTCTTTTTCTGGCCTTGGGAGGGAGTCTATGTGAGCATGTGAAGAGTCAAAAGTGGAGACGAAGGTTTGCACGGAACAAATAGCATACAGAGAAGAAGGGAGATGAGCGTCAAGAAAGGTGGAGAAATCTCAGTAGGTATCTAAAGCCACTTTGATCTCTCGAACTTTTCGGCATTGCAGAACAGGAGGAATTAGATGGTCTCTGCAACTTTTCGGTCAGGTGGTGTTGTGGAATCCCTTGGACTCGAATGTGTCATGAATCAAATGCCTCATGCGACGAAGGTTTTCAGCAAGCAGGATTAAGCAAAACATGCAGCATCCATACGGACAATAATAATTATCAGAGCACAGTGACAAGAAATAAGTTGCTCCATTTGTCTGCTATATTGTAGATGTGGGCAGTTTGCCACAGAGAAAACGTGCAAGTTCCTGTTGGATTTATACTTCTGCCAAGGGAAAGGTGGAAATCAATCAACACTGCTTCCTTCTATGTGATGTAGAAGGAAAACAAGAAACCCAGCAAGCAAAAGAGACAAGAACAATCAACCAAGAAGACTCG